>NW_006286231.1:1098616-1107858 GCF_000327345.1 Myotis davidii
TTTTAATCCTTTGCTTACGGCTGAGAAGAAGACATGGTGGTAAAATAGAAAGGCATGAAGCTGGAATTTGGGGATTAATATCCAGTCCTTAACTTAATCTGAGTCCCATGATGATCTCTTTATCTCTCCAGACTTTGGTTTTTTCCATCTGTAAAGAAATTTGATTATACCTTTCGTGTGGATCGGCTTTATTTGGGGCCAGCTCTGATTGGTTGGCTATAACTGTGTAGAGGAAGATCGTGCATCTCGGTGTGGGCTCAGGGCTGAGCAGCACCGTTTGCATAGCAATGCCTGCTGCGGAAGGGGCAGCACCAGTGCTGTTAAGATGCCAGCCCTGGAGTGAATGATCCCTAACCCTTTCAGCTTTCAGGCCCTGTGACTAGTGTGCCTAATTTTTCAGACTTTTGCCTTTTTTGTTGTTCCAAGCTAAAGTGTTCCTGGATTTTCCATGCCTCCTTTTAATAAAAGAGACTAAAATTGGATAAAAATCTCTTGAAAAACTTATCAGATTTACTATGTCATAGTTCTTAAATTCTACATTCCTACTCACTCACAATGTTTGCTTCTTTAATTACGGAGTTGAAGTGACAACTCTGTATCATGGAACAGATGATACTATTACTAACTTCCAGCTATAGAAAGCTATGCAGAGTAAATTAACTCAACACAGCATATTGTATTCATTTCCTAGGGATGCTGTAACACATTACCACAAACTGGATGGCTAAACAACAGAAATTTACTCCCATCAGTCTTGGAGGGTAGAAGTCTGAAATCAAGGTGTAGGGAGGGTCATGCTCTTCTGGAGGTCTCTAGAAGAGAACCCATTCTTGCCTCTTTGTAGCTGCTGGTGGTTGGTGGCAACCCTGGCATTCATTGGTTTGTACATGCATCACTTAAATCTCTGCCTTCATAGTCAAATGGCCTTCTTCCCTGTGTTACTGTGTATCCAAATATCTCTATAAGAAAACCAGTTATTAGATTTAGAGCCTGTCCTAATAGAATATGATTTCATCTTAAACTGATTACTTCTTCAAAAACCCTATTTCCAAATAAGGTCACATTCATATGTGCCAGGGGTTATGACTGCACCATATTTTTTTGAACATTCAACCCACAAGTTATAGCTAGCAACTTCTGCATTTGTCCAAAATAATAAAATTACTAAAATATGACACTCACCTTCTGTTTTGCATAGCTTGATGATAAAGATTTGTAATTATTTACCTTGATGATAAAGATCTATAATTATTCCACTGATTGTGGAATAAAAATACCAGACTACAGTACAGTAAAATCTTATTTATAGGAGGTTATAGAAAATATCTTCCCCAATAAATTCAATAAAAAGGAAAAACTAAAATATCTATATGTATATACATACATTGAAAGACATTTGGATAAAGCAAGTATTATTTTTCCAAAAAAATAAAACTTTAAAATTATAGGCTGGACATAACTAATCTATATATATAAAACCCTAATATGCAAATAAACTGAACAGAACAACCGAACAACTGGTTGCTATGATGTCCGCTGACCACGAGGGGGCATGCGTGGAACATGGCAGATGTCGGCAGCAGGCAGCAGAGCGTGGAAAATGGTGGGTGTCGGTCATGGCAGGATGGTGAGGCAGGTGAGCAGGGGCGCCAGACCAAGTCGCTGTCATAGGGGCAAGCCTCTGGTGGTTACTGAAAATTCTTTGCTCCCGTATGCCGAGGTTCTGCTGGGCGCTTGCACCTGCTGCTGGTACGGCCCTGCTCACACACTCTGCCAGTACCCAGCCCTGGTCCCTATTGCTCCACACCATCAGTGAGTGTGAGTGGCAGTTGCCAGCCCCGATCGTACCTGAGGGCTTCTCCATCTCCCCCTGCTCCTGAGGGGTGATAGGGGCAGCAGCCACCACTCGCACCTGCTGCTGGTGCCGGCCTCAATCACTCCATGCCATCAGTGGTTGCAAGCAGGCTGGCATAGTCAGTGCATGGGAGTGGCAGCAGTGGGTATGGGGCTGCCAGAAGACAGGACCGGGGCGGGGGGGTGGTGCAGCCCCCAGGTCCTTCCAAGGTGCATGAATTCGCACACTGGGCCCCTAGTAAACTATATATATAAAAGCCTAAGCAACCATTTGACTGTTCAACTGGTAGCTATGATGCACACTGAATACCAGGGTGCAGACGCTCAACACACAGGCATGGAAACATGGAATAGACTGATGAATCTCAGAGGGAAGGGTGGAGAGGGGAGAGTGGGAAGATATTAACTAAAGATCTTATATGCATACTAGAGGCCCAGTGCACAGACTCATGCACTGGTGGGGTCCCTCATCCTGGCCTACGGGGATCAAGCTGAAACCGGCTCTCTGACATCTCCCAAGGGGTCCCAGATTGTAAGAGGGCGCAGGCCAGGCTGAGGGACCCCACTGGTGCATGAATCCATGCACGAGGCCTCTAGTAATAATAATAATAATACCAACAATAAATTTTTTAAATTATTTACAATGCTTTATACTTTACAAAATAAATAAGCAACAGTAAAAATAAAAACACCATTTTAAAAGATGTATTTTTTATTTAAATTCTTTATTGTTGAAAGTATTACATATGTCTTCTTTTTCCCCCTTTGAAAAGATGTATTTTTAATATTTTTAACAAATAAAGGTGGGTTTGTTTTTATGTTTAGTCCTTATTTGTATAAAATTTTTGGTTTATCAACGATCAGTGATGAAAAGGGTCTTACCTTGTTCTTCATAAAGGAAGAAATTCCTTCAGTGAAATCCAAAATAAATTTATTCAAGAGGTCATTTTATGTCTGTTAATATTATGTAGGAGACTGTCCCCATTATGTTATCACTATCTAGGTTGTAGTAAAAACAGAGATGACATCAGGTATTTAGCCTCAAATGATTCTACCATAGTGAATTCAGAGAAGCATTTCAAAAAACGGAGCCCAGCCAAACATGAGCCTGGAGGCTGAATAGAGACTCAAGTATGCACTGTTCAGCAATTCTGCAGGGACTTCCTTGGCTGACAACTGAAATCCTTGGTCAGTGGGGCATGCAGCTTCACTCCTTCCACCTGTCTTTTAGTGTGTCATTATTGCAAATTAAATAATTCAGTTGAAAGCTAAAACATTTGCTGCACTGTCTGGAGAACCTCTCGACTCCAACATGTGACATACATAATTGAGTTCTCTTCCACTAAAAGTCAAAATATCACAGAGTTCAAACCTAAGTCTCTCAGACCTTCTCTGCCCCATTTAAGAAGGATGAGTGTATAGAATCTGACACAGTTGACTTTTTAACTGCAAAGGAAGGAAGTTCCTCTAAGCCTAAGAAAGCCAAACCATCTGGTATTGCACAGCTGTGGAAATATTGTGTGTATAATTATTTATGGGCTTACCTATTATTTGGTCTTGATATATCCCAAAAGACTTTGAATAAGCAGAGTTTCATAGTGACTTCAGATCAATAGCTTCTAAATCATTATTCTTGTTCAAGATTTTTCTCATCAGAATGAAGAATGGGAAAATCCTGTTTTCATTAAAGAAAAACAGAGATGTCATCCTAGCTTATGGAGAGGCATGAGAGATGGCAGCCTTATACAGTACTGTAGAAAAAAGTAAATCTTCAATCATTCCATAATCTTGGCCTTTCAATTCCATCAGTCAGAACAAGTAAAATATATATATATTTAACCAAAAATGTGGTATCTAAACACTCAACTATTATTTGTCTGACACTCTTTACAGGTTGACTACTAAGAAAGAGCAATCCACCCATTTTAAAATAAAATCATAAAAGTATAGAATTTTAGAATTTAACACTTGAGATTTTCTGCTGCCTAAGGAGCAGATCAGAGTTTTGACTTTCTTTTCTTTGTGTGTTACTTGCCAGAAAAAAATCTTCCTCTTCAGAAATAATGGAAAACTAGAAAGATATTTTTAAAATATAAATGTTTGAAGCATCAGAGAGTTTTCCAAAGAGTGAGATTTTTAAAAAGCTGATTTCAAAGAGAAAAGGGATACAGAAAAAATGAGTTCAACAGATAGTATGTTGCTTTTATCCTGAAGATTTTTGCCAATTTACCAGTGATGGCTTACAGGCTGAAACAGAACAGAAACCTGTGTCTGGAAGGATGAGAAGCTGAATAGAACTTCCAACCATCTTGCGAGGCTGAGGAAGACATAAATTGGAATTTGGAGTATACTAAGGAAAAAGAATGTTGATAAATCACCAAAACTTTCTGTTAGGACCCCTGAAAGACTTTTGTGAAACCCTAAAATAGGGGTACATCAGAAAGACATTGTTGAATCCATCCTCACAAATACTAAAACTGACCTTTGAATCAGCCCAATTCCTGGCTAGATTAAGGTGGCATTCCCCTACCTTAACTGCCTGTTTGAAACAAACAAGTCCTCTCAGAAAAATATAGAAAATCATTCAGAAGCAAATTTTTCATATATGATGTCTGGCATTAAATTCAAAATTATGAGGAAACAAGAACACCTGACCAAAATCAAGACAATAACAAACAGTGTTCTTAGACATACATTTTTTAAAAACTATAATTAATACCTTCAAGAAATTAGACAGCATGTTGAAGAATTTTAGCAGCGAAATTGAAATTATTTTTAAAAATCAAATAAAAATTTTAGAACTAAAAATATAGCAAGTAAAATTAGGAGTTTAATTGATAGGCTTAATGGTAGATTAAATAAAGCTGATGAGATTCATGAACTGTAAGGTAGGTCAGGAAACATATACAAACTGACATATAGAAAAGCAAATGATTAGAAAATACAGAAAACCAAAGACCAAAACAAAAAAAATATATAAGCAGCAGTGGTAAAAAAGGTAATGCATCATTCAGAGAAGCAAGTACATGAGCAAATAAACTGACAGATGACTCCATAAAAGAAATAATGCAGTCTGGAACAAATTGGAATTACTCCAAGTGTAGAAATAACTCTACTACTTATTCAGTACAAACTCTGCATCCCTCTCTCTTTAATAAGAAATGTAGGGGAAGGGATTCAAAGCTTCAGGGAGACTGGAATGCTAGAAGAGAATCAATTAAGACATACTCATCCACACTGCATGAGTCCAGAAGACATACCTTTTACCAATACTTCAGTAAATAAATGTGTGAAAGGAGCCTCGACATCTTTGAAGAGCTCCAAGACTGCTGTTTTCTGTAGACTAGGCCTTACTGTGTGAACCAAGGCAACTCAATTGGAAAATATAAATGCAATGGGAGTAATTGGATCCTGGAGTTCCAGGGGCCAAATGGTGGCACTCAACTCAAAGGCAAGATGGGCGTAATTACAATGGACAGCAAATCTCAAAACAGCTATCAGGGTAGACTGACAGATAACGCCACAAAAGAAACTAAAATTGAAAAAAAGTTGGAGTGGCATATTTAAAGTGTTGGAATATTACTTATTTAGTCCCACTATGCCAGTGATGGCGAACCTATGACACGCGTGTCAGAGGTGACACGCGAACTCTTTTTTTGGTTGATTTTTCTTTGTTAAATGGCATTTAAATATATAAAATAAATATCAAAAATATAAATCTTAGTTTTACTATGGTTGCAAATATCAAAAAATTTCTATATGTGACACGGCACCAGAGTTATGTTAGAGTTTTTCAAAATGCTGACACGCTGAGCTCAAAAGGTTCGCCATCACTGCACTACGCCATAATAAAACCTAATGAGGAAAAAAACATGTGCAGAAGGGTTAAGATAGCCCAAAATAACGAAGTACAGCCAGACCAAACCTTCTGGTTGCCCATCAGTCTCCTAGTTGATTTGTATTCTTTCCCATTGTCTTACTCATACAACCAACTCAAAGAAAATAAAGAACAGCCTACCCCAACAAAGAAATTACTGCTTTCTGTACCTATGCTTTTTCAAATATGTATTTAGGTATCCCTTATGTAAAGAAAATAATCTCTACATATCCCAACGGCTAAATTTTGACCAAGCATATTAACTTATCTGAAAACATACAGATTCCATTCTTGTTCTTTGCAAAGAATTCTTGCTGGGAAAATGCCTACTAAACACAAATTCTCTAGATTATAAGCCTCATCAATTTAATTGCTCCATTCCCAACTTGTCTGGGAATTGGGCGAGGAGGAGCATCATTACTCAGTATGTATGACCCTTGATTCAACTGAGTACTTTTATCAATCCAATATTTCAAACGTGACACACCTGCATTTTTAGACACCCCAAATAGACCTATTTAAAAAAAAAAAAAGTTTTGAATTTGCAACAAAGATTTTTTTGATGCATAAAAACCTCTACTTTCCTAAATCATCTGTTCCACAGTTCCAGCAGTAGAGATTTGTAAATGTCATTCTTCTTAATGCCACCTCCGAAAATGTGGCCTTTCAACGTGCACATTTGTGCAATTCAGAACAATGGGGGGTCGCCTTAAGTGGCTTTCTCTGAATACATTTAGGGATACAAATTGCTCTGCATAATGAAAGAGATCAGTAATATTTCTCATTTTTTGAAAACGTGATTTCTCTTTTTTACCTAATTGAAATAGTTAAAGAGGCTCCAGCAAATAAAATGGAGGTGGCTCACATTGGGATATGTAAAAATAAAACACCTACAGGGATTTTCTGTCAGGTTTACAGGAAAGAATATGAACGTGTAATGCCTAAGGATTTAATTCAAGGAATATGAGAGCATTTCCTGTCACCAACTTAGCACTGCCTTTTGATATTCTCGTGAAATGCTAGACAGCACTCAGGGCACCAAGTGAATAAGGGGGAAAAGTATATTCATTTTGCTACTTCTAAATACAGAACTTTGTCTCTCTGACTAATGCTTTAAACCTAGTCATCACCTAAAAATAGTCTCATTATTTTTATTAATATTAGCCCTTTATGTAAGGCCCATGAGTGGGCAAACTTTGCAGTAGCATCTGTTTTAACATCATTTTACTGTGCTAACTATCTAAGTAACCACCAGTGTGTGTGCCAGATGGAGGTGACTGCTCTGACTCTACATGGCACCTGTCAGCGGTCCAGCAATCTAAAGGAATTAAATGACTCCATCTGCTCTTCCAAATTGCCCAGCGACTAACCCTCAAATGTTAATGTTTTTGTTAATAAATAATAAAAGGACACTTTGTCAATTATGTGACTTGAATGATTCATAATTTGTGCATCATCTGAGAGGCATTTATTAAGTACCCACTATATACTTTTACTATACTAGTTACTATAAGATATTAGAAAAAATAACTACACCAGTTGAGGAGAACATACCTAGAGAATAATTGATGGTTCCAGCAGCATTATGGATGACAGCTAATATAATAATGTTATAAGTTATGTGATACTGAC
The DNA here is from genome assembly GCF_000327345.1 of Myotis davidii. Lineage (NCBI taxonomy): Eukaryota > Metazoa > Chordata > Mammalia > Chiroptera > Vespertilionidae > Myotis > Myotis davidii. Next base: position 1,105,980 of record NW_006286231.1, read on the forward strand.
AAAGCAGAGACCAACATAAAGAAAATAATTTTTTCAACTATTTTTCCATCTCCATTTATCCCCACTGTAACCACTGCCCTTCCCCACAATCACCACACTGTTGTCCATGCCCATGATTTCTTTCTCTTATTTTTTCTTTTTTGCTCAATCCCTGTCACCCCCAGAGCAGTCAACCTGATTTCTGTCTATGAGTCTGTCTCTATTTTGCTTATTAGTTCAATTTGTTCACTAGATTCCACATATTAGTGAAATCATATGGTAGTGGTCTTTCTCTCACTGGCTTATTTCACTTAGTATAATGTCCACCCATGTTGTCTCAAAGGGTAAAATTTTCTTTCTTTTTATAGCTGAGTAGTGGTTATAAGACTTCTCTCTAGCTAGTCTTTTGATGGGTTATTCAGGATGATTTTTTTCTAATTTAGTTATAATTCCAGTTCGGTCTTGGGAGGAGGTTAGAGTAGCTTTCACCTAATCTGACAACATCTTGGTCTCTCCAATTTGATATTTTCTCATTCTGAAAGCTGGGATGTTCAAAGTCACAGTGCTGGCAGATTTCATGTCTAGTGAGAGCCCACTTCTGGTTCATAGATTTTTGTCTTCTCACTATGTCCTCAACATGTGGAATGGTGGAAAATAGCTTTTTTAAAAAAGAAGGAAAACTAAGATTAGAATAAAATGTGAACATTATGTGTGTTTGCTTGGGAGTGCAAGTGGAGGAGTCCAAGTTTATTTAACCAACAAATACTTATTAAACGTAGACTACGTGCTTCAAACTATGCTAAAAAGAACAGTGGAGAAAAGAGGAATAGGACAGAGATCCTCCCTTCCAAGATATTTCATACTTTCCGATGTAATAAGATACAATCACAAATATTTCGAATAACCTTAAGTAGGTTAAAAATTGCCTACTTAAGAGCTGATATCAAAAATTACCTTAAAAGTTGGAGGTAAGCTATAAAACAACATTGCAATAGCAATACTGGTTCCTTTTGAGTAAAAATAATGTTCTAGTCTTGCTATTTCCTCCAACATTTGACTTCAAGATCCTTAATATTGTTTACATTGTCCTAGTCTGACCATTTGCTTAATGGTGATTAAATGCAATAATGACATCTCAGAAATTGTTCTGGTGAAGGTTCTTTAATATTATAGAAAAGAACAAAAGCCCTTTTTTAAAAAATCTGCACCCAACAATATGTTTTTTTAAATTGATTTTGAGAGAGAGATGTTAGAGAGAAACATCAATTGGTTGCCTCCTATATGCATCCCAACTGAGATCGAACCTGCATCCTAGGTATGTGCTCTGACCAGGAATCAAACCTGAAATATTTTGTTGTATAGGATGACACTCCAATCAACTGAGCCATCTGGCCAGGGCCTTTTTGAGACATTGTAGTTGACAATCCACTGGTAGCCAGTAACTGATCTGAACATATTACTGCAGCAGAAATCTGAGATGGAAGACAGACCACTTGAAAACAAAGAAAAGTGAACACAATCCAAATGTTTATTAAAGTCTAGATGCCTTTCTAGATCTAAATATGAGCAGTCAAAGCTTTATCTTATGCCCTATGGAAATACAAAGCCCTCTCAAAGAATTTCTTAGAACTTTACATGCTCTTGTTGTCACCTCTAGTTTCAGCTCTTAAAATTTTTGAATTAGTTCCATTAGAACACATCTCACCATCCCGTTCATGCATCCTGTTTAATTTCACACTACATTGATCCAACTGTGAAACCGTTTTTCCTAAGTTCCCACAAACCAATCACTCCTGTGGGTATCTATATGTGGGACAAAACTGGACTGCAAATTTAGGATGTCAGAGAATTTTTATGGCCACAACACAAACAAACCAAAAATGTAGGTTTAAATATTCCT
>NW_006286231.1:1107890-1116217 GCF_000327345.1 Myotis davidii
AGTCACTTGGCCATTTGCGCAACTGGTATTTAAATCTCCTGCCATGTTATTCCCTCTTAAAGGGCTGGCACATGAACTTACACAGTACCGCTCCCTCTGAGCTCCAGTGCTGGGTGGCAGCATTGGGGGAACCTGAGCTGACTGGCAGCCATATCTGAGTTTCCATCAGCATGGCTCTCACTGTTCACTCCATCCTGGGGATGCCCTGAGATGCCCCCCCATCCAACTTGCAGCCCCACCCAAGCTGTTTGCAGTGGTTTTTCCATATGAATGGCCTGTCCTGGCTCTGGCTTCAGACTTTTCCTAAAATCTCTCCAACAAGCAGCAGCTGGTGTCAGAATGCCCCATACCTATCAATAAGAGGCCCAAGACCTGGCACTAGCACCAGCCTGCCCTATAAATCTACAAGAAATAGGTAAAATGTACCAAGATAGACTAATTTCTGGGCCATAAAATAAGTCTCAATAAATTTAAATGATTTCAAATCTTACAAAGTATGTTCTCTGATCACATGGAATTTAATTAGAAATAAGAAAATATATCTGGAAAAATATCCACTTATTTGGATATTTAATGACAAACTTCTAAATAAACCAATGGAATTTAGAAAGTATATGGAGCTAAATGAAAATGAAAACACAACATAGTAACATTCGTGAGATGTAACTAAAGCAGTATTTGGAGGGATTCCTGTAATTCAAAATGCCCATATTAGGTCAGACAAATATTCTCAAGTCAATGACCTCCACTTCTATCTCATAAATTAGAAAAAAAATTAAACCCAAATTAAACAGAAGAAAGGTAATAGTAAAGATAAAGACAAAAGAGAATGTAATCAAAACAGGAAAACAAAAGCTTATGAAACCAAAAGCTTATTATTTTAGATCAATCAACTTGATAAACCTTTAGCCAGACTGACCACAAATAAAGAAAAGAAAATAAATTACAAATATCAAAAGTAAAAGAGGGGATATTACCATAAATTCTCCATATATTAAAAGGAAAATAAGAGAATATTATGAGTGACTTTAGGCCAATCATTTTGACAAACTTTGATGAAATGGACAACCTGCTTGAAGATCTCTACTACCAAAGCTTACTCAAGTAGGAGATAACTTAAGTAGTCCTCTATCTATTGAAAAAATTGACTTCATATTTAAAAACCTTTTCATAAAGTAAGTCCTGGCCCAGATAGCTTTAGTGAGAAATTCTACCAAACATTTAAGGAAGAAATAATACCAATTCTACCCAAACTCTTCCACAAAACTAAAGAGGTAATTCTATGAGGTCAACTTTACTTGGATACCAAAACCAGAACAACACTTCACAATAAAGGAAAACTACAGTCTAATATCTCTCATAAACCTAAAAGTATAAACTCTGAAGAAATGTATTAAAATGATGATATGTCCTTGCCAAATAGGCCTTATCCCAGAAATGCTAACTTGGTTTAACATTCAACAATTAATCAACATGATTAACCATACCGACCAACTAAAAAAAAAAAGAAAAACCATACCATCATCTCAATAGATGCATAAAAAGCACTTGACAGAATCCAACACCTATTTCTGATAAAAACTCTCAGCAAACTGGGAATAGAAGGGAATATCCTCAATCTAATAAAGGGAACCCATGCAAAATTCACAGCTAAAATCTTAGTAAGGATTAGGAACAAGAATAACCATTATCAAGACATTTCCACTTATCGTTGTAATGAAGTTTCCAGCAAATGTAGTAAAGCAGTATGTGTGTGTGTGTGTGTGTGTGTGTGTGTGTGTGTGCCATTCAGATTAGAAAGGATGGAGAATTTGTAGATAACATAATTGATTATCTGTAAAGAAAACTTTACAAAATTTACCAAAAAGCTACTAGAACTAATAAGTGAGATTAGCAAGATTGAAAAACACAATATCATGATATTGATATTGGTATAAAAATGTATTGCATTTCTATATATAATCAGGAAATGAGCAGAAATTAAATTTTTAAAAATATATTTTACAGTAGCACAAAAATAGAAAATATTTAAGGACAATGTTGAAGAGATTTATAAGATTGGTTCAGTAAAAACAATAGTTTTCTATGTTTTTGCTAGATTTCACTGGCCCACGTATAATTTCTTGCCCACATTTCTTGCTTATATCTGCAGTCACGTGGAAAACAAGTTTGTCATCCAGGCCTCCAAGAGATTATTCTGGCCTGACTCTCTGTGGTAAATTGAGCTAACCTGTTCCAGAAATGGTTTCACTTAGCATGAAGTCATAATACTGTTGAGCATCAGGGCAGCAACATCAGATCCTCTATTTTTAAGGAAGGCTCTTCCGTGGTTATTGCAGATTTCTCATGTTTAAGGAAAAATAATTTGCCAACCATCAAGTGGATTGGGACATTATTCCCATTCTAAGACAAGAATAGGAATATCATATTACTTTTCCAAACATGAGGTTAAGGAAGGAATATTTGAACTACACAGTTCTTTTCAAATTCTGTTTTATTTAAAAGAAGATATATTCATTCATAAGAAAAATCTTATATAATTTTGGAATTCCAACCCACAGGGCTTTTCTCATAACAGGGCCACAGTTTCAATGCCTTTAGGCTGTAGACCTGGAGCCATTGTTAACTGCTCCCTCAAGATGGTTTCATGCAAGTTTTTCTCAGATGTATTCTCTTTGGCTACAATCACATTCACAGATATAAAGCAGGAAAATACTTAAAGAAAACATTTCACATGCATTATTAATAAATAATGACCAGAGGTTTTATTCTTAATAAACTAGAGGCCCAGTGCACAAAATTTGTGCACTGGGGGGAGGTGTCCCTCGTCCAGCCTAAACCCTCTCCAATCTAGGACCCCTCAAGGGATGTCTGACTGCCGGTTTAGCGGGCCTAAACCGGCAGTCAGACATCCCTCTCACAATCTGGGACGGCTAGCTCCTAACTGCTCACCTCCCTGCCTGCCTGATTGCCTCTATCTGCCTCTGCCTGCCTGATCACCCCTAACTACCCTCCCCTGCTGGTCTGATATCGCCCCCAACTGCCTCCTCTGCCAGCCAATTTGGTTCTTATTGGTCATTTCCTATGCCAGTCAGCATCAAAAACTCCACCTCCTAGGTTCCTCACAGTTGGTTCCTCACAGTTGACCCAGATTTGGTTCTGATTGGTCGGTTTCTATGCCAGTCAGCATCTCTGGGCCTATCAATGGGGCCTGATCGGAAAGGCAGGGCTGATCAGCAGCCCCAGTGGAGGCCTGGAGAGAAATGGAGGTGCGGCTGCTGGAGAGAAAGAGAGAGGCAAGTGCTGATCAACAGCTGTCACAGAGGCTACGCGGATCAGACCCTGCTTCTCTCTTCAGGCCTCTCTCCAGGCCTGATTCGCAGCCTCCTCAGCAGTCAGTGCTGGGTCACCGCACCTGCCATGGCAACCCAGCACTGACTGTAGGACTGACTTCCAGTTGGTCAAGCCTGCGGTTGTAACAGACCCAGGGTTTTTATATATTAGGATTACCATAAAGCTTTCTAAGGCAGATTGAAAAGCCACATGTAAACAACTTTGCATATTTTTACATATGGATATTTTATATTTTATAATCAATTTTAATAGCACTAGTGACCCAGTGCACAGATTCACGCACATTGAAAGGAAATTAATTAGAAGGTGGCTGGTGGGGTGGGACTGGGTGAGATAGGCTGAGCATGCCTTAGAGCCAACCCCCGTGGTCCCTCTCCAGTGTCTGTGGAATGAGTGAGGTCTCTCCGGCAGGTGGAGTCATTCAGGTTGTCCTGCAGGGATCAGGCCGAAACTGCCTCTCTGACATCCCCCGGGGGTCCCAGAGTGTGAGAGGGCACTCTGCAAAGTTGCTGTTGTACAGGATGTGGAACGCAAATGCAAGTGTGCAGTAAACCAGATTCAGGGCCAACAGTGCCCCAGCAACAACATAACCCATGGCTGAAGGTGGAATCACGTGGCCCCACAAGGAATCAGGCTCCCTCCTCTCTGGTTTCCAGGTGCATCACCCAAGAACCACTGCTGCCAAGTCACTGCAGTTCGGCTGCTCCTGGGTTGAGCATCTGCCCCTGGTAGTCAGTGCGTGTCATAGCGACCAGTCAGACAGTCAAACACTTAGCATATTAGTCTTTTATTTATATATTATATATTATACCTCATTTCTGCCTTAATGTATTCAATTACATATTTAACATTTCCTGCTAACCTTTTCAAACACAGGAAAGCAAATCTCACCCACCTGATTGGTATGTTTGTCTAATGTATATGTTATTCTCATTTTCTTTAATTCAAGTGGACATTTGCTTTCTTTGGTTACATTGCTGAATAACCAGTTATGTAACTGATTTGTAGATGCATTTAAACTCTTATGCCTCAAGGGATTGATTCATACATATTGTTGTCATTATACTTTATCTTAACAATTTATCTGCCCCAACAGTCTCATAAAGTGGGTTGGTATAACTGCCCCTTTTTATAGGAACCCAGAGACATTACACTATATTTCTGCGTGAATTTGTGCCAGTCAGTCAGAAGTGGCTTAGCCCATGTGGTTCTAATCTCTATAGCATAACCCAGACCTACCCCACATCCCACAAGAGCCACAATTTTGTGGGCCATTATAGCAAAGAGTTAAAATGGTAGATACCATTTTGAAAAGTACAATTATGACACAGGTTATTAATGATCAGTACCACTGAGTAATTATAATACTACTGAACATAAGAGACCCACTCCAAACATACATTATTCTGAGTTAACTTGTGTGACCATGGAGTAGGAGAAATTTAAAATCATAGACTACTTAGTATAAGGTTTGAATTTTTAGGGGTGTTTTGTTTTATTTGGCATAAGCAATGGACTTGAAGGGAGAGCAAACTTAAAGTACAAAATATGCATCTGTGTTTAATTAAGAGCATTTTGAAGAGTGCATATTAAGCAATGTGATTTTAAGACTCAATCATTGTAATATGACCGAAAGCCGAGTGAAGAGCGAATCAATCAGCTTGCTGTTTTGTCTATAGACTCTAATTTTTGTTCTCACTAAATTTGTTTTTGTCTGAACACATTGGTGATGTTTATTTTGTTTAATATATACTTATCCTAAAAAAAAAAAAAAAAGAAATTTTCCTAAAATACAGGTGCTCTGAAATCCACCCGCAATTTCATTTACTAAAATTAGGAAAGCCCATCACTTGCACATGCAAAATATCTTAAATATTTTCAGACCCAGTTGACTTTCTCCATTCTATTAATTCTGACTCCATTCTTTTTCCCCCCTGATAAAAATGATATCTTTGACAGTCTTTTTATAGGTTTATTCCACCTTAAATCACATCCTATAGAAACTATAAAGAGAGTGCCAGACCCAGAGGTACCAGGTATTTGGTCTTTACCTGACCCCAACACAAACATCTGAACACAATTACCCCAGGACCACAGCCAAATTCTTCACTGTTCAACAGCAAAAATTTTGGTCCCAACCACTGGAGCAAAGTATTCTTTCACAAAGTACCTCGAGATATTTAATATTCATCCACAGCTAGCTTAACTGCGGTTGAGGTTAATGTTTAAGTCCTAGTCTAGGACACACCTATACAAAATCAACTTTGTACAACCAAAGTTGACCCAAAGAAGCTGAGTTAGTTTAAATAGCTGTCAACCCTTTCTGGACAACTAGGCCAAAATATATCTATAAAATGTAAATATATATTTATGTTAATTACAAATATATCTATAAAATTTACCAACTAAAATAACGAGGTTTACCATTTGTTTACCTGAGGAAGAGCAAGAAATTCTACTGAGAGAGACACAGAAAGAGATCTTAGGGCAGAAATTCCCTGCCCTAAGGGTGAGAATTTTTTAAATTTTTATTGAAAAACTAGAGGCCTGGTGCATGACATTCATGCCTGATCTGCACCCTCTCGCAGTCTGGGACCCCTCAGGGAATTCGGGAGATTCAGGGGATGTCCAACTGCTGGTTTAGGCCTGCTCCTGTGGGCCTAAGCTTGCAGTCAGACTTCCCCTGAGAGGTCTTTAGCGCTGCTGCGGAGGCAGGAGAGGCTCCCACCACCGCCACTGTGCTAGCCAGCCATGAGCCTAGTTTCTGGCTGCCCTGAGGGAGCACACTGACCACATTCCTGCATTGAGCATCTGCCCCCTGGTGGTCAGTGCATGTCATAGCAACTGGTCATTCCACCTTTTAGTCAATTTGCATATTAGCCTTTTATTATATAGGATACATAGAGAGAAAAGTACACATAGTACATTTTGACAAATTTTCACAAGCTGAATATACCTGTTTAAGTAGTTCATAGACCAAAGAAGAGAAAATGTCCAGAAGTCTCTCTCACACCCATTGCCATCATGTCTATTAGTTAAAAAGAAAACTAACCCTATGAGGTAAGCAGTATCATTCCCAATTTACAAATAAGGAAACAGATATAGAGACAATGTTACTGGCTCAAAGTCATATTACCAGCAAATTAGGATTTGAATCCAGGCAGCCTGACCCCATAACCTATGCTTTTTACCTCTACACAAATGTTCTAACTTATGTATCCTTTGAAAGTTGATACAAAACCTTAACCTTTTCTTTACCTATTACAGATGTTCCTGTTAAAAGGAACCAATTTTTCCCCAGAGCCTAATTTGCTCCCCTGTGCCTATGCCACCCACAACAGAAAAACAGGAAGTCAACTCTTAGAGACAGTAACTGTTGAACTTCAGAGACCCAATACATTTTCTTTTTGCATATTTTACCACCAGACAGTCAACTAGACACTGGGAGAAATTAGGCTCATTAACAATTTACTGTGTCTACCATCTATCACTGCCTTAGGGCAGGAGTCAGACAAACAGAAGGGGCACTGCAGGCTCCAGACTCAATGTCATCCAGTCACAGCAGCCAGTACCTGGTAGCACTTGTACTGTAAAGACACCAGCCCTAAAGAGGGAATCACCTGCTAGGGGAGAAGTAGGGTTCATAAAGTGCATTTTGCAATGGCAACATTATTGACATTCCTGGGGTGAGGAATCTGAAGGTCAAACTTCTGTGGAGTGTACTGATGTCATTGTTTTAAAAGTATATCTCATTATTTCACAGATATATGTTATAATGTTAAGGACCCATATTGATGAAACTATAAGTGAGAAAGTACATACATCTCTTTACTAAGAATATTCGAAGGCTAAGCATTACCTGGGTGTGCTGGTTCTGAGCTCCGGGGCATCTTCGATTCTTTCACTCAGCAAATATTCATTGAGTACCTACATTATGCCATGTACTATTCTGGATGTTAGAGATGGTATGGTAAATAAAAAGACAAGATACAGCCCATCAAACTTTCACATCTACTTTCTTTTTTATTTTATTTTATTGTTTAAAGTATTACAGACAGTAGTACATATGTCTCCTTTTTTCCCCCCCATTGACGTTCCCCCAGCCTCCCCTACCCGCCCCCCACCAGTGTCTTGTGTCCATTGGTTATGCTTATATGCATTCATATAAGTCCTTCAGTTGATCTCTTATCTCACCCCTTCCCAACCCTCCCCAGCCTTCCCACTGTAATTCACATCTACTTTCAAAACCAACTATTAGCTTCCTTACATGAGGTTTCTAAATCTCTTTTGGTAAGAAATGATCTGTGTCTCACCAATAACAATTTTGTTATTGACCCATAGGTAGAGGTGAGAAAGAGAATGACAACTTATAAATGGTACAACTGTGTGCAAAATATTCATATGGTAAGGTTTAAAGATGACAATCATAATTCCACACCCCGAGTTCACTGCTTATACTCCTAAAGAACCCTTAGGGTGGGACAGAGTAGAGGCAGTGAGGGCCCAGGTCTACACAGCCAGCACCCTGAAGTTTGTCCTGGTGTGAAATGTACAACTTAGAAGTTCTTGTTCATTTGTGAAATGAAACAACTCTTTCTCTTTCTAATGGCTACATGACCATATACCAGTGATGGCGAACCTATGACATGCGTGTCAGAGGTGACACGCAAACTCATTTTTTTGGTTGATTTTTCTTTGTTAAATGGCATTTAAATATATAAAATAAATATCAAAAATATAAATCTTAGTTTTACTATGGTTGCAAATCCCAAAATATTTCTATATGTGACATGGCACCAGAGTTAAGTTAGGGTTTTTCAAAATGCTGATACGCCGAGCTCAAAAGGCTCGCCATCGCTGCCTTATACACTGAGTGGCCAGTGACCACCTGACATTTGTAGGCAAATTAGCTATAATTTCACGCTGAAGTTGCTAGAGGGCCAGACCATTATAAATAGGGAAGCAGCCTGGGA
>NW_006286231.1:1116280-1126263 GCF_000327345.1 Myotis davidii
TCTCCCTCATGTTCTTGAAACCACTCCTGCACAATACGAGCACCGTGGCATGGCACATTGTCTTGTTGGAAGAAGCCATCGCCATTGGGATACGCCATCAACATGATAGGATGAACTTGATCAGCAATGATACTTAGGTATGTTGTGCTATTCAGATGTTGTTCCACATGAATTAAAGGACCCAAATCATGCCAGGAAAACATGCCCCAAACCATAACACTGCCCCCACCAGCTTGAAAGGTTGTACTCATGCATGCTTTCATGCTGTTTCTGCCAAATTCTCACTCTGCCATCTGCATGATGCAACTGGAAACGTGATTCATCAAAACACATGACTTTTTTCCAATACTCGATCGTCCAATCCTTGTGTTCCTGTGCGAGTTGGAGACATTTTATCTTCGTAACTGCCAACAGCAAAGGTGTTCGAACAGGCCTTTGGCTTCCATATCCCATACGATGCAGTGTACGGCTAATTTGCCTACAAACATCAGGTGGTCATAATAATCTGGCCGCTCAGTGTATACTAATGGCTATATTAAAGACAAAGTCTCTCAATCAAATAAACAACTACTTAGGGAGTTAAACACATAAATAAAAACAAAATTAAAAAATGTGTTGATTTTTTCCTTACTAAAGACAATATCCTGTCATTGCTCTTGGACAGATAGTCATTTTCCATAATAAATCAGATATAAATAGATTCATTTAGGGGACACTCGTTTCCTGCCATAATCACCTCACTTAACATTTTGCCTATATATAATTAGAAATGCTAAATAAAATGTCAAGTATAGTTTGGAAATTAGAATGTAGAATAGGCAGCTGGTGACATTATAATCTTAATGTGGCAGAGTGAGCTTTTCTTGTCCTTGCATTCCCTTCTTGCCTTACCTCTTCACTTCTTCCTAGGTGGGAGTAGAGGCGACTTAGGTACAAAGAAAACTAGATGAAAATCTTTTCAGCGTAACAATTGTATCAGGCAGGATAGAGGCGATCAAGCTGTGGTGATAAATGTCCCCACGGTCTGAGAGTCTCCAAGTACCAAGGTTTACTCCCTGCTGTGCTGCGTGTCCATGGGCATTTGGAGGAGACTCTGCTCCATGTCACCAGCACTGGGCACCCAGGTTGTAGATGCTGCATCTTCTGGAATGATGTTGGGGGTGGGAGGGTGGGAGGGGAGAGGGAGACAGAGAGAGAGTTTAAGCACAAACTGGCTCCTAAAGTCTGTTTCAGATTTTATTAGCTGAAGCAAGTCACATGACCAATCAATGGGGTGGGTGCGTATGATTCTTTCCTAGGGGGTAGAGAAGCAGATATTAGTAAAAAATAAAATAAAAATATAATCCAGCACATAAAGTTTTCTATGAAAGGCAGGTTAGTTCAGCAAAATTAAGTTTTTCTTGTCTTTTAGAGGGTTCATTCTAATGAACCAAAAGGACCTAGAGCAATGAACAATAGAGAGGGCCTGAAACATTCTTATGGAGCTGAGTCCTGGAGGAAAGCAGGATACTTGAAAGAATATCAAAGGACACTGTGGAGGGAAAAGAGATAAATATCTGGGGAGGGGAGAATTCTCAGATGCCCAACTCTTTCAAAGACTGCCATTTTCCTCAAATATGCATGCTTCCTTCTATTATAATTACACTAGTGCCCCGGTGCATGGATTCATGTACATTGAAGGGAAATTAGAAGGTGACCAGCAGGGTGGGACTGGGGGAGATGGGCCTGACACACCCTGGAGGCAACATCCCACAGTCCCTCCCTGGCACCGCGGCTTGAAGGTCGTCTGCAGAGTGAGTGGGTAAGCAGGGTAGGCAGAAGACTCTTGATATTTGTTCTAAGTCTTCTGTGCTGGCCTGTGGGGATAGAGCCGGCTCTTCAACATCTCCCAAGGGGTCCCGGATTGCAAGAGGGTGGTTCCCAGAATTGGGCTCCCTCCTCTCTAGTTCCAAGTGAGTCACCCAAGAACTGCAGCTGCCAAGTCACCGCAGCTCAGCAGCTCCTGCATTGAGCATCTGCCCCCTGGTGGTCAGTGCACATCATAGCTACTGGTTGGACAGCTGAACAGTCAGATGGTTGCTTAGGCTTTTATATATATAGATTGGGCACATGATCTCTTACAATAAAGATAATTCTTAGCCTCCTTGCAGCTGGTGTGGCCATGTGACTAAATTCTGGCAAAGGATGTAAATAAAGGTAAAATATAGCAACTTCTAGGATACTTCTTTAAGAGAAAGTAGATCATCATCCTTTGCCCTGTTCTCTATCCCGTCCTTTGTCCTGCTGACTTTCAGCAACATTGCCACTTGGATTTTTAATATTAGTACCACACTCTAGAGTTGTAAGAAGCCTAGGGTAGGCAGAAGACTCTTGCTATTTGTTCTAAGCCTTCTATGTTGTTTGTTATTGTCTATTTCAATATTTGATTTTTAAATATTTAAATTAAGAAAATAAAAATTTAAAACTTGATCAAGGAAGCATCCATATAGGAGACTGGATTTAAAGTTGGTATTAAAGAATCCTTAGAGTTTAGATAAAGAGTTAAAGTGAGGACAGAGGGAAGGAAAGTAGACTGACATTTGTCAGGCTACTTCCAACAATAACTTGTAATTTCTGAGCACTTTCATTACCCCATGAACTTGTGCTGAGCACGTTATTTCATTCAATTCTTGCAACAACCCAGAAATGCCTGCATTATTATTGCCATTTTCTGATGAAGAAGCTGAGATTCTTTTTCACAGAGCCTGAACACTTGCTCAGTTATACAGTTAGTAACTGGTGGGGCTATCACTTTAACCCAAGTTTCTCTGTTGTAGAAGCTCTTCCCTTTCCAAAAGGTAAAAATAAACATAGACATGCTAGAAGAAATGTGCCTGATGTTTTTTTAAAAGGCAACCCATTGGAACCTAGTACATTTTGGGGAAACACTAACACCTCCTCCCATCAATTGGTGAATGCTCTCTGAATTAAACCTAAGTTTAATATTGATTTTAAAAGAACACATTTGCAACCAAAATAAAAATCACACAATACTTTCCAAAGTCAAATAAAAATATTTTTGACTATGTGCATTTAAAAATTATTTATGACACTAATCTTCTCCATCTGTGAGAAAATTAAGTTCTCAATATTCTAAATGAATCATGCCTTTAGATTTGAAATGTGCTTACATTTCAAATAGCATATATTTTATATCATACTCATTTAACCATCTCAATTATCTTTTTTAATGTTGGAATGGTACCTATATTTGCAATACGCCTTGCAAACAACCTATTACTGCAGTTTATGTCCATTTGTCAGTATAACATAAACATGAAAACATTTAGGAAAATAATCTAGGTCTATCTAATAGAATGCTTTACTGTAGTTACTAACATTTGTTTTCAATATTCTCATCAGTGGTAGAAATGACTGCTGAATTTGTAGTGTTCAAACTTACATTTGAATAAGCAAATGTAATTCTGTATAATATGCTAAGTACAATATACATTTTATGTTTCTTTAGAGAAGTTTAATTACAGTACCTGCCTATAACAACTAAACTTGGCAATTGTCTGGCCTTGAAATGCTTCAATTGATTGAAATTAGAAAATTTCCTCATTTTCCCACTTTATTTTTTATTCTTTTATTTTTTTAATCCTCACCTGAGGACATGTTTCCATTGATTTTACAGAGAGAGAAAGGGAGAGAAAGAGACAAAGAGAAACATCAATATGAGAAACCTCAATTGGTTGCCTCCCGTATGTGCCCTGACCAGGAATCAAACACAAGACTAGGGGTCCTCAAACTTTTTAAACAGGGGGCCAGTTCACTGTCCCTCAGACCGCTGGAGGGATGGACTATAGTTTAACGAGCCGGATAAATGTTTTCAGCGGGCCGCATGTGGCCCACGGGCCGTAGATGGAGGACTCCTGCCCAAGACCTTTCAGTGCATGGGAAGATGCTCCAACCAGCTGAACCACACCAGGCAGAGCTCATCTTTCCACTTTAAAGCCAAGCATTTTCAGTAATTAAAAGACTTCTCCAGCTACACCAGACTGCAAACAACATTTGTGTTTCATCTATATATGAACTTAGAATATACAGCAACTATTTAAGCTAAAATAAATTATTGAAAACGGTCCATAGCTGACAAAGGTTACAACACAAAACTATCTAGTGCCAAGTTCTATAGTGGTGGAAATTACATAGATTGAAAATGCATTGCCTTTTCATTAAATTTGACACAAGAAGTTTTCACAAAGCCCTTTAATGTCTGTTTCTTGTCTAAACTGATATGTTTTCATAAATGTGAATAGCTTTTCCATCTAGTCTCAACAGTATTAGTATTTGGAGTTCATATTTTTCTTTATAAAAATCTTTGAAAGTACAAGTTTTTGTTCAAACTCATTTTAACCATTGTTAGTGGAAAATGTTAGAAGATGTGCAAGAAGGTCCCAGCAACTATATTTCTTGATTTGAAAACAGTGAAGAGCCCTTTTCAATATATATATTAAAATGTCCATTTATTCTGCTAAAATATATTTCTCCCCATATCTTTTATCATCTTTCACTCTCCCCAACTCTTCCAGAGAACCCTATTAAATAGGCTAAAGTAAAAATCTAGATAAAACACTATATTTTGGTTACATGCAAACACATACACATTCCTCCTTTGGGCGATTCTCAGTCCATCCTGGTGTGCAGCAACAAAAAGCTAACATGCATGAGAATGTAGACAGGACTATTCAGGGTATTGCATGAATCCAATTATTTAAATAGACATCCTCCATAATTTGAAAAGTAGTTTAATT
This sequence comes from Myotis davidii, assembly GCF_000327345.1. Lineage (NCBI taxonomy): Eukaryota > Metazoa > Chordata > Mammalia > Chiroptera > Vespertilionidae > Myotis > Myotis davidii. The sequence continues at coordinate 1,121,077 of NW_006286231.1, forward strand.
TTTTTCATGCTATGTAAACCAAATGACAAAGTATGACTAAAACTACCTTTAGAACAATCAAAATATTTCATAAATACAATACTTGTTTACTTCCTCTTTGAAAGGTATGAAAATTTAGACAATTGCCACTAACAATTCTTTATTGAGACCAGTGTTTTCTACCACCTTACAAAATATATTCATGTCATACTTCAAAGCATGATGAAGTTTTTCTACAGGTGAAATATAAGTTTGAGATTAGAGCCAGATTCCTCCTAATCATCAAACGTTCGCATACTTCTCTAACACAGCACGGATTGAGTCCTTCCATTGTTTCATTTTGTACTTTACTTGCCACTAACCCACCCTGTAATGTTTAAAACAAACAATTAGGAGGAAGAACAGTTGAAATGCCATCAGTAAAGGAACCAGTCCATACTAACTACAAAGTCTAAGTGTTGTGGAGGTCCTGCAGGAGAGCCAAGCAATAGGTCTGCTATGGAGAAATAAGTCCAAGGGCATGTTAAATAAAATAAATAAATAATATATACATACATAAATAAAATTTAAAAACTTGGATCTCTACTGGATCAACTCTAAAAAAAATCTATTTTAAGGCAATAGTTCTAAATAAGGGAAACAATATCATGCACAAAAATGTTGTTTAGGGATTGATTGTTTACAATAAACAAATGGAAAGAACAATACACTAAAGCAGAACCATTAAATAAATTCATTGCTCTCCCAAAGGAATATTATAGCCATTTAAAGTGAAACACTTTTCTAAAAAAAAGAGGAGGGGGTGTTTCTGTTGAGTGACAATTTGGTGTTATCAAACTGTCAAACAAGCTATAACTCTGCCTAGACAAAAAGTGAAATGTGAGCACAATGGTTTTTCCTTCCGTGTTGGCACTTCTCTGCATTTGCGTAATTATCTGTAAAGAAGACATATTACTTTTTGCAATAAAATTTAAAAGTCTGATAGATGTTATCTGTATATAAATAAACCAGAAAAATCCTCTCCAAAAAGTTAAATGAGGATAAAGCCCAAAGAAGGAAATGAAGAGACCGAGTGTTTATTTTCTCTCGCCCATTAGCTAAATATAGTCCCGTGATGTTGATCCAGCCCTTGGGTGTTTCTACTTCTAATGAGGGGCCTGCCACAACTCTCTGGAAGGCTCTTTATTATTCAGTGCCGGCTAGCAGTCAAAGTTCCGTTGGCAGAGTGGATTAAACAAGGAGGCTGTGCATGTTGCTCAGTTTATCAGCAAATCCACAGTGACACGCATTTTCTTTTTTCCTCCACCCATGAATACTAAAACCCTCAGCTGTGCACGGCTCTCTCCATTACATCTGTGCTGCGGGCAAAAAGGCCATCTTCCTGGCCCTGAGAGCTGGTGGGCGGCTGCTGCTTCGCGGTCCTCTGCTACTTACCAGCAAGGCTGGTGGGACAGCCAAGAGCCAAGAGTAACATGAGCAATGTCTTTGAATAATGATTAAGGAAGGGTGTGTGGATGAACAGATGAAAGAAAAACTCCGTTTTATCTTTTTCTAGTGAAAGAAGGCCAGCTTAGCCACAACTGGAACATCAAAGTCAGTGACTGTTTTTAAAGGCTGAAAAGACCAAGGGGTGAGGGGATTCATTTGGTGAAAAATAAATTTTTTAACGGAAAAACTTAATTGTGGCAAATGGAAGTCACATCCCTCCTTATTTATTCTATTCATCCTTCTTTCCTCATACCTTTTGAAAAGTCCTGTGAGGCCAAGTTATGCTGTCAAAATATATCCTCTCAGCTCATATCAGACTATAATTAGCTTCCTTTGGTTTGGGGTCATTTCATCTGCTCAAAATGCTAATTTTAAAGCCAGGGTGGAGACATCAGGTTGACTCTTCGTTTTTTGTTTGTTTTGCACTGCTGACCCAGAAAGCCCTTATCTGTAATTCAGTCACTAGAATGCCCGAAGTTATAGTGCTTACTTGTCATTTACATAGGACCTCTCAGAGCATATAGACAATTGAAAAAGGGAAAATTAAAATAGATATTCTGTATAAAGGAATGTTTCATCACCTTTTCCTATAATGCCCAACAACATGAGTGCTCAAAGATGTTTAATAAGTCAATGAAAGGTATATTGTTCTAAAATCATTTCATAGGCAAGAACCACATCTTATAAATCTTGTATCTACTCCAGCACACAGAACAGTCACAGATTCATAATAGGTAGTCGATCAAATATTAAGGTAAATAAATCTCTCAAAACTGATATTATAAACAAATATATAAAACCTGCTAAGCAAGTTTTATGTAAGCTGCCTAAGAATAAATTTGTTCCTTTGCCCCCATATTCCTTTTGTCCAATTGACTCTCATAGGCTTTTATATAACTCTTTTCCCCCTTTCAAATTTAATCATATACCATGACTTCCCACTTATACAAGCTTGAATTGAATTTGAACATGGATGTGAATGATTGAGAATCATGACTCATAATGAGCCCTTCCTGCCCCATTTTGTGCAACCTCACTTGGTGTAAAAAATGCACCCTGCCACCCGAAAGGAAATGTGTTAGCCCCAAGACAATATCAAACCACCATGTACACAGCTGAGAAGAATCATAATCACTGTACATTGGTATTTGACTAGAAGCAAGGCAGCTGTTTTTCAAGTCCGATTTTTTTTAAAGGCAGTGATAAAACAAAGCAGATTATGCAGACATTTAAAATATGTCTGAAACCTCCCAAAGCAATTTTGCCTGTAAGAGAGCAGTAATACAATAAATATGCCGCCATATAAATATATAGCAGAATGCATTTGAGTAACTTACATAGTCATTCAGAGCAGCAGATAAGAGAAAACTGACAAGCTAAATAATAAGTTTGTACTGAAGATCCTGGGCAAATATTATAAGAAAAAGAATTAGGTTTGTCAAATGAAACCTGGTCCAGTGCAAGTTCAATCAGGCAGACCTTGCAAAGATGGGAGGATATTAAAAACAACCCAATTGCACAGGAAGACTTGAATAAAATAATTTAGTAGAAAAATAAATGTGCCCAGGATGTTGGCATTCTTATTAGATTTGGGGAACAAAATTTTGGTAATTCCCAAATTACTGCAAAGTTCAGCTTATGTGAAAACTATAAACTGCCTCATCTTTGGTACCATTTGACTCTACCAGACCAGTGTTTTGTTCTTCACCCTTATTCTGTTGACCAACTACACCCACTACTCATGCTCAGCTTCCTCAGAAGTAGGTGAGGACATCCCTAAACCATTTGCCAGTCCTCCTCTTACCTCTCCAACCTCATCTCCCAGTTCCCTCTCCTTCCTTCATCCCCTTGTTCATTCCTTCTGCCATCCTGACCTCCTTGCTGTTCTTTGAACAAATTAGGCCCCCATCCAGCTCTGTTCCCTTGTGGTAGCTATTCCCTCTGAGTAGAACAGTCAGTTTTCATATTTCCACATGCCTTGCTCCTTCACCCCCTGTTCAGACAGTATCTTTCTAGTAGATCTTCTCAAATGCCCCTATTTAAAATATTCTCTCTCTCTCTCTCTCTCTCTCTCTCTCTCAGTCCCATGAAGGCAAGAGTTTCTGTTGAGTTTGTTTACTATTGTCTTCCCAGTACCTAGAAAATAACGTTCAACAAATGTTAGGCTCTCACTAACATTTGTTGAATGACTGAATAGAAGACTGGATGCTACTGTGAAGTTAATTGGGTTATTTTAAATCTCAACTGATAGCATATGAAAAAATTTGTTTTCACATTGTTTTAGATAACAGTGCCAAGATAAAATGTAGATCAAACCTTATCTTCTTATCTCTCCAACCATAATAGCAATTGTCAATGATTCATTTGAACGAAGGATTTTAAAAACCTATGTTCACTTTATCCATCTGTCAAAATTGAGCCCTAGAGGTTTGGCTCAGTGGGTAGAGCGTTGGCCTATGGACCAAAGGGTCCCTGGTGGGCTGGATCCTGAGTAGGGTGTGTGCAAGAGGAAGCTGATCAATTATTCTCTCTCATCATTGATATTTCTACCTCTGCCTTCCTCTCTGAAATCAATAAAAATATATCTTAAAAAAATTATTGAGTAGGGAGCAAGAAGTAGAAGGAAGATGAAATAAGAATGGCAGAGGTTGGCAGTTGTTGAAGCTGGATGATGGGTACAATGGAAGCCAATTATACTATTTATGTTGTAAAGGTTTGAAATGTTTCATATACAAAGATATTTTAAAAACCTATATAGAAGTTTCTTTCCAAACTGAACTAAGAAGTTAGAAAAAAAAGAAGCTTGTCCATTTTCATGGTAGCCTGAAGTCTATTTAATATTTGATATCTTTCTCTATGTTCACATGTGTTAAACTGTGAGCTTTCCTCTGAAAATTTTCTCAGAAACACAGCCACTCAACATCAATAAAAGAATGAAAAACTGGATGCTACTATGAAGTTAATATGCCCTGGCCCTGGCCCTAGCCCTAGCCCCAGCCCTAGGCCATGGATGGGGAACCTTTTGAGCTTGGCATGTCAGCATTTTGAAAAACCCTAACTTAACTCTGGTGCCATGTCACATACATAAATTTTTTGATATTTGCAACCATAGTAAAACAAAGACTTATATTTTTGATATTTATTATATATATTTAAATGCCATTTAACAAAGAAAAATTAACCAAAAAAGTGAGCTCGTGTGTCACCTGTGACACACGTGTCATAGGTTCACCATCACTGCTAGCCCTTGCCCTTGCCCTGACACCTGAGATGATTTAACTTCAGGTGACTCAACTTCATGGCAACTCATTGCTTACAACCACTTCACCTTTGACTAGGCTGTAAAAGCGGCTTTCCTTGTCTTAAGGGTAATACCCTTTCTGAAAAATTTATTGTGGTATTGATAGGTACTATTGAGAATTAAGAGACCGAAGTTTTGTTGATGGCCATGGAGCCACGAACAATTTGATACCCTTATCTATTGTTTTTTTTAGTACTGAGAGGATGAAAGTGCTACGAGGACTAATGGAGGACAGGAAAAAGCCTTTGGATATAAGGCTTCACTATAGAATCGAGGTTTGCTTTGTTCTGGCTTTAAGGGCTATTGGGGAAAATTTGGATAATAGCTTGGTAGGATCTATCTCAATTTTAACAGGTTATTTTCCAATATTGTTTTATCTTAGTAAAATGTTTAGCCCACAGATGCCCAATACATTGTCA
>NW_006286231.1:1127043-1129761 GCF_000327345.1 Myotis davidii
ATTCTCCTTATGACAAACACCACTTCCGTACAACATATGCAAAGTGAAAGCACACAGCAAACAAAAAGGGATGGAAATAAATAGCCTGATTCCAACAAGAATACACAGCAAATGGGAACTGGTAACAAAATCCAGAAACCAGACTGTAACTAAATAGCGGAGGAACTCCATGCCACGAGAGCAGAGTTCAGGCTCGCTGCTGATTTACCACTTTAGCTCACCAACATGAGCCGCAAGGCACAAAGGGCTTCCCTAGGTACCATCCTTGGTGGAAGGCTGAATTCTGCACCTGTGAGCCTCGGGGAAAACTGTAACAATAAGCAAAGACCATCTGAATAAAACCAAATCAATCTAATTCAGAGTTTGCTATACAAAGCAATAGTCAGACCAAAAGGAGCACAGAGGCAGGCAGGAAAATGAAAAAGCCTTAGAGTGAGACAAAGGAAGTCCTCAGCTACGCGTTAATACAAGAGGAACATGGGATGTGGTTGGTTTGGGGAGCATAGTTGCATTTTTGGCTTTTTCTTGTTGTTCCTTGTTGGGAAGTGGGGAAAATTCGAGGGAGGCTGGTGGTCATTTATTAAGTCGTAACTGTTCTTGAAATATAGAGACAGTGGCATAACCTAATAATTAAGATTTCACAAAATTATGGCCCCTGTCCATGACACATTTACCTTGGCACATGCAAACACTCCCGTTCCATGGAGATGAAAAGAGAATCAACATCCATCACATCTTTCATGTCTAATGGTGGCACTTCTTTTGGCAATTCCTCCAGAAATGGGGGCTTGCTGGGGTCAGAGCAGCCCTAGGGCCTTCCACTTGGCCCTTCCGACCTGTTCTCCATCATGGTGATATCTCTGATTCCCACAGAAATCAGAAAACCCATTTGTATTACTGAACTCTTTCAGTCCTTTTAAGCCTACAGAGGATCGCTACCACAAAGCACCTCAAAGATTTTCCCTTACCACCATGCTTTAAAAAAAAAACCCAATCATATAAATTAGCCTATGGTAAAGTTCTTTTCATTACACATCATTTTGTTTAAAGTCTCAGAACCTATGAATGACATTAATTAAAACTTACTTTTCTTTATTTCAAACTGCCAGTTACGTTTACCTTGCCAGTTGGTTGTCTCACCCTATAGCAGTGATTTTCAAACTTTTTCCATCTCATGACATATGTAAACAGATTACTAAAATTCTGTGGCACACCAATATATATTTTTCGCCAGTCTGACAAATAAAAAGGTATACTTCTGATTTATTCACACTTCTGATTTATTCAGCCCTAGCCCTAGCCCTAGGGTGCCAGCTTGATCAGTTTCTGGTAAGAGCTTCCTTCCTGGCTTTATATGGCCATCTTCCAACTATGTCCTCACATGGCAAAGAGAAAGAGTGAGTTCTTTGGTATCACTTCTTAGAAGGGCACTAATCTCATTATGAGGGTACCAGCCTCAGGATCTTATCTAAACCTAATTATCTCCCAAAGTCATCATCTCCAAATACCATCATCACATTGTGGATTAGAACTTCACCATATGAATTTGGGAACACAATTCAACACAATGTAAACATCATTGTTAAAACCAAACATGATGAGACAGAACCTAGAGACAGAACATGGCAAAAGATCCTGGACAGAAACTGGCAACAGAACCTAGAGACAGAACCTAGCGAGAGAACCTGGCTGAAAAACCTAGAGACAGAATCTGGCTACAGAACCTGGATAGAACATGGCAAGAGAACCTGGCTAGAACCTGGTGACTGAACCTGGCTGGAGAACCTGGACAGAACCTGGCTGGAGAACCTAGCAAGGGAACATGGCTGCAGAACCTGGCTGGAGAACCTGGCTGGAGAACCTCGCAAGAGAACATGGACACAGAACCTGGCTGGAGATCCTAACCAGAACTTTGCTGGAGATCCTGACCAGAACTTGGCTAGAGATCCTGGCTAGGCTGCTGATCAACTGAATGCTGCCTCTGTATCATTCCTTCTTCACCGACTCCGTCCACACCTTTGGGGACCCCTGGACCTGCTGTGGTTGGACCCCAGCAATTTTCCTTTGAGAAGATCATTCCCAGAAATAATAAAAACAAAAATTTTAAAAAAATAAAACCAAACATGATGAGTTACATCCCTAGTTCAACAAGGCACAGAATCAGCTAGTATCTTAAACCTCACCTATCCATATTTTAAATAAAAGCAGTATCTTAAATCTGGTGTGAAATATAGGTTCCTGATGATTTATTGAACACAATTTTATACTTAATGGATAAATTCAGCTTATATCAAATAGCATACATTACTCAAATTTTAATTTATTATCCCTTTGAGAGCATATGTAATCTCAAAAGCTGAGGGCTCCCAGACTGCGAGAGGGCGCAGGCTGGGCTGAGGGATGCCACCCCCCGCCAGTGCATGAATTTTGGGCACCGGATCTCTAGAGTGTGTGTGTGTGTGTGTGTGTGTGTGTGTGTGTGTGTATCCTATCTAATAATAGACAAACATGGTAATTAACCATACCTCCGCTACGCTTCCCATTGGATAATCAGGGCAATATGCAAATTAACTGCCAACTAAGATGGCGATTAACCGCCAACAAAGATGGCGGCTAATTTGCATACTGCAGGCAGAGTGGGACAGCGCCATCCTGCCTGCCCTGCCGCCATCCAGGCCTGCTATCTGCAACCCGGGGCGGCGGGCATCCCGTGTGCGA
>NW_006286231.1:1130186-1148800 GCF_000327345.1 Myotis davidii
CCGTGCTACCAGAGGGATGTCTAATTGCCAGCTTAGGCCCAATCCCCTGGGGAGCAGGCTGAGAGAGGGCACAGGCCAGGCTGAGGGACCACCCCCCGCCCCAGCAAGTGCACAAATTTTTGTGCACCGGGCCATATATATATATATACACACACACATACACACACACTAGAATATTCATCAGCTTATAAAGGGAATTTCAACACGCAAAATATGATTAACCTTGAGGACATTATGCTAAGTGAAATATGCTATTCACCAAACACACACACACAAATACTATATGATGCCACTTATATGATGTATCTAGAGGAGTAAAATTCACAGAGACAGAAGGTAAAATGCTGGTTGTCAGAGGCTTGGGGAGGGGGGATGGGGACTTGTTGCTTAGTGAGTGTAGTTTCAGTTTTAAAAGATTAAAAGAGTTCTAGAGATTGGTTGCACAAAAATTTGAATATATTTAACACTATTAAACTGTATACTTTCAAATTGCTAAGATGATAAATTTTATGTTGTATGCATTTTACTATAATTTTTTAAAGCCAAGAAAATAGGGCTTGTGTCTATCTGGTGGAACAAAGCCTTTCCCCACCTATTCTCTGGAGTTTTTTGAAATTGTAACTGTCTCTGCATGCACAGGTAGCCATGTTTCTGACACTTAGAACATTCAGATGAATGGCTCCAAGGATCCTGTGTAAATCAACTGGAAGCAGCAGAGCATGGCTGCTGACAGCAGAGAAGAATCCATGGCTGGTAGAGCTTGATGAGGTGCCACTTTGAAGAATAGGGAGTTGGGGTTTGGCTGTGTCCAATACCACAAAAGGCTCTAGATTGAGAAAATCCAGATCAGAGCTTTCAACTAACTTGACAACTGACACATGCTGTAGCAAGGTCCATCTTATAAAATGTACCATTAGAGGCAGAAAAAGGTGAATGTATAGACATAATTTTAGGTTAAACAATGCATCAATAACTATAATCAGATCACTCCTTCCTGCCACTCACCCATCCCTTATGCTCCTTGTCCACAGATATAATGAGTAACTACTGATTTAACTGCCGAATTCTAGAGCCAGAAGAGCTTTCAGAGATAATATGTCTCAAGGAAAGAAAATTAGTTTTAACTTCCATGGCAACCTCCATCATTTGGTATTAGCTGCCTTGAATGTGGTCCTGAGAAAGACTGTTAAGCTACATCTGGGCTCAGTGGGAAGCCATGACTTGATGGCTTAGTTATGTCTGTCCCAGATCATTCAGAGAGACTGAAGCAGAGCTGGGAATAAAACTACCAGTCCTGAGCTGTTCTGTTGAAGAGCACAGCTATAAGATGGGATTTGCTTTACATATCCCTGCCAAGTTCAAGCCCACAAAATAGGAAATGACTTGGGTGTTGGAGGAGAAAAAGGGGTGGGCTGGGGAATATCTTTCAATAGAGCTAGAAATTGTCATAAGTGAGGTGTGCCTCTGTGTCTGGATGAACTCATCAGGACAAAAAAGGCAAGTAAGAGAAAAAAAATCCATAACAAGATATGCTTTTTAAGAATCCAAAGAGACCTTAGAAATTTCCAGTCCAGCATATTTGATTTGTTTTTTTTTTGTATAATTAATTTTATAGAAATTGCCCATCTTATCATCTCTGTTCTTGAGCACATGAATCATGTCATTTTAGAGTTTTTGCCTAATGGCTCTCATATTGGGGTCATCCATGAATTCAGTATCTGTTTATCCTTTGTATTTTTAGTTATGTGGTCCTATCTCCTGGCATCCCAGTTAACTCTTAACTGCCATGTGCTGCATATGAAAAATTATAGAGGATATGCTAGTTTCCTCAAGAGAGCTTTTCATTTTCTTCCCAAAAGCAGTTAGACTAAAGGCACATCCAATCAGGAGTTGAGATGCTTTGAGACTAGACTTTAGCCTTTGAAAAGACTGACCTATTTCTAGTTTATCCTAGGGTCTAGTCTTTCAACAGTCTCAACTCAGGCATCTACCACGGCCCAACTCCAGTGGTGTCTTTTGTTTGGCTGGTTGGTTGATTTTGAAGGGGATTGTTTTTGTTTTTGAGGGTGTTCTGGTCTCCTTAGCTCTAAAAGAAAATCAAAATCTCTGGGCCTCCACTTTTTACCCAGCTTCTCCTCCCTGCTTACAAATCAACAAAAAGCTAAAGGGGGAAAGTAGCAGTTACATCCATGGGTTTTCCTTTCCTCTGTCTTGGCCTCTCGAGTCCTGGATGTGTTGGTTGTTTTCTAAATATGTATTTTTATTGATTTCAGAGAGGAAGGGAGAGGGAGAGAGAGAGAGAAACATCAATAATGAGAGAGAATCATTGATGGGCTGTCTCCTGCATGCCCCCTACTGGAGATTGAGCCTGAAACCTGGGCACGTGGCCTTGACTGGAATTGAACCTAGGACCCTTCAGTCCACAGGTCGACATTCTATCCACTGAGCCAAACCAGCTAGGTTGGTTGTTTTCTGATGTGACAACTATATATATGTGTGTCTGTGTATTTTTATACCAAAAAAATTTATAATAAAATTGAAAAAGACAGAAGAAAATAAGCTCCCCATCATCCTATCAGCTGAAGTATTCAATTTAGTATTTTGCTATTTTCTTAGATCTTTTCTCCTATGCATTTGTATTGGTCTTTTTACATCATTATAAAAATAGTGTAAATACACTTTATATCCTAGAAAGAACTCTAAGAAAAAAATATACAAAATTTTAAAGTGTAAATACCTTTAGAATTATTTAGCATGTGGTATGAGGATTCAAATAGTCTGATGTAGTCCAAGGCACCGAAGAGCTTATGATCTGGTTAAAGAGATCTCAAAAATGCATAACACTTAAAGGTTTCAACTAATTGATGAGGCCTATTCTCTAACTATTTGATTTAGCAATAAATAATGACTTTTTTCATAAACAAATAGCAAAAGCAGTTTAAACCTAAAAACTGAAAAACTGGGTGAAATTAATATTGCAGAAGAAACCCATAAATAAAAAATAAAAGAGATCTGTCAGGACTTTTGCTTAAGCTTCCTTTCTTTAAAAATAAATCTATAAAAATTGCTTTCCTTGACCTCTCATTTATTATATCCTCCCAGTAGTAAATATTCTACATGTGCCTGTGAGCCAGCCAGCCGGCTTTTGGCCGACCTATATATCTAGTTAATTTAAGATCAAGCCACCATGGTACTAAGCTGACCATAACCCCTACTTCTGATGAGCTGTTATCCTGTGAAGTCACTGTGCTAAGCATAGAATTTCGCAGCAGGGATTTTCCACATATATATTGTATAAGAAATGATTTGTAGTGTGATAGATTTTTTGCTAGACCAACGGAGTCAGCACTTGTAGTGTCAATGGCTAATACTTCTTCCCTCTGAGGTTTTAGATTCACGCTTGTCCTGAAATCAGGGATGCCCTAGAAGTCACTCTTCAGGTTGGAGAGGGCCAGAAAGGGCTCAGGACAATTCTCATTCCTTTGCAGCTAGGCCTGGTGAGTAACCATCTTTAGATAGTCCCCCCCACCTCCACCCAACTCCAGGATAAACTGCTTAAGCAATGAACCTGTGAAGCATGTCCTGTGTATTATATGCTAGCTAATATGTATGAAGCTAAGAATTTCTCAAAAGCAAATTGTAAAATTATGGGAAAACATTATTTGTCCTTCAGAATAAAGTGACTCAGCTATTTGCATACCCAAATTTAAATTTCTTTATAAATAAAGCATGGTAAAATATGAAGCTTATGTTTAAAAAATAACACTATTAATAATACCTTGAGTTTTAGAATATCTATTATGTTCAACATAAACAAATGAACAAGCCCATTAAGACAAATAAATAATTTAACATGAAACTGGGAGATGTTTCAGGTCAGTCACAGAAGATTATGTTTGCACTTTTTTACTCTTTTTTGTACAATTCCCAGATATCTTTAAAATGATTGTAAGTAGCCCTTTGACACTTATAAGTACATGTTCCCAGATGTTCATAAATTCTCAAATTTTTAATCAGAATTATTTTTCGATACCTCCTGGTTCTCTTCCAATTCATTTTTCAAGAGCCCCATATGTCCTGGGCAGATCTTTACATCACTCAAGTTTTACCCTCTCACTCATGACCATATTCAAACACACACACTCACACATATACACACACTCACAGGGCTATTGTGTATGAAAATCAGCAAGAACAAAGTTTTAAAATTATAAGAAACTATAGGGACTAGGAAGCTGTCTCAGCTCACTGGAAAGCAATTGTTGGGCTGTCACCTACTATCCTTTACCCTAACACAACTCACACCTTCTCCAAGTTGCAATAAGGTGTATATCATGAACCTTGAGATCCAAGAGAAATCACTATCACTACAAACTTCTAATGTCAAATTTTTTAAGGACAATGGTCAATTGCTGCTGACTGTCTGAGAATGATGCACAGCTCAGTGTGGCATATCAATATTCTTGAGAAGCTTTAAAAAGACATCGAAAGACTCATGGTTTAAAATGGAAGTATTGCCCTAACTAGTTTGGCTCCGTGGATAGAGTGTTGGCCTGCAGTCTGAAGGATCCCAGGTTTGATTCCGGTGAAGGGCATGTACCTTGGTTGTGGGCACATCCCCAGTAGGGAGTGTGCAGGAGGCAGCTGATCAATGTTTCTCTCTCATTGATGTTTCTACATCTCCATCCCTCTCCCTTCCTCTCTGTAAAAAAAAATCAGTAACATAAAATGGAAGTATTTAACATTCAGAAAACAATATAATAAATTTTTAAAAGGTTCACTTTAAAAAATGGCTGGTGCAAGTACAGAGGGTCAATTAAATCAAATCAACTCTTCCTTGTGCAGGTTGTACCTTTGAGGGATCCCTGAAGATAGGTGGTCTATTTAATGGTATACTTCTTTTTTTAATTTATCTTTATTGTTGAAAGTAATACAGATGTACCCATTTTTCCTCACTGACCCCTTCCAGCCCGCCCAGTAGTGTACTTCTGACATATAAGAGCAAGAGTGCCTTTTATTCTACCCATATTTATAGCAGACTTATTTCCATAAGTAAATATTTTTATAAATAATGACATCTTAAGTGCTTTTAAGATTATTCTATTGCTGCAGTATCCAAGATGACATATTTCAATCTTTTTTAAAGGTCATAAAAGAAACCCAAGTAGAAAAAGCACAGAATGTGACAACAATTAATTATTATACCAATAAATTAGCTTTTTTCCCCCACAGCCAAAGTGAGAGTTTAAGCCAGGAAAAAGCTAGACAATAACCAAGGAAAATGCCTTTTTAAAAATAATCCTTCCAATTCCTTTAAGATTTTCAAAGGATCACTAAAGTAATCCAAGTAAACCACAGAAGAAATGGCGGCAAATGCCATGATAGGATTAAGCACAGTGATGCTAACACCGAGAATATTCTGAAATGAAATTCTGGTTTAATAGATTGTGACAGTATAGTAACCGCTAACAAATGGAATTAGGCAAGCTTTTCTCACTGGCTCAAAGACTCAGACCTGAATTTGACAAATGTGTTTCTCACCTAGAATGTATTAAATCTTTAAAAATTCAAACATGCACAAAGAAAAAAAAAAGTCTTCCAGTGTAGATTGGAAAAACAAAGGTGTAGGCTTGAAATGCAATGGAAAAGGGGGCTTTCCTTTGGCGGTGTTTACAGACTAGAATCTTTTAAAGAAATATCCAAGTGCCCAAGCTTTAAGAGAGTGAGAAAGCCTTTTGCACTCACCCTGCTGTTCTTTGACATCTGTCAAGTATCAAGGCCTGAAGGGCAAAAGCAGAAGAGGGAGATAAAAAAACATCCCAGCCCACTGGCAGGGCTCAGCAGTTGAGCGTCGACTTATGAACCAGGAGGTCACGGGTTCGATTTCCGGTCAGGGCACATGCGGGTTGCGGGCTCAATCCCCAGGTGTGTATAGTAGGCAGCCAATCAATGATTCTCTTTCATCATTGATGTTTCTATCTCTCTCTCCTTCTCCCTTCATCTCTGAAACCAATAAAATAACTGTTAATGAATCCAAATGGGTATAAAGAAGGAATTGAATAAACAAAAGGAAGGAAGGAAGGAAGGAAGGAAGGAAGGAAGGAAGGAAGGGAGAGAGAAAGAAACATCCAGTGATTCGTTTAGTCTTTGCCTCTGCGCACATGGATGAGAATATGCAGAGAGGTCACTGTCTTTTCCCATGTGGTCAAGAATTGAGTTAATAAAGGAGAAAGGGATTTGAACATGTACTTAAGAAGGAAGATATGCTTTAGACTTGGGGGCTTCTGTGTGATAGTTGTTATAAAGGAAGGAGTCTCACATTAAATTTCCTGCTCTTTATGTCACAATATGAAGCCTGTCTTGGGCCAGTCAGCTCAGCTACCTGGGCCTTAGCTTTGCATCTATATAATGAAGAGACTGAGGGGATCATCCCTACCTTCAATCCCGGCTCTAAAAGGCCTTCAACCAGTGAGTAGGAAAGACCCTTTCATATGTGTACACGAGCAGTTTTCACCATTGTTGTTCCTTCTAAGTCAAAACCAACAGTGGGATTCATGTCCTCAGCAGCCTAACAAAGGTAACATATGTGATTCATTTATGATTCTCTGGAGTGGAGTATACTAGGTGGGAAATTATACACTAGGATTACATGGGCAATTAACCAGCTTTGTCAACTGAAGTAGTGACAGCTGTTAATCATATCTTTTAATTCTTCACCATTTTTTAATCTGTTGGTATTACTCTTATAATAATTTTCTGATCTCTTTACTTTCTCCCAATCTTTTTCTCCTTCAGAAAATTCTAACTGAACTCTCTCTGACCTTCTTTTATGCTGGATAATTTTCCCCCTGGAAACTCTCACTTCATTTCATTTCGGCTTTCTAGCTTTCTGATTCTAGCTCCCTCTGCTGATTGTAACCAATTTGCTTGCAAGGGTCGAGGCAGACTTCAAATAAAAAAACTAACACACTCCTGTTCTGTAATCTCCAATGATGGTAGAAAAGAATATGTTACTTGTTGAACTTGGCGGCACCATTCAGATTATATGGGTCCAACCTTTTTTAAATAAGTGTTTCTTTTAAAACTCCACTGAAAGTAACTGGGCTATGTAATTTTAATATTCCTTCAGTAGCTGACACGGTAATTGGACAAACAATGGGTCTGTGCTGCCTGTCACTCTTGAGACAATTAAGCAGAGACAGGGTTGAATCCTATATGAGCGTTTATTCCAATACTGCCAGCAGTATGGGAGAGCGGCAGGTCATCCACAAAAATCCTCTCTGCACCCACCATAAGCCAGCTGCTTATATTGGGTAGAAGGACAAAGATTACATGGGGAAGTAGGCAAAAGGTATGCCAAATGGGCAGTTTACAGGTAATGCAGGCTGGATATTTGCAAAGGCCTGTGGGTAATGCAAAGGCTGGGGGGTCTTCAAAGGGCTGCAACAAGGCAATTAATCTTTCCATGATAATAGGCAGTTCCCGGGTGGAGAGGATGGGCTGCATTTCCAGATGAGCTCCCAGGTCCCACATGCAACTCCCAGCCAGGTTAGAATGTGCCTTCTTTAATCAGAACAACACAATCACAGTTAACAGAGCATTATTAATATTTCTTACAGTTGTAGCTGGTCCCCAACCTTCTATTTCTGCCCCTATCAACATGATGTCTGGGGGAATCCACTGACTTCTTCCTCTGATTTTAAGTTCTCAGCTCCAAACAAACCACGTTATTATCATCACAACCCCCTGAAAGTTCTGGGCCAGAGAAGTTGGTTCAATAGCAGCTCTCTTAGAGTTTCCAGTGGAAAACAACAAAATCCCCTCTGACTAATTTAAGCAGAAAAGAGATTCATGAAAGGATATTAGATGACTTACAAAATCAGAGGGAGACTAGAGGCTCCGTTTCCAGGAAATGCCACAAACAATGTCTCAGAACTGGCCTAAGGAGGACACTGCTGCTGTCTCCGTGAATCAACTCCAGGACTAGACTTTACCTGCGGCACCTCCAGTCCAATGCTTCATCTTATCCCCTCTGCTGCCCCTGAAAGTCAGTTCCTCCATCGCCATGCAGACCAGGGCATGGCAGCCCTCACTGTCTTTTCCTTCCAAACCAAAGCCTCACACTGGCATGTCTTATTAGAAGCCCAGCATCCCACACTTATCTCCTAACTGCAAAGACACTGAGACTCATAATGTGGGATTGTCCCCAAATATGCAAAGCACATTCAAAAATGAATGGGCAGCCGAAGCTCTCACAAATGTAGGCTTCGGTTCCTAAATGAAAAGCAGAATCCCAGGCTCTGTTCTCTGGTCTTGCCCATTTTATTAAAGCACAATTACATTAATAAATGACAGGCCCTGCAGTCGACAAAGAGCTATAAACATTATCTTTGTCCACACACACATCCAGAACAATACTGGGAGGCAGTAAGTGTTCAGCCAGGCTTATTCAAACAATGAGTGCTTATACATGGCTAATGTTTAATCCAACAAATACATATCAAGCACCTGTTTTATCCAGGGCTTGTTTGAGGTGCTGAGGGATGATAAGTAGTTGAATAAAATATGGGGGCAGGGGAGGAGGGGAAGCGGGCTGGAAGAAGTTAATGGGGGAGGGGAGAGGAGGACCTATGTAATACTTTTAACAATAAATAGTTTCTTAAAATATAGTCCAGCCCTCAAGGAATTTATAGCTTTGGGAACAAGAGGAATATTTGGGTACTAAAATTAATACACCTTGATAAATACTATGCAATAATAAAAATACATGAAACATGTCAGGAAAACAAAAGGAACAAGCAATTAACTCTGCCTTGAATTAGAAAGCTGGGGAAATGGGGTAGTAACGTTCAACCTCAAGTGCAAAAGAGTTTTATAGAGAAGAAAGGGCACTGCAAGCAGAGAAACTAGTGAGAGCTAAAGCTTGTGAGCATTTAGCAATTCCAGGCATTCTTCCAAACATTTTACATGCAGTAACTCATTTAACCCACTTGACAAGTCTGTGTGTAGCTGGTATTAATATTCCTGTTAGACACAGGAGTTGAGTGTGGGTGCCCAAATTCCAGCATCCGGGCTCATGCCATGCTCCGAGCACCCATGCTTCTATGTTACAATAGCAAAGGCACAGATACAGAGGCATGAAACAATACAATGTGTTCAACAAAAAGCAGGAGTGTTAAGTGTCGTCATTGTATATAATGGGTTGGGGGGAAAGAAAAGGCTGAAAGATATAATCATTATTAACCACCTTAAATTTAAATAGCATTCTTAATCAGCAAGAGTTCAGACCAATGTGGCTTATCTTTGCCAGTACAACAGTGGTGAGAAGGAATGGTAACCTTTAAAAAAATATTTTTAGAGCAGCGGTTCTCAACCTGTGGGTCGCGACGCCTTTGGCGGTCAAACGACCCTTTCACAGGGGTCGCCTAAGACCATCCTGCATATCAGATATTTACATTACAATTCATAACAGTAGCAACATTACAGTTATGAAATAGCAATGAAAATAATTTTGAAAATAATTTTATGGTTGGTCACAAAATGAGGAACTGTATTTAAAGGACCAGAAGGTTGAGAACCACTGTTTTAGAGTCATAGAAGCACGAACAAACTGTTGAACCTCAGAGGGAAGGCAGGGGAGGGTGGGTGGACACAGACATGGGGTGATGAGGGCCTGGTTGGGGGAGGATGGAGTGGGCTTGAAGAGGTTTATGGGGGGGACGGAGGACCCATGTAATACTTTCAACAATAAAGATTTTTTTAAAAAGAATTGAAAATCTATGGCTGAATAAAGTATTATGAAGTAAAAAAAAAAACTTTTTTTTTCAAAACATGATAGGGCCCTGGCTGGTTTGCTAAGTGGTTAGAGCACTGGCCCTTGGACCAAAGGGTTGCAGTTTCGATTCTAGGTCAAGGGCATGTACCTCGGTTGCAGGTTCAATCCTGGGCCAGTCAGGTGTGTGCAAGAGGCAACCAATCCATGTGTCTCTGCCACATCTCTCTCTCTCTCTCTCTCTCTCTCTCTCTCTCTCTCTCTCCCTCTCTCTCATCTCTTCCCCTCCCCTCTCCCTTCCACTCTCTCTAAAAATCAATGGGGAAGAAAATGTCCTCACTCCTTGGGTGAGGATTAAAATAAATGTTTAAAAAACTGGTGATAGAAAAAGTGAAATCTGTGCTAAGGGAAGTGAGATTGCTCTGTGCTGCAATGCTGCACAGATTCCCTCCAGGGCCTGAGTGTGCCCAGTGGCAAGCGGCTTCCTCCCCGATCTGACAGTGATTATGTGGCTATGTGGGCACCTCTGCTCTCCTTCGTTCCCTATGCCACATCCCCCAGGACCGCAGTTGCTTCAGAGGGAAGCACAGCCAATATTCTCTTGAAGGCAAGTTCAGAAACCTTGTGACTTGAGGCACAGAAAATTAAACCGAACTACCTTTTTGAAAATCTCCTAAACAGACTATTCCCCACTAGAAAAGAAGGATCCCCTGGCTGGCTTCTGTGTCTCGTCCATCCCTGACACCTGCGATCCTGTGATATGATCCCAATTTGCCTCCGTGGAGGGCTGTCTGCTGAGCTAATTGTATGCACTCCTTTGTGCTCGCCTCTAATGTTTATTTCATTACAATATTTACAAAAGGACTGGAGAAATAAGTCACTATGCAAATGGCAGTGTGAATGCACGATCCTGAGGAATATTAAAATTCATTAACCTTATTTACATTTAAACTATTATCATGTATATTTGAGCGCCGTGCACCTGCCAGAATGGATGGGAAGCCACATCAGCAGTCCATTGAATAATCTATTCGCTGTCTCTATTTCCTTGTCAAGTAAAGTAAAAACTTCCTCATCTTGGATACATTCAAAATCACTACCACCCTGATTTATTTATTAGCAGTTCTTAATGCTAGAGAAGTCTCTGCATATTTCAAGTTGTCCTTTGGCATTTAGAGGATCTGTTCCCTTAAACAAATTTTCCCATCTTTGATAATTTTGCGGTGTTTCACATGGAAATGAAGTAGACCAAGCTTATCATTTTAAAGACTGACAAATAAAAGCTACATTTCTCACCGCCCCCCAAAAAATTTTAGTTCTAAAAGAAAAGGATAAATATAAAAGAAAACGCAGTCAAATTGGTGGCTTGGTATTAATTAGGTAAAGCAACCAGCTAATTGGAATTTTCTTTTTTTTTTTAGGCTTTTATTTGCCACTTTCTTAATCCAGTTAGCATACAGAATCAAGTGGCAAGTCAAAACAGTGAGTCAAGCCACCAGGGTGACATTGGATGTTTTCCATGGCAATGAGAACTGAGTCTGGCTTAGACAGCCCTCTTGGATTATGTAGCAGGAAAAACAACAGGAAAAAAATGTTGTGTAATCTATAACTTCCTCCTAACAATGTATAGGCATACCTCAGAGGTATTGCGAATTAGGTTC
The DNA here is from genome assembly GCF_000327345.1 of Myotis davidii. Taxonomy (NCBI): domain Eukaryota; kingdom Metazoa; phylum Chordata; class Mammalia; order Chiroptera; family Vespertilionidae; genus Myotis; species Myotis davidii. Next base: position 1,141,620 of record NW_006286231.1, read on the forward strand.
CAGACCACCACAATAAAGCTAATATTGTAATACAGCAAGTCACATACATTTTTTGGTTTCCCAATACATACAAAAGTTATATTTACTCTCCATGGTACTCTATTAAGTGTGCAATAGCATTATGTCTAAAAAATGTACATATCTTAATTTTAAAATACTTTATTGTTAAAAATGCTAACCATCATCTGAGCCTTCAACAAGTCAAACCTTTTCACTGTGAAAGTTCATCTCTTTAACTTGTAAATAACACAATATCTGCAAAACACAAGAAAGCAAAGGGTAATAAAAAGAGGTATGCCTGTAAATCCAATTAAAGGGCAATTTTTTTTTCTCCTAATGCCTTGATGGGTTTGTAAATGCAAGTTGGTAAGTGGGAGCTAATAACAGATCACTACAATAGAAAGCTGATATTTTGAATATCTACAAGGGCTAACGAGTGGAAGGGAAGCTGAGCCCTGTTTGGTGCAAGGATCAAAACAGCCCCTAAGAACAGAACAGCTGAAAAGAGAGGACAGGAATTTCCAGTAGCCCCTTGTTAACTTGTTTCCTGTGGGGTATGCGATACAAACACCTCCTTACCACTATTCTACTAATCTTCAGTAAAGTCTGCATGTGCACGAATGTTTGTTTGTGAGTGAATTCATAGAAGTGTTTAGATTTCCATTCTAATGTGGTGTGATACCAGGATCAGGAGGCACCACCCCAAAGTAACAATAAAATCAAATCCCCAAAGAGCAGAAGTGGTGCTCTCTAGCACAAGAACTCTGTTGTGGAGATGGACAGCAGGACACCCTGGTTTAGATGGACAACCCCAGACTTTGGAAAGAGAGGCAGCATTTAAAGAACTACACCATAGCTGCCAATTACAAAGGCACACGGGTAGCGGGCAGTCAACAGTGGAGTAGCCCCCTGGCCAGTGTGGCTCAGTTTGTTGGAGCATTGTCCCGTATACCAAAAGCTGGCTGGTTCAATTCCAGGTCAGGGCACATACTTGAGGCAACCGATCGGTGTTTCTCTTTCTCTCCCTTCCTTTCTCTAAAATCAATAGAAAGCGTATTCTCAGGTGAAAAAAAAAAATGTTGTTTTTAAAAGTGGAGTAGTCTTCTCTAGGTAAAAGCCTGAAGATTAACATGGATCAAAATAAGAGTAGAAAGCTACTACAGTACCAACCATAGGTGGAGTAGTTTACAAGTCTTTGCATTAGAACTATAGAAAAAAGCTTATCAATCTCTTTAGCTAAATCCACACATAGCAGAAACACCATTATCCTAACACTATGAGTATAATTGAAAGGTAGGAGCTGAAGAGAAATACACACAATAGGAGGAAGATATTTTGAAGACTCAAAGGAGCTAATTAGTGTGTGTGTGTGTGTGTGTGTGTGTGTGTGTGTGTGTCCCAGGAGAGTTGGAGCTGAGGCCTAAGGACATCTACCTTGAGGCAGTAGATAGAATTCCCCACCTTCCACCTAGTCACATCATCTGATGTGCATGGAGCCCACCGACCTCCTGCAAAGAATATAGAGCAGTCCCAACTCCCAGGTTTGTGCACCCACTTCAGAGAGAGCACCCACCTGGGCTAAATTATGTGGACCTCCAGGAGCACATAAGGAAAAGGCTCTTGAGGAAGAAAATCATGGATGGTGGTGAGAGGAAACACCTGGCCACCGAAGACACACTCTACAAAAGAATCCAAACACCTGGGGAAAGTAATGAGCCTTTATTTGACTCATTTCACATTCACTATAAATCCTTTTGGGGGGGGTTGGTGGTGGTTCTTTTGTTGTTGTTGTTTGTTGTTAGAAAACCTTTTGTAAAGCAAAAAAAATGGCATCAAGATTTCCACACTTCGCTTTTAGCATAAAAACACTGTCATCAAAAATCATATCAGAACCCTTGCCAGTTTGGCTCAGTGAACAGTGTCAGCCTGTGGACTGAAGGGTCCTGGGTTTGATTCTGGTCAAGGGCACATGCCAGGGTGGCACGCTCAATCCCCAGTAGGGGGTGTGCAGATGGCAGCCAATCAATGATTCTCTCTCGTCATTGATGTTTCTATCTCTCTCCCTCTCCCTTCCTCTCTGAAATCAATAAAATATATGTATTTTTTTTAAAAAAATCATCGGAAACCAAATTATAGAGCAAAAAAAGACAGAGCTGCTCCAAAGCGAAAAGTGGTAATCCTGGTCCCCAAGTTGGGGCTCATCTTACTCCTGATGAGGCCTTACTCCCCCTGAGAGGCCCTGCAGATCTGAATTTGCAAATCATTAGATAGCTTCATTAGCGTTGTGAATCTGAATTCTTCACCCAGAAAGCTGATCTTCATCTATACATGATAAAAAGAAAACTGGGTCATTTTCTTTGAACACTGGCAAATAAGAAATTAGACTATCTTTTGGTTTTTCACGTTAGGAGAGCTGCTAGAGGAAGAACTATCAACAGACTTCAACACAGCTCCGAGAGCAGTGCCGGGGTTGATCTCTGATACAACTGCCTTGGTCAGCAAAGCAATTAATGTAGTTTCCATCTGTGCACAAGTCCACAGAGCAGTAAATCACTGCCCCGGGCTTTTTATCTCTGTGTGTTTATTTTCTTAAGATCAAAAGAAGGTAGACTCTGAAGTACCTTTACACTGAGCACCAAAGTCAAGCTGCCTAAAACCTATCCTATAGCATAAATGCTTTTAGAGCTGGGTAGTTTATTAGATTAAAAACCTTATATCACCAATCAACACAAGGTCTCCGTAAAATAGGAGGCATAGCAATGAAGGAAGACAGCTGGAATAAGAATATAAGCATCTGGTCCAGTAGATGGGTATACCTGAACAGGCCATGCCCATTTGGAATTATCTCCATACCTTGCCCATCCCTGCTTCCCTTACCCTGCCTTCATATTTTTTAAATTAAATTTTCATCCTACTTCTACTCACTATCCTCATTTAATGTTTTTCTCTCCTCCCTACTCCAAACACCATTTTACGTTATCAGGACTCCTATCATAGAATCAGAATGGTGTGCCCAACCTGGGTGTATGCAATAGTACAAATATTTCCAGACCCCAGGACAAGCTGGAGCGATTACCCTTGCTCACTTTTCTGAGCCATGATTTCTCTGCTAAGCACTATCCAGAGTTGTGCTTTCTCAGGAGTGATGTTTACTATGCATAATGATGGAAATAATATGGACACCCATGGCCCTACTGGTACCCACCAACTGAATGACAGTCCATCGTTTATGACTTCAGCAGCCTTTGACATAAACACTTTGAATGCTCAATAAAATAATAGGTTTACAGATTCCAAGCAATAGAGTAAAATGAAAGTTTATTACTATATTTGTGACTATGCCACAGTAAAAGAGATCCAAGTGACCTTGTGCTCTTTTAAATAAATTGTTATAGCAGATTATGTTATAAAAATAATTTAATATACATAATTTGCAACTACTATTCTCTATTTTTAACTGAGTCATATTATTCCCACACACCTCACCATACCTACTAGTAAAATACCCATAAACCTACATCAGAGAAAAGTAATATAATAAAATCAGAAGTTGATTTCATTCCTAAAAGTCAAACATCTTAATCAAGAGATTGACCAACTCTTATTATTCAACTGTTTCTCACTCAGGCACTTGTTCTTTTCTAACAAAGCCATATTAGCATCGAATTGCTCTTTGGCATGTACCTCCTTCCACCTTCTGGGACAAAGAATTATAATGCAGTCATGAAGGAGGGGAGATTTAAGATCTCCCCTTCCAGAGTAAATCAAATCAGACTTAATTTAAAGGTAGGTACATTTCATTTTAAGGTCTTTTTATAAGAGAAGAAAAAGGTCATTAATTTTGACAGCTTTTAGTAAAAGTAAATTACAAATAAAGCTCCCCATATGTTGTTTACCTTCTTTGTGTGTTGAATTTCATTATAGTTAGCCTCTTGCAAAGTGTTTAAACCAGCGAATCATCTTAGCTAGCCAGAAAGACCTATTTGCTTTGAGTTTCCTTTGCCCGCTTAGAGTCAATACCAATTAGCTAATTCTGGATTGTTCACATTCTGGATTGTTGCTGGATAATGCTACTTTTTAGCTTTGAGAAGTACTTTTGAATTAAAAAAAAATAAACCAGTATGACTTTGATGTTCTTATTATAGTTAAGATAAATAAAAAGAGGTCTGCTGCTTCAGACAGACCTCTCCTCAGTAAAATAGATGAACTTGGGTTTAGAAATATATTAGTGGTTCACCTAGGGCTCCTGAGAGAAAGGGACTATATCTTACAAGAGGATGATTTAGAAAGCAGAATGCCAACTTCTTAATTTACTGTCATAGGATCTTGCCTCTGGAGATGGTCACCAGAAGACCCAGGCACAACCAGAAAGATGTTAATGACCCTAAAATTATTAGGGAAAACAGCTTTAGTTAACCCAATGTATGGAAATTAATCTAAAATATGAAAATTAATCTAAAGCAGTGATTCTCAATCCTTAGCTTGCATTAGAATGACCTCGGGGGCTTGTTAAACATAGATTATTGGCCCCATCTTTGTATTCCAAATAAGTGGCTCTGTAATAGGATCCAAGAATTTGCATTTTTACAGCTTCTCAGGTGATGCTTCTACTGGTCCCAGGCCCACAGTCCCAGGAACTAGATGAATCATCCTTGTCCGCTAATAGGTATATTTGTCTGTGTAACTAGTACTGGTGTTCAGAATGAAAGTCCATCCTGCCCTGAACAATAATGGATTGACAAATTTCTACTCTGTAGATTAAGAATTCTTTATCAGTCATGGGACAGCTCTACCTCACATTATAATTCTCAAAAAGCACAATGTGTACTACTTGTGCTTTAAGTTAAAGCCTTCCTGATGAGATATTTGAAAATATGCTATTCTTCATTTTAAAAGAATGTTTACAATAGACCTCTTAAATGTGCTACTCTGGCAGGTTGTTAATTTTGTTCACTGAACAATTATTGTTAGCTTCTACATCAGTCAACATTTTACTGATTTCAGGGCCTGGTGATGCTGCTTGGATCAATAAGAATTGCATTCATCCAAAAGTAACAAAACAATGATTTACAGAAGCCTTATCCACGGGCTTATTTTTCACATGATAAGAAACCTGAACTGAGACAGTCCAGAGCTGCTGCATCTTTTCAAGTATGCTGCCGATGACCCAGACTCGCTTTATGCTCTGCCGTCGCTTGCATGTTGGATTTAGCCCTCCTGCTTATTGTCTCATTGTAAAAAAGATGGATGCTGCATCCTCAGCCTATGTCATTATTCCAGGCAGAAAGAATAATAAAGCAGGGAAGAAGAGAGAGTAACTATATTAGAAACTGAAAAGTTTGCCATAAAACCCAATTTAAATTTCATTGGCTGGTACTATAAAAAATGACCACCTCTAGTTGTTCAGAAAGGTGGTATTTTTTTGCTGAATACATGACTGTCGCTCTCTCCATAAAATTGGCATTCCATTAGGAAAGATAATGTATGCTCCAGATGTCTGCTTCACCGCTGTATTTGAATATGACATCCTCATTCAAGACTCCAGCACTCACTACAATAAAGGATGTCAGAACAGTCCTGACTTTCCAACCTAGGCACAAAGTCCTCAAACCAGGTTGTAAAGAAACAAAGAAAGCACCCTTTTCTTCTTTGGCAGGAACTGTAAATTCCACCAAATCATTAGCATGAAATATTAATGTCAACAGTGATGCTCAAAGTGCTAAAGATCTGTGAACACATCTGTGAACAAGAGTATTCTCATCAAATATTCATTTGGCAGCCCAAGGATCCACCCTCCATGGGTGAGCATGACTCCAGGAGGGGTGTTTCAGTCATACCCAGATTGCATGTCAAGGCATTGCACTGGCTAATAAAGGGTTGCCAAACTGAATAAAACATCATCACTGACCTCAAGGAATTTAGAGTTTAATTTGAGAATGATTAGAGTAGGAAGGAAGGAAGGGGAAATGATCACCAGATCTTGTTCTTTAACATCCATTCTTCTCCCACTATATAGGACAGTTGATCTCTATATAAAAGCATTAAATGGTAATTCAACTCTATATACAATGGAATATTACTCAGACATAAAAAAGAATAAAATCTTGCCATTTGGAGCAACATGGATAGACCTAGAGGGTATTATGCTAAGTGAAATAAGTCAGACAGAGAAAAACAAACACCATATGATTTCACTTATTTGTGGAATCTACGAAACAAAATGCACGAACAAACAAAACATGAACAAATCCATAGATACAGGAAACATACTGATGGTTACCAGATTGGAGGGGGTTTGGGGGATGAATGAAAAAGATGAAGGGATTAAGATGCATAAATCGGTAGTTACACAATAGTCATTGGCATGTAAAGACAGCATAGGGAATACTGGTATAGTCAATTATCCTATCTAATAATAGACAAACATGGTAATTAACCGTACCTCTGACACACTTCCCATTGGCTAATCAGGACGATATGCAAATTAAATGCAAACCAAGATGGCGGCCGGCAGCCAGGCAGCTGAAGCGAACAGGAGGCTGTGTTGCTCCAGTGAAGGAGGAAGCCAAGGTTCCCTGCCTGCTGCTGCTGGGCTCTGAGCTTGCACTCTAAGAAACAATGTTGCAATTATAGAACCTAAACAAACCCAGATCCCTGCTTTCAGCAGCCGAGGTCTCAGAGCTGGAGCCAAGCCTCAGAGCTAAAGCCAGCTCTCAGCTCCAGTGACAGCCATAAAAGGTAAATAAATCCCAGAATTAAAAAAAAAGAAAAAAAGGGAGGGTTGGGAGCTCCAATCACCCGCCAGCCTGAAAGCGGCCCTCAGCCCCTCCCCCAGACTGGCCAGGCACCCCAGTAGGGACCCCACCCTGAAGGGGGTGTGACCAGCTGCAAACAGCCATCAGCCCCTCATCCAGGCTGGCCCGGCACTGAAGCAGGACCCCCACCCGGATCCAGGACACTCTTCAGGGCCAACCAGCCAGCCCCCACCCGTGCACCAGGCCTCTATCCTATATAGTAAAAGGGTAATATGCCTCCCAGCACTGGGATCAGTGGAGGCGCGATGCCTCCCGAACCCGGGATCAGCGGAGCCACGAGGCCTCCCGGCACTGGCATCAGCGGAGCCACAAGGCCTCCTGGCACCAGGATCAGCGGAGCTGCAAGGTCTCCTGGCACCACGATCA
>NW_006286231.1:1149659-1150332 GCF_000327345.1 Myotis davidii
AGGTGGAGGTGGGAGGCGGAAGGGTAACCAGCCGGGCAGCGGGGCGGGAGGGAAACCAGCTGGGCGGCGGGGCAGGAGGTAAACCAGTCTGTGGTGGGGGAGCGGGAGCGAAGCCCGCCTCAGCAAGTTTCGCTCCCTTCTCATCTTCGCTCCAGCCGCAGAAAACCCTATGCTTGCAGTAATCTTCAACAGGCCTCTAATTCTATCTAATAATAGACAAACATGGTAACTGACCGTACCTTCGCTACGCCTCCCATTGGCTAATCAGTGCGATATGCAAATTAACTGCCAACAAAAATGGTGGCTAATTTGCATACTGCAGGCAGGGCGGGATAGCGCAAGCTGCCAGTGCGCCGCCATCCAGGCAGGCCTGCCCCTGCCTTGCCACTCGGGAACCGATCAGCGGGTCCAGGGCAGCAAGGCAGCCCTGCCTCAGAAGCCCCAGAAGCCCCAGAAGCCCCAGAAGCCCCAGTAGCCGCCTGATATGGCAGTAACTCTATCAGTAAACATTCTGAAAGTCAGTGGCATAAATTCACTAATAAAAAGACAAATTATGAGGGTGAATAAAAACAAAACCTACTTCAAATATAAAGACACATATAGATGAAAAGTAAATGAATTAAGCTGCAGCCTGTTTTGCTCAGTGGATAGAGCATTAGCCTGTGGACCAAGT
>NW_006286231.1:1152406-1171060 GCF_000327345.1 Myotis davidii
CCCGATCCCTTGGGGGCCTAAGCCTTTAGTCAGACATCCCCCAAGGGCTCCCTGCCTGCCAGAAGGATGTCTGACTGCAAGCTTAGGCCTGATCCCCTGAGGAGTGGGCCTAAGTTGACAGGTGGACATCCCCCAAGGGGTCCTGGACTGTGAATGGGTGCAGGCTGGGCTGACGGGCGCCCCGCCCCGAGTGCACAAATTTTTGTGCACTGGGCCTCTAGTATTGTAATAACTATGATGGTGTCAGATGGCTACTAGACTTAGTTGGGGTTTTTATGTTTTGTTTTGTTTTTTAAATATATTTTTTATTGATTTTTTACAGAGAGGAAGGGAGAGGGATAGAGAGTTAGAAACATCAGTGGGAGAGAAACATCGATCAGCTGCTTCCTGCACACTCCCTACTGGGGATGTGCCCGCAACCAAGATACATGCCCTTGACCAGAATCGAACCTGGGACCCTTGAGTCTGCAGGCCAATGCTCTACCACTGAGTCAAACCGGTTAGGGCGGCTACTAGACTTAGTGAGGTGATTACTTCATAACATATGTAAATGTCAAATCACAATGAGGTAAACCTGAATCTAACATAATATTGTATGGCAACTATAATAAAAAAAATAAAATGTAAAAAATTTGTTGAATTTTTTTTAAAAAAAGTGATGCAACTATATCATAATGAAACGGAATTCCTGGCCCACCTCAGCAGGGATTCATTACGCAATTATTGTGTCTCCTGTATTCCCAAGAAAAACTATCCCCAAACCCAGTCTGTCACAGTGGTTAACAGTGCAAGCCCTGGGGTTAATGGCCAGTGCTTACACTTGCTTGCACGAACCTAGGGCAAGCGCTTAACCTCTCTGCACCTTAGTCTCTTCATTGGAATCTGAGAGGGATGATAACAGAACAGAATTGGTCTCATAGACTCCGCCATAGGTTTCAAACGTATAAACACACCTAGAGCTGTGCTTGGCAGAGAGGCACCAGGGGAGCATTAGCTGTCTTCATGAACATCATCATGTTCGAGAAACTAGGAGTTTCATCACACACAGCACTCCATGCTCATTCTTCTTTACGCAGTGCCTGGACCTTTCTCATAAAAGCCCCCAAAATTGTTGCTCAAGAATTTTTACCATAGGCCCAGTTGAAGTGGCTCAGTTGGTTGAGCAACTTCCTGTGCACCAAAAGGTTGCAGGTTCAATTCCCAGTCAAGGCACATACCTGGTTTGTGAGTTCAATGGCCAGTTGGGGCACCTGTGGAAGGCAACCAATCGATTTCTCTCTCTCTCCCTCTCTCTCTCTCTCTCTCTCTCTCTCTCTCTCTCTCTCTCTCTCTCTCTCCCCTGCCCCCCCTCGGGTGAGGATTAAAAACAAAGAATTTTCACCATAGAAGGATCTGTTTCACATCTAAGGCCTGTGTCTAGACTCAGTCTCCACAACATCAAAGCTTTTGTTTTCCAGGGTAGAAAGCCAGGGGATGAGCTTATTTTTACAATAAAAGAGTTGGCAGGACCCAGGGAAAACAAGTTTCTCTTCTTAGGGGAGAGTCACAGACACAAAGAAATTGAAGGAGAAACTTGACTTCATTAGAATGCTTTTGGCCACCTGACTTCATTTCTCCCTGTGCTTATTAAACAAGGCAAAATAAGTCGCAGAGGAGTCAGGCTGACAGCAGTTGAAACATAAAAACTATTATTTTAACTTTGAACTGGCAACTAAAAGACTCCCAACCAGGCTGCCCTGGGTAGATCCTGGCATTCACACTTAGAGGCTGGGGATCTGGCCGCAGTCAGTTCCAGGGGTGGAGCTGAGACCTGTGAGCCTCGTGGGCCCTGGCTAGACAGTTCCAAGCAGGTCCAGCGCTCATCAACTCACTCACAGGCATCCCCAGCTCCCTGAAGAGAAACAATTTTCACAGTCCAGCCAGCCCAACATGAAAACAGAAACTATTTGCTGTTCCTCTGACATGTAAAAGAGTCCTTTCCAGACGGTGTTCCCCACAATAGGTTAGTCCCTTCCTGTTGCCTTCCCAAGGCCAGAGCATTCCTCTTCTCTCTCTTTTTCTAACCCCCACAGTTCTAGCCCTGCATCTTGAACATGGTGGGTGTTCGATAAATATTTGCTATACATGTAAATGGGCGATAATCCAAAGGCCACCTTGGGTGCAGTAACTGCTGGCCGGTTATCTCTGAATGAGATCTTTCCTACTGCAGTCGGTTCCAAAACAGGATTAGAAACAGCCTGGGCAGGCACACCAGAGAGCCACGGCCAAGAGAATCTTGGCCCTAAATTCACCATTTGGTGTCACTGGGACTTTGCCTTGGAAGCTGACAGAGAAGCTATACCCAAAACAGAGCCAAGCCACTGGCCTCAAGGATGCGGGAGCAGGGAGTGCCAGGTTGGCTCAGCTGTTTGGATCCCTTCAAACCATCCCCTCCTTGATTTGTCAGGTTAATCACAGCTGCATAAATCCTACTAAAATTGGGAAATGAAAGCAATGAAGCGCTGCTCTGTTACCCCATCAGCATACATCCTATTCCTCTGTCCTCACCAGCAGACAGCCAGAAGCACTCACTCCTCACCTTCCAAAGTCTTCATTAAGGCCTGGACAGTCCTCTCACTCTTCTCCTTACTTACCTTGGGAACAACTGCAAAACCATCATTCCCAGAAACCACCGTGATAGAATTCCCTCAAGCTTTGGAGGAGTCAGTGGCTTGCCTCCTCCCCAAATGAGAACCATGGTGTTCTTTCTTCCGCTTACTGGACCCTGTCTCTTCACCCAGGCACATGTCTCTCAGCATTCCCACACTTCATGGTGGCCTCAGCAGAGCTGTTTGTGCCTTTTGACATTCATTTCAGCAGCTCAGAATCTAAACCCTTTCTATGTGTGGTGCATTTCTACCTGAAGAGTTTTCTATCGATGCTAAAAAATACCAGGTACTTGCTTTCTTAGCATTATTTATAACTAGGCTGAAGTTTGTAACTAAGCAAAAGGAGACCCAACCATATAGTCTGGTCTCAGGAGCTAGGAACTCAAGCAAAACAGAATAGAGGGTTCTTTCTCCCTTTTCCTTTCTCTCTCCCTCTCCCTCCCATCACCAGACCCCACACACTCTCCAGTGTTCAGTGCCATCAGGAAGCAGTGGCTACAAGGTTGAGTCCTGGACAACAATGGTGTCAGCACTGGTTGTGGTAAAAGCAATTTCCTGATGCAGAAGTGGTACAATTGTTTACATCTATGTCTTGGTGGCAACTGAATACTAGTTATGATGCTTTGGTTTGGGATGTTGATTCTGGCAGCTCTGCCTCTGGGTTGGCATTGCAGCCCTCCCAAGAATTCTGCCCCCACATCCAAGTTGATGCATACTGTTTACAACTGAAAGCTCCGACTAATGCAATAAATTTTCTATAAAACGAATGCTTTTCTCCAAAATCTCATCTCATAATTGTGATTGTTCTGGATGCCATAGGCTAAGTCTAAATCATTAGTCAGGGTGCAACCTTCAGACACGTAAACAGGTGCATTGAGGTGGTTCAACTGAAGCCCACGTTCACCTAGCCAGGGAGCAGCAGAGCTGAGACCTGGACCCAGGTTTTCCAAATCTAATACTTTTTATAATACTCTGCTTCTCACAGAACAAATAAACAAATCCCCCGTGAGCTGTCAAGTCAGTTTAAGAAAGTGCTGTATTTAAAATTTTCTTGAAATAACTTTAACATTATATTAAAAGTATGAACTATACATCCTAGCCCAATGAAATCTTATATATTGTTTCTCATTGTCACACAGTGCAGATCATTACTAATAACGCACAGTTTTACAGGCCAGTCAAGGCAAAGCTTGTGCTAAATCTACAAAACCTTTTTTCTACACACAGCTAATTGGCTCTTCTACAATGTGCAATTTCTGCTCCCACTCATGGAATTGTATTCATATATATGTATGTGTATATTGTTGATAGTATTACTGATATCTCCCATCCTCCGCCCCTTTATCCCTCTCCTCCAAGCTCCTACCCACCCCCCTGGAATTGTATTCTTATTAAAAGTCAGTTGTGTTTGTTCTGAAACTTATTTATGACCATTGCAGCTGTTACTGCAGTTTCATAATTTAATGAAATGTTGGGGGAAAACAATGAAGTACTACTACAAAAAGAATTTATTGTTTTGAAAGGATTCAAGAGAGGCAAGTTGGTGAGGAAGTAAGAAGTTTATAACCATAAAACTTCAAAAAAATTGTAGAAGTATAGAAATATTCTGTCCTTAGAATACATTCTAACTACATTTAAGTTCTCAATTGAATTTAAAAATTTTGACACTCAATTACAGAAGATGCATTATGGACATGGTTTATATGAGAAAGAAAAACAAGTATTCCATACAACAGAACAGTTCTTAAAGAATGATCTGAGTTCATATCAAAATATTGAAGAATGAACATAAATACATGCTTAAAAGTATATTTAAATAAATTGTATCCCTTTTTATGACTCTATACTTTTAGCTGATTTGTTGATTAACTGACCACCTATCTCATGAGTCTAGTCATATCAGATTGCAGGCAACTATTGTAATTATATTCATGGTCATTCTCCTGGCAGAGAAACCCACTTGCTCTGGATGATGTGGTTATAGGACAGGCTTGATTACCTGTGGCCTTTGTCAGGGTGATGTTGACCTAGTTTCTAGATTATTTTTGCTGCATCAGACAACTTCAGTGAGTCAGATTTGTCCTTCTAATCATAACTCAGAGAATCCGGAATCCAGGGCTTGCAGGAGAATTTCCAGAGACTTAGCTCTCTTTAAGAAACCATTAGTTTGTGGTTTGCCCTATGCAGAAAGATAGTCCTGAGACAACACTAGGTGATGTGAAATTTATATCAAACCTATCATTATTGACTGTATGTTTGTGTCACAGCCCTCCTCTCCCAAATTCATCTGTTGAAGTCATAATCCCCAACATGATGCTATTTGAAGGTAGGGTCTTTGGGAGGTAATTAAGTTTAGATGACGCCATGAGGGTGGATCTCCCATGATGCTATTAATGCCCTATAAGAAGATGAAGAGCTATGAGATCTCTCTCTCCCTCTTTCCATTAGCATGCCAAGGAAAGGCCATGTGAGCACACAACAAGAAGGAAGCTGTCCGCAAACCAGGAAGTGAGACCTCACCAGACACTGAATGTGCAGGCACCTTGATCTTGGTCTTCCAGTCTCCAGAACTCTGAGAAATAAATGTCTGTTGTTTAAGCCACCCCGTCTATGATCTTTTGTTATAGCAATCCAAATGGGCTAAGATACCTACGATGTGCCAAAAACAATTTTAGACTTTGGGTATACAAGGGTGAACAAAACAAAGCTCTGCTCTCATGGAGATTAGATTCCAGTGGAATCATTTATCCTATGAGCTTCTGGAGGATACGAATTGTGTGTAAATCATCTTTGTATTTCTAGCACTTAGCACTGTGTCTGGCACAATGTGAATGTTTAATGAGTTGAATTAAATATAATTGAATTCAATCAAACCTGATTTTCTGAAAGTAAGAAATCATCAAACTTGGTAGTTATTTTTTCTATCATATGAGAGGTTCAGACTGTTCTCTATTTCTTAAAATTTGTTTTGAATGACATAACAACCTTGTTTGAATTATGCCTCAACTGCACATAGACAACCCTATTTCTCAAGGAGAATTTTTTGCCAGAAGCAGACTTTACATCAGAAAATTGAATTCCAAAAGATTATATCAGGGCTTCTAAAACAATTTTTAAATATGGCATGTTTACATACAGGAAACTTGGGTCCTGAGAGAAAGTTCCAAAGTAAGCAATGGAAACAGTCAAAGATCAAGATATATAACAAGAGAATTTCGTCCAATCATAACATAAAAGGAATAAATATTAAATCTCCACAAACTGCATATAAACATTCTAAATGTATATGCACGTATGGACATTAATCAGTTTGTCTTCTTCCTGCAACACCCCCTACTGAAACTTAATATTTAAATGGCTATTTTTATATTTTCAGTTCATAGATATTTTTAACACAGAAATTTTAATTTGGCAAATATTGGCATGCCTACTTTGTGCCAGGCACTGTGCTAGGGACACCAGATATTTTAGGATCGAGCATCAGCCCGTTTCCATACTGATTTCTCCCCGGAAACAGATAGATGTTCTCTTTCAAACTTGCTTCCACAGACTAGACTTTTCCCAGCTTGTGAGAAGAAGCTGTCATGTAATTCTCAGTTCTCACTTCCTCATCGCTCCTAAACGAAAATTATATTCTTAAAACAGTAGAAGAAAAGTACAGTGCCTTCATGAAATCTAACCGTTTGTTCTGAGATGTTGTTTTCTAGAGCTGGCAACCATGCAATTTGCCTGTGGAACTGAAGAAATGGTGTCTGGTGAGGCCAAAATGGAAAGGAAGGTTCTGGTTACCCCACTCTTCCTGCTGCCCTATCTGGACTCCTAGGCAACTCACCAGGAAGCACTCATCTATGCTTTAGTAAGTAAAGGAAACTGCAGTTTTAACAATATTAATAGTACTATTATTCTTAAAAGTTGGCCTCAAAAATCAAAAGAGGGCCTTAGGGAGTGGTGCGGAAACTTGCAGGGAGTAACACAATATTAAACATCTAACTGACAAACTTTCATCTATAGTAGATACTCCGGACCTTCCAAAGATGTAACTAAATGTCTTCAGAAATGGCTTCTTCAGATAATTAGGCAGCCATGGAAGCATCAAAGCCTAATGCTCTGGGAGAAGACTGAGGTGATGTGGGGAGTGGATTTTAAGTTTCTTTAATTGATGTGATAATCAGCAAGAGGATAAATGGAGAAAAGTGCAATATATTCATAGGGGTGGGGGGACAGAATACTGGATCTTAATAAACTCTAAGACATGGGTGTCTGTTTACCCTGAGCCTTTAGATGGCTTGTCCAGTTTGTATCCTTTCAGAAATAAAACAACAAAGAATGAACATCATTCATGCCCGCTGGACAGCTGCCAGCTGATCTCTAAAGACACACACTATAGGACGCTAAGCATATAAACAAGGCAAAAGCAAATGGTATTCGGTTAAATGCTTTTTTTAAAAAAAAAAATTAAAGGTAGCTTTCCCATTGTGTGATTTTTCCTCCCTAAATGCACAGCTTCTCCTGGATGGAGCTGTTATATAACTGCACTTACAGAGGGAGGATAATTTGCTGGCCCCAAAGGAGTTCTTGGAATACTGAGAGAATATGTTACGAGATGGGCCCCGAAAGAGTAGCATCTGGTTGCCCAAAGTATAATGCTTGTGGCAGAGAAATCACCATAAATAGCTTTAACAGAGACCAAATGTGTCCACTTCAATCCAGTGTTTTATCACCCCCAAGGGAATTTACCAGAGTGAAGGGGAAAGGGGGAGGGGGGAGTCATTTTAGCAGAGCATGGTTCATAACTTTTATTAAGACCAACAAGTTAGGGTCTTTAATAGCTGTAAGATGGAAAGCTAAAGTCATTGTTATCCAGACACATTTAAAGAATGAAAAGAAAGAAAATAGAGAAAGAAGAAAACCAGTCTCTCTAAAGGCTGGAGTAAGAGGAGGGATTATATTTAAAAGGAAATTTGAAGAAACAGAGAGGAAAATTTTATGTGCTATTGTTGTTGTTTTCTTAATTGAAATATACCTTGTTTGGGGGAGGAAATCATAACTAAAATTTCCCAAGTTGTACAATATTCTGATCCTGATCAATTCAGTATTTTCTTACCCTGTCTCCAAGGAAATGGATTGAGGACTCTAGTCTTAGGAGAAGCAGCATGTACTAAAAGTGAAATAACAAGCATGTTCATAGAAGGAACATAACCATCAAATATACTGGTTTGCTGAATTAACATAACACATAACTGTTGGTAATTCACATTCATGTCCATGCATAAAGTACATGCACATTAAAGAATTATTTGTTTTATTTAAATAGTAATAAGCAGCCATGTGGCATGGGTAACAAGCATTTTAGTACAATGTATAAGGTGCATCTCACTCTCTTTCTGAGGAGGTCAGAGGAACACCACACATAAAAAGCAATGGATTGAATTCTAATGAACTATAATCTCCAGGGGAAATTCAGGTAGCCCATGGAGGGCCCAATAGGATAACTAAATCACTGGCATTCCATTGCCAGTTAATGGCAGTGAAACACAATGTGCCAGTAGTTCTGAAGACTTTGACCAATGTCCTGGCATCACCAGAATCCTGTAGCTTTGAGAAATTAATCTGAACTTGGACGTGAAATTCAACCACAGTAACCACTGCACTTTCCTCCTTTCCTCCCTATGGGATTTGTTTTGGACTGCTCTGAATCCACTCTCCAGCGAAGTCATTGGGTGTCTTTTGGATTCAGTTGCATGTACTTCAATTTAAATAATGTTGGATAAATGGAATAATTAAATATAAATAAGGCCTGGCATATGGGCAAAACTGAGGTTTCTATCTCATTCCATCTTGCAAACTATTCTTTTTAGATCTAACTGTGCGCAGGCAATTTAAATCAGAAATGGCTTTAGTGTTTCCCGTGCTGCTCTCCTACCACTCGTAAAATGAAAGAGCTACCTGTCATCTTCATCAGCACATTGCAGCACACAAACAACCCCAAGCCTAACACAGATGATTGATGGAGCCACTAAAGGCATCGAATTCCTATAATTGAGCTGTCTGAACAATATCAAACGCCCACAAGATATAGTGGGGAAAGGACTCATCAAAAATAAACCCTGTTTAATTGGGATCCCTGGTCTCCTTCCTGACTTTGTCTCACCCTCTCACCTACTATGTCAACCACTATGAAGTCCTACGCTGCCTTGCCCTGGCAGAATTTTGTGACTTAATAAAGGACCAACACCTTGCCCAGTATAACCTGTGCACACCCTGTATGCCTTCCATTACTGAACACATGCCTCTGACCTCTTTTGACTCTCTGGCAGCTGCCTTTGTTCTCTGCACCAAACCTGCCTCTGTTGAATAACAACTCAGCTCGGCTCTCTGGCCTCTACCGCATCTGACATTTTTCCTTCTGGATCATCATGCTGTCCTTCATTGCAGATGTTGACTGTAATTAATTCCTTTTGCTAAAGCCCAGGAAAGCCAGGTCCCTCCAAAGCCGGTGCCAGCATCCTGGGCTAATTGCACTTGTATAAACTGCTGCCCAACATCCACTCACTTCCACCCATTCCTCCCCTCCTCTGAGCTGCCAGTCAAGAGTAGAAACTCTTTTAGTGCCTGCATGTTTCTATTCATAATGAAGTAATTACAGCGAATGTTGCTTTTGTTAAGGTAAAGCCAGTCTTAGCCACACAGTTACAGCTGGGTTTTGATAGTGTGTTTTCATCTAAGGATGACAGTCCCTGAAGGGTGTTCTTATCACCTTGGAAGGGGCAAAAGGAAAGATTGGAGGTGACAGAAATACCCTATAACTTGGTTAGGATGGTGGTTACCTGAATGTATACATTCATCAACAAACTCTACTTAAAACGATATGCATTATATTGTATAAGAATATAATTCAAAAAGCTGATTGTAAAAAGATAGCTATAATTATGCTAAGTGAAATAAGCCAGTCAGAGAAAAACAAGTATCACATGATCTCACTCATATTTGGAATCTAATAAACAAAATAAACTGATGAACAAAATAGATCCAGAGACATAGAAACATGGAACAGACTGTCAAATCTCAGAGGGAAGGTGGGGGAGGGTGGGTAGGTGGGAAGAGATCAACCAAAGACCTTGTATGCATATATGCATAACCCATGGACACAGACAATGGGGTGGTGAAGGCCTGGGGAGGGCGGTGGGGGCAGGTTAGAAGAGGACAATGGGAGAACAAGGGGACATATGGAATACTTTCAACAATAAAGATTTTTTCAACAGTAAAGATAGAGAGATGATAGATGATAGATAGATAGATAGATAGATAGATAGATAGATAGATAGATAGACAGACAGATAGATGATAGATAGATACAGAAAAAAAATGAAGCATCAGCTGACTGCAAAACAAATTTGCCCAAGTGACACACCATTAACAATTTTATACCCAGGATTGAATTCCCTCAACTGAATATAATTTGGAGTTTTCATTTCATTTAGAAACTGTTAATACAAGACTCTAAAAGGCCAGCATGTCATCTAAGGCCTGCCAGGTGTGTGATCAAACAGCGTGAATTATTACCTTGACACAACTGTAGGAGAAGCAAGCAGCCTAATTTCCCCTATATACACACTGCTGGGGGCAAGAAACGTGGTTTCAACAGAGAATTTCCAAGAATCAGCCTCCTCCACAATCCTCACTTTCTATCTAGGGAGTTAGTTCAGACCTACGGGCAAGAACTTAAAAGACATGGGAAGAAAATTCACTAATATAACACTTATAGAGCAAAATAACATTTGTTTTCTTCACTGTGCAAGGATACCTTGAAGGTGAGAGCCAAACTCAGCTGCTAATTATAAATCAAAATAACCCTTTCATTTACACGTAAAAAGAAGAGAAAGGGAAGAGGACATGGTTACAAGGTAGTATTCTTACCTAGTGGGAATACTAGAAGAACGCCATTGCTGAAAAAATGTGCAAGGTATATAAATCATATGAAACCGTGATTCTCCTTGGACAGCATTGAATTGTTCAATAGCAACCCTGGGAAGGACTCATACAAACAAGGGAAAAATAAAGTTCTGAAATGAGGTACAATTTCTTAATATCAGTAGTTATAGAGCAAAATAAAAATGCCATAAAATAGTCCATGTATGATCAACCCTTGATTATCCAAATTACTGATAATGTAGAAATGCACATAAATTCCAGAGTAGTTGGTAATTGAGAAAACCATATTTAATTTCGAGAGCAGACACACACACACACACACACACACACACAGTTATACTGCCCTGGTCTTAGCATTCTTTACACTCCGTCCTGTTGTTCACAACGTGGATTCCAGCTAAAAGCTGGAGCAGAAGCCAGGCAGTAAAAGATGTGTGTACGTGTTCCATGAGAATTTTCCCTGCATTTTAAGATGGATGTTGACAAATGACTTCGAAGTAGCTCAGAGAGAGAGAAATCATTCCTTGAGCCTGATGCTCCTTTGCTCATATGAACGAGTATATTATAACATTTATTTTTATTTAACAAGCTGGCAGCTTTCCAGCTGTACATTAGGAGCCATTTCTAAGTCAGTTGCACGGTCTTCTTCAAGGCATTTCTTCACCGTTCAAGGGATTGCTGTCTAACCAATCACATCAAGAGAATCAATCTAATCAAGTACACGTGTCTGTGTGTTAGCTCATAGCAACTTCATGAGATTGGTATTGTTATATGATCATGTAACAGACAAAGGAACTGTGGTTTATAAAGGATAACGAATAGGCACAAAGTCACAGAGCTAGTAAATGGTGGAGCCAGGATTCAAACTCAGGGCTGTCTTAAACCTAAGACCACACAACTACGGAGAGCAAGATCAGATACTGGTGCCCCATAGTACACCCATCTAATTAGGACATTAACAACACTAAAAGCTGAAACCTCACATGCACTGAAAAGAAATTATTGTATATTGCATTTTTTTCCCGTTAGAGAAGCCAATAACTTGGAGTGGTTAAGAACGCAGACTATGTAGCCAGACCACCTCTGTTATTTAATAGTTGTGTAACAAGCACGTTACTTACTTTCTCTGTGCCCAGTTTCATTATCTGTGAAATAGGCATAATAGTGCTACTTAACATATAAGGCTTCTATAAGGGTTACATTTGTGTGTGATACTGGTATACTAGTATTGCGAGAATCTTTTTTTTTTTAGTCTTTATCTTTTCAAGATGCATACTGAATTACTTAGAGGAAAATATTTGTGGTATTAAGATAGTGGGATTGGATGGCTATAGACAAAACAAAGGTGGCCATGAGGGAATACTAGTTAAAAATGAATCAAGACTATGTGGAATTCATATACTCTACATACACATGTACTCCTGCTTGTGTTTGGAATTTTCCGTAACAAACAATATTTTTAAATATTTTGTGTAAGACATTTAAAATTATACCTGATGCTAAATTATAGCGAGCACCATATAACAGTTAACATGGTTACAGCAAGAGCTGCATTTTCAAAACACTTATATGGATCTGTATTAGTTATGTTTACATTTACCCTCTTTTTTATTTCTAGCACATAAGAAAAAGTAAGCAATAAGAAATATATGTTCCATATCTAACATTGGCTTAGAGGAAAAAACAACTGAAACCATCCAAGGAGCTGTTATCAAAGAAAACAGAGGGCCCGGCTGGTGTAGATTAGCAGTTGAGCGTTGACCCAGGAACCAAGAGGCCACCAGTTCAATTCCTGGTCAGGGCACATGCCTGGGTTGTGGGCTATCTCCTTCTCCCTCTCCCTTCCTCTCTGAAATCAATAAAAATATTTTAAAAAGAAGAAGAAAACAAGACTGAGCCATCGTCCAGATAAGTATTAAAGTAAAGAATCTGATTTAGTGTCCAGGTCCTCGAAGTAAAAGATTCCAGGTCAATAGGAAAAAAAAACTTAAAATTGTGGTTTATAAACACAATCTGATTAAGTGGGATAGTACAGAATAAAGAGAATAGGATGTGATGTCAAATAACGAAAATAGTAATAATAGCAAATCACATATGGATATTGAGGAGATATGTGTGAGATACTATCACAAGAGGTTTTACAATTTATTATATCATTTAATCCTATCAGCCACCCACCCTGTTAAGTAGACACAATAATAATTATCTCCATTTTATAGGTATGAAAACTTAGGCCAAAAGAAGTTAGGCCTGCCACATAAAACTGAGACTGGTACTATATTTTTCTTCCTCAATCCGAGGAGTTTCAAAGTCTTTACCAGGGTGACAAATAAATGGCATGCCATCATCACTCACTCAACCAGCTAGCTAATGCAGAAACTGATATACCACACTAGCAACCTGATTCCAGAGTGTCACTCACTATGGAAGACGGGGGTTCAAGTCCTGTCTCCATGTACGCTTATAATATTGTGCAAGTCACCCGACTTTTAGCCTGTCCTGAATCATTTCCATTGCTTCTCCTTTCTGGCTTTTTGCCTCAAGCTGTAGATTGCACTCTACTTTTTTATTTATTAATTTTTTAGAGAGAGTGGGAGGGAGGGGAGAGAGAGAGAGAGAGGAAAGAGAGAGGAAGATCAATATGAGCGATACATAGATTGGTTACCTCTTGCACACACCTTGACTGGGGCCAGGGATTGAATCTACAACCCAGGTACATGCCCTTGACCAGGAATTGAACCCTCAGCCCAATGTGCAGGTGACACTCTAACCACTGAAGAATACTGACAAGGGCTTTTTTTAGTCCTCACCCCATGATATGTTTTATTGATTTTTAGAGAGAGGACGGGAAGGAAAGAGAGAGCGAGAAAAATAGATGTGAGAAACATCGATGGCTGCCTCCCACATGCCTTGGCAGGTGATCAAACCCGGAACCTAGATATGTGCCCTGACTGGGAATAAAGCCTGTAACATTTTGGCATGTAGGACAATGCTCAACCAACTGAGCCACCCGGACAGGGCTAGATGGCACTTTTTTGCAGACCTCAGTAGCTCTGGGTTTCGACCATCATGACAAGGAAGAAAAGTTCCCAGTAAACTCAGGATCACCCTGTGACTGTTGTTAGGTATTGCCAGTGGTTGCTTGTCAACACATGGCCAAAGCAGTGGCTGCCAACCCTTACTGCAGATTAGATTCATCAGGGGAACTTTAAAAATTATCAGTGCCAGCCCCACTCTCAGACCAATTACATCAGAACCCCCAGAAATGGAGTCTGGGCATTAGAATGTGTTTATAGTTCCCTGAAGAGTCTATTGGATCTAGTGTTTCGAGCTGCTGAGCTAAATGATGAGGGAAATTTATAGTTGAGCATGAGGATTCAATAGAAGCCAAGTAACCTAAATATTGAAGCAAACACTTCAAAACAATGGATACAACACTCTACTTCTGCTTATTCTGAAAATCCTAATTCCAAGATTAAATACTATTCATAAATTTATAAGGTATGCACACATAAATATGTACATATGCACAAACATATGATTTTTATGCCTTGTGAATACATTATTTTCACATTAGTACAGTCCCATGTTCTAAGCACCATGTTTTTAAATAAAACTAACATCAAAATTTCAGTAGTACTTCCATTCTACCACCATGCGCACACACACACACACACACACACACACACACACTTCATGCTAATGCTCTGTAAGGCTGGAATCTCACCTTTGCACCTTTCTAAGATTGGAGAATATAAGAAATCATTTGAGCTGCTGACAAATGAAAATGTCTTAATCCTAGTTTTAGTCACCAATCTGAACAAAGGAAATAAATGCCTTAAACTCTCCTGGTTTCCTATTGTCACTTAAATTGGAGCATTTTAATTTTTATAGCAACTTCTGTATTTTTACATAGGGATGTGTTTAATAATTTTTCATGTGTCACACAAAGAATTCAATGTGTACAACAGAAAGAAAAAGGGCAATAGTATTAAGATATTTAAAATAAATTGAACATTCTTTCCACTTTTTTTCTGGATGGCTTACCACCATAAATTACACCCCACCATTTGTTTCCCCCAACTGTTTCTATATGTTACAGTAATTACATGCTTCGCTGAATTCAAAAAGGTTACTGAAAGGTTAGGTGAACAGAGCAAACATAAGGAAATGTAAAGGAAAAGCTGCAGTTTGGTCTTTGCTGGTGCATAAATACAAGTGAGTGAACAGAAATTGCATGGAAAGGAAGGAAGACACCATGATTCTGTTCAGGTTACACTTTACAAAAAGCTCTATGTTAGAAGTCATGCATAGAAGCCACCTTAAAAAACATGCGACTTTCTCACGTCCTTTTTTCCTTACATAAGCAATAGAGAATCACGAAATGATATTAGGAAACTGTGCTTGAATACCATTCTAGTAGCATATAAGAACAGATGGGCAACTTACACTATGAAAATTAAAAATAAAAAGAAACAAGATTGGATGGTCAGTCCTCATGCACCTGTGGGGGTTTGAACCAATGCACCTCCTTTATATAGTAGTTTTAGTTTGTCTAAGTAGCTTAGACAGTTAAAGCTGAGAAGGTTGATAAAGCTTATCTAATACAAAAGCCAATAGGTGCCAACCAAACCTCACAGCCGATATAAACAGCTTCAGCTTCCACCTCGCTGTCCGCCTGCCTTTCTTGGTAAGGTGAGGCGTGGACGTCGCTGTGTGCTTCCTTGCATTTCCTTCATACTATACTTTACACGTCACTTTTCATGGTTGCCCTTGCAGCTCTTTTTCCGGTATCAAAACACGGCATGTGGAAGGAGGGGCAGATAAGAAAATAGAAAAAAGCACCTTGTGATTTGCCCTGATGTTAGCTCCCTAATGAAGAGCCCAGTGTACTCCAAATGCATATATGCTGAATGTCTAAATAGATCCCTGGTAGATCAAGAACTAAAGTTACCTCATCACCAGACATCGCAATGTGACAGCTTGTTGCTCAAGCAGCTTGTTGCCAGAAGGATACATACCATTTCCAGCAGAAAATTGGTCTGGGGAAGCCGCCCAACAGCCCAGACACAAAATAAACTCCCCTGGCTCTCTACAACAGGCCAGGGCCAGCGGGATTCACAGACTTGCATCACCTTCGAATTTAAGAATCCAAACTAACGAAACTAGAATACGCTTCAAATGTCAACACTGGCATTGCTTTCTGGGACATGTCTATTTCTTCAGTGATTTTATTCAACAGAATTGCTCATGACTACACACATTTCTTAATTAAGCCCCAGTAGAACTGAATTTAAGCAATCACCTGAGAAAATATATTCCACCATTACTCAAGAATGCAGTTTGCCACTATTTGGCATGAATCGTTCAGCTCTATTAAATACATATGTAAGTTTCCAAAAAGCTCTGTGCTGTTTTTTGCCTAATGAAAGCAAAACACATAAGTCCTTGATAGTTAGCATTTAAATTTAAAGAGAGAAATTCATAATTTGATGATGTTTTCAAAGTCTCTAAAGTTTTTTAAAGATAGTTTAAAGTTTTTTTTAAAATTGTGCTGCCAGATGCAAACTGAACAATCATTAAGCCTTTTCTTCTAAGTTTACTGATTAGAAAAAAGGAGACCCATAGAGGCCGCTGATTTGTTCAAATCATGCAAACATCTAGGGTAGAACCAGGACCAAAATCTAGCTTTCTTGCTTCCTTCAAAGGAGCAGAGAAAGTACACGAAAAAAATGGGAGATCTAAAGAATGCAGATTCTCCCAGAGCAGATGACATGTTCTTGCAGATGACTCCTAGGGCCTGCCAAGAGCTGCCAAAGAGAGCAGACAACTTAGAGGGGAAGAAGACAACTTAAAAATTAAATTATCATGAGTGATGGAACTCCCATAAAACTCTTAAGATTTTTCTGTGTTTGTTTGTTTGTTTGTTTTATAGACATATAATACTTTAAAGAAAATCTGAAACATAAAACTCAAATGTCTAAATCAGATCAACCAGAAGCCGTGGTTTATTTTGCAAAAAATGGAATCTTTGCTTTACTAAGCTCTTCACTACCGTTTTCTCTGAAATAATGATTTCCTTTATGCTTAATAAATGGCCTATTCAGGTGCCACTCTCAGAGCCATTTCTATTACATTAAGCAAGGTATGCCTCTGTGCTCTTGATTTCACTGATTTTTTCCTTCCTTTCTCACTGTCATTGGAGTAAAATGCAAAGTGCTAGATACCCATGGCCAGTGGTGAGCTGGTACCAGCTCACAGCAGCTCCAAGAAGCTGTTGTGGGCATCTCTGCCCAACTCTGCATTCAGTGATTGTGAAATCTGATAGTTGCCCTAACCAGATTGGCTCAGTGGATAGATGGAGCGTTGGCTCGTGGACTGAAGTGTTCCAGGTTTGATTCTAGTCAAGGGCATGTACCTTGGTTGCAGCCTCAATCCCCAGTGGGGGGGAGTGCAGAAGGCAGCTGATCGATGTTTCTCTCTCTCATCGATGTTTCTCTCTATCCCTCTCTCTTCCTCTCTGTAAAATCAATAAAATATATTAAAAAAAAGAAGTAATACAATAGTAACTTGTGGCTTAGGGCAGTTGGTTTCACAGGTTAATAGTGCCTTTTGCAGAGAACATTGTCTGAGGGAGTGGAACTCAAGAAAGACACATTTGTGGTCACACCAGATTGGCTCAGTGGATAGATGGAGCGTTGGCTCGTGGACTGAAGTGTTCCAGGTTTGATTCTAGTCAAGGGCATGTACCTTGGTTGCAGCCTCAATCCCCAGTGGGGGGGAGTGCAGAAGGCAGCTGATCGATGTTTCTCTCTCTCATCGATGTTTCTCTCTATCCCTCTCTCTTCCTCTCTGTAAAATCAATAAAATATATTAAAAACATGGATATCAGAAAAATTTTAAAAAATATCTGATAGTTGATCCAAAGTGGATCAACACAAGGGGACATGAGGAAGGCATGACGAGAAGCTTGCTTAGATTCCACCAGTTACTTAGAACAAAAAATAAAGGATCACACAGAAAAAGGCCCAGAGCTCATGTGGGATTCCATGGAGCTGAAGTCTAGGCCTCAGCAATTTAACTCTTGCAAAGAAAAAAAAGTAAAGGACACCCCACTTTGACATGAAAGTTTAGGAAAGCCCTAGTCAGTTTTGCTCAGTGGGTAGAGTGTCAGCCCTCAGACTGAGGGTCCTGAGTTCAATTCTGGTCAAGGGCACATACCTGGGTTGCAGGCTGATCCCTGGGCCCAGTTGGGGCATGTGCAAAAGCAACCAATCAATGTGTTTCTCTCACATCAATGTTTCTCTCTTTCTCTCTCTCCCCCTCTCTCTAAATATCAATGGAAAAATATCCTCCTTGGGTGAGAATTAACACAAAACAAAACAAAAAAGAAAGCTTAGGAAACCCATCCCAGTGCCTCCAGCTCTATGTCAGGCGCCGAGACCATAGCCCAGGCAACGCATCAATACCTGGGCTTTGGTCTGTGCTACAGAGCAGCCAAGACTACATTGGGCAGGGGATGCTTGGACTCGGTATCCCCATGTACACCCCTAAAAAAGGGGTGACTGAGGCAGGCTTATAGCTACCATCTGGAAGCAAGAAAGCCTGTGGGAATATGTGAGAGAGGACAATTGGTAGGATCAACTAGGAAAAAATGGTACACTTGGGCTGGTGTCATCAGGAGATACTGTTGTGCCCAGATTTCAAAGTTCCCAAGACCCCCAGGGAGCCAGTCAGTCCGATGCAAAAGCAAAGAGTCCTTTTTAATGCAAGCCGGGTTGCACTCCCGGTTCACCAGACCCACTAACACAGCGGGGAATCCAGTGGCCGAGAGACCGAGGCCTGATGGGACAGGGGGTTATATAGGGGGGTGGAGTGAGGGCAGGAGAGGGGACTGTGGGCCCCGCTGATTGGCCAGGCGCAAGTCGGTACAGAATGTGGTCATAGTGATGGCGTGCACTTCCCTTGATTATTATTGGTTAGTCCAGAGAAATCCTGGGTGGGTCTAGCAACGGCTTTTTCCGGTGAAGCACATGGCACTGTCCCAAAATGGAGGACCCAAGGCAAGATGGAG
>NW_006286231.1:1171308-1176028 GCF_000327345.1 Myotis davidii
AAGGGCCGCATGGACCCCCGGCCCCAGTGTGGGCAGGCAGGGAGCCGACCACGGGGGAAGGGCTCCCCCGTGGTGGGTCGCTGCCCGGCACCCCTCGGCCCGCCGCCAGCCACATAGCCGGTCCGGACACTCGGAGCCGGCAGGCACGGAGGGATCCCAAAGCCCAGCGGCCAGACTCCTCCTCCCGTACGCCCTTCAATACATCTGTTAAGTGCAGCATAAAGGATGGAAAAATACTAAATGAAAGCTGAAAAAGGGGGTCAATGAGAGAAAAGAGGGGACATATGTAATACTTTCAACAATAAAGATTTAAATTTTTTTAAAAAAAGGAAAGAAAGAAAGCTGCTGCTTTGGTTGATTCATCCCAGACCTGTCCTCTGACAACCAAATCCCACTTCCTCCAAAGCCTTAATGACAGAGCAAACAGCTGAATGAAAAAAACATGCATGTCCACCACCCATTAGGGGCCACTAGTCAATGAGACTATTTGTGTATAGGAGTAATCACTGGGCTCACGACATGTTAATGACAATATTAAATGAGGTCCATTATTTCACTCTAGCAAAGAGTAGAAAGGATGTGTAATTAGCAGAGTCCTGATAAACCCCAACCTCAATTGATGCTTCTGTGGGAATAGCACATTTAGAGTCCATTTAGCATCATTATATTCCTCACGGGCTTCTTTAGGATCTTTATCCACCCAATCCATGAGTAAGGGTGATATGAACCTTTTGAACCTGACACTTGGTATCCCTTGGTAAACACAACTGGGTTTGCATTAATTAAAGACACAGCATGTGAGTTATCTAACATTCAAGTCTATGATCAAACCATCCTATTATTGCCCTAATATACCTGTGGTTCTACAAAATTCAGAGGATTCACACAAATAAGAATAGATTAAAATCATGACTGCTATTCATTTAAACTGACTTTCCACCTGGACCAGAGAATTATAATAGACACGTATGTGTATGTAATTAATTTGAATAGTCAATTTCATTCATGTAACCAAATATTTCTTTTCTTATAACCCAATTCCTGAGGTATAAATAAAAGCTTTAACTGAGAATAAGATTTGTTTATCTTTTCATTTTTCTTATCTTTGGCTCCATTTATATTATTGGGGTTAATGAAAAAATTTAAGACAGGAAACATTTTTAAATT
Source organism: Myotis davidii (assembly GCF_000327345.1). Taxonomy (NCBI): domain Eukaryota; kingdom Metazoa; phylum Chordata; class Mammalia; order Chiroptera; family Vespertilionidae; genus Myotis; species Myotis davidii. The sequence goes on from NW_006286231.1 coordinate 1,172,476, forward strand.
TTAATGAGGCTTATTGGTCCAGTGTTTTAAAAAATTATTATCTAATACATTTTGTGTTGGGTTAATGGTAAAATATTTTGGCAGTAAGAACAAAAGAAATTTTGCCTAAGGCTTTTCTAATTTGCAAAATGAACTGAAAAATAAAGCCCAACATTCTTCTTATTCCATTATCCCATTATGGGCTCAATCGGCTAATAAAAAGTATCCAGCTGGGTACCTGGATTGGGGTGCAGTCTCAATTTATTCAGTTTGAATCCTTCCAATTAATCACCTCAGCTTCATAATTTCCAACTTTTATTTCATTTTGTCTCAGATAGACCCAGCCTAAATGACTGTTTTGGAAGAAAGTGGTTATTCTGCCAGTCAATCAAGAAATTTCCTGCTAGAAGATAAAAGGCAAGCAGATTCGGATATGGAAATTTACTCAATTCCAAGAGATTTTGTTGTATCCTGCAGCAATTTGGTTTTACATCTGTGCTTCATCTAGGCAGGATCAGTCACCTAGTCATTGAACAAAATACCAAATTCTCAAACTATCTGCAAAGACACTACAGTTCATTTGGGTAGATTTTTTTTTAAGGAATATTCTGTTTCATTATTTTTTTTAATATATTTTATTGATTTTTTACAGAGAGTAAGGGAGAGAGATAGAGAGTTAGAGACATCTATGAGAGAGCAACAGGGAAAGAGAGAGAGGTAGAAACATCGATGAGAGAGGAACATCGATCAGCTGCCTCCTGCACATCTCCTACTGGGGATGTGCCCGCAACCCAGGTACATGCCCTTGACCGAAATCGAACCTGGGACCTTTCAGTCCGCAAGCCAACACTCTATCCACTGAGCCAAACCGGTTTCAGCATATTTTTTAAAATAATATATGTATACTATATACAATCCAGAAAGCATATATAAGCAAAACGATAAAGAGCCCTGTCTGGTTTGGCTCAGTGGTGGGAGATTTTTTATCCCTTTCTTTCCAAGATTAGAATGAAATCATTTGTATAGAGCAGTATTTTAAAGCAGTTACCTGCACGTTCAATTATGCCAAACGTTATGCAATTGTAAAATAAACATACTTTCCATTCTTGGAAAGCAAAGCACAGATGCACTTGGCTTATCATGTTCAAACCAGACAGGAAATACTGCTGCATATTTTACAAGTTCAGGGTGTTGCAATAATATCCTTCAATGTCAATGCTGTTATAACAATTTACTGGACTTGGAAATAAACTTATAATTTTCTAGATGACATTCTCTATCTTGTTCTGACATTGGCCCTTTTGGTCCTATATCCTTATCTTGAGTCCATGCCCCAACTGCTCTCCTATAATGCTTACCATTATAGGAGAAGTTTGCAGTTTTGTTTTAACCTAAACTAACCATGATTACCTGAAAGCTTTTATTTTTTTATCCTGGTTGAATATTGCTACTTTAAACTAACAATACATAGTAGTTGTGAAAATTCTAGGAAATCCAAAAATTGGGCCTCTCAAGAGTTCTGATTTCTTTTCTCTGATATGTAACTCACCCACTCTGCTACATTATTCAGAATGCCCAAAGCAGTGACTGGGCAATAGAAAACAAAGCAGGAAACCTCTGCCTAGCCCAGGGGTGGGCAAACTTTTTGACTTGAGGGCCACAATGGGTTCTTAAACTGGACCGGAGGGCCAGAACAAAAGCTGGATGGAGTGTTTGTGTGAACTAATATAAATTCAAAGTAAACATCATTACATTAAAGGGTACGGTCTTTTTTGTTTTAGTTTTATTCATTTCAAACGGGCCTGATCTGGCCCGCGGGCCGTAGTTTGCCCATGGCTGGCCTAGCCAGTGAGGCTCAGTGGTTGAATGTCCACACATGCAGCAGGAGGTGTTCAGGGCACATGCCTGGGTTTCAGGTTCCATCCCCAGTAGGAGGCATCCAGGAGGCAGCCAATCAATGATACCCTCTCATCATTGATGTTTCTCTCTTTCTCTCTCTCTCTCTCTCCCTCTCTTTTAAAATAAAAAAGGCAGGAAATCTCTAACTGAAAGGAAAAAGGAAGGTCTAGGCAAGCAGACAGAGCACTAAGTCCCATCTCCTCGTCCTGTTTAAGGAATTTCTCCAGCAACTCTCTTCCCTCTCATACACCAGATTTCCTGCTCCTAATGGATCATTTCCATCAACCTGCAACTTAAGACATAGAATGATGATTTCAGTTTCTCTTCCCCCTGCAGCAACTCTCCACTTTCAAAACAAACATCTAATACATACATACACACACACACACACACACACACACACACACACACACACACACACACACTCACACACACACACACACGGACTCAGATTATAAACTGTTTGAAGCACACCTAGCCAGGTGTAAGATAAAAACAGTCAGGGAGAGGATGTGAAGATTTGTTCTCTGCTGCTAACCTTCTTCCCAGAGGACAAAATATAAAACAGGTTGGGAATCCACATTGGAGTAAAAGAGTAAAAACAATATTTGGAACAACTCTCTCATCACTTCCTACTGTAATCCCAAAGGGGAAGACTGTTGCTGAGAGAATTTCCCCAGAAGGATGAGGATGATTTTGGATAGAGAGGATTACTAGTATAACCACTTGACCGGTGAGCAGTAAACTCAGTAATATGCCTCCCAGGGCATGAGAAAATGGAGGGAGAAGAACGAACAGGGTCAGGCAAGACTAGGTGAGCATCAACATCACTCTGGTTTCCTAGGCAACAAGTCTGGAGGAGTGAGGATTGCTAGGTTTTCTGTGAATTTAGAGTAGGCACTTGAAATTATCTCAGGAGATGATTTAGCTTGCTCGCCCCAGACAGAAGAATGAAGAGAACCATACTAGCGAAAATTTGAATGGAAAAAAAGAGAAATGCAGTTGGCTCCATAGGATCCTCTGAAATACCCTATAAAGGGTACCAGCTGGACACCAGAGATCATCTAACATCACACACAAAAGAGGCAATGTTGGATGTCATCCATATCTGGGGACTCAAACATAGACATCAATAGCTGGAGTACAATAGCATCTGGGTGGGAAATGAGACTAAGGGAGAAGACCAGCTTCTATGTTGCCACAACACACACCATCCACATAGACAAACTCCCTCTCCCTCAACTTCCAGGGTGATGGGCACCTGAGCCCCATGAAAGAAGCAGGACTGTGACTAGGAAAAGGAAGATGGGAGAGGGAGCTGTGAACAGCTACATGAAGAGATAGTAATATGTAATGTTGACTGTACTCATTCACGCAAAAGAAACATTTAAAATGTAGTTGACAAGAATGCATAAATATGGGGGAGAAACTAAGATGGCGGCATAGATAAACACCGGGAAATTGCTGCCGCACACAACAATTGAATAATACCTCAGAAACACAATACGGACAGCATCCAGAACCACAGGAAGCCTGGCTGACTGTAAATTCTACAACTAGAAGGAAAGAAAAGCACACTGAGAACCAGAGGAGCTGCAGAAGTAAAGTGCAGAGGTAGGGGGCTCGCGCGCGGAAAGGGGCTGGCAACTGAGGACGTGGCTGTGTTTTTGAATCC
>NW_006286231.1:1177494-1183169 GCF_000327345.1 Myotis davidii
AACAAGGACTGATCCAGAGACGGAGAGGCATTGATTGGACTGTCGGGCTTTGGAGGGAGGGTAGGGGTGGGTGGGGGTAAGGGGGAAAGATCAACCAAAGGACTTACATGCAGGCATATAGGCCTAACCAATGGACACGGACAACGGGGGGGAGGGCAAGAGCGGGGGGGGCGGGTAGAGGGTAACGTGGGGACAAGGACACATATGTAATATCTTAATCAATAAAAAATATATTTTTTAAAAAAAGAATGCATAAATATGACAAGACTCGTGTCCTGGTGCACAGATTCTTGCACATCGAAAGGAAATTAATTAGAAGAAATATTTTAATATCGCTATTCGCCCTTTCTCTATAATAAAAGCGTCAACCAAATTCACGATCGACAATGACAGATCAAAACACATGCTTGGGATTGGTGCCAGTGCGAGCTTTATATGTATAGCACATGCATGAGTCAACTTAGCCTTTTACATATATAGAATAGACTTGCTTAGTTAGACCTGCTTTCTGATGTAGCTAGAATTTTTCCAGCTCACTGAAGCACCACAACTTCTCTTTCAGGTAATTGTCATCAGCACAGCAGTAAATATCAACATAAAGCAGATTATTATTATAAATCACACAGAGAGAACAAAAGGTAAAATATTTAACTGCAGCAGTGTTTGACTATACTCTGCGCAATGAGAAAACCTGAAGTCATTTTTCAAGTTCCACCGTTTCTTGCTTCTTTTCAGTCGTGTCAAGTTTCTAAACTTTCTAAATCTCCGTTTTCCAGCTAATGAAAAGAAAATAGTATTCTACCGAGTCTCCTATCTACCTACTCCAGGACTTCTGTGAGGATCCAATGAGATGAGGCATGTGAAAACGCTTCACAGACATTTGGTTGAACTGTAAAATATTTGCACCTGGCTATAAGGCAAGTCAGGTTCCTAGGCTGAAGAAACTTCAAGGAGGCTAGTCCCTAGGGAAAGGAAGCCGGGTGTTGCTACATGATGTCATTACCCAGAGCCCACAGCCACCATTTCTGGGCTGGGCTGGGCTGGGCTGTGGACTGCGTTTTGCACTATGGGGTCTTGGCAGCATTGGCTGCAATTTGGTGGGGTGTCACTCTAAGGTGGTGGCAAGGCCTGTGTTCCACTTGGGGGAAGTCGAGTGTTGGTTTGTCAGCACCAGGTCCATGGTGCCATTTATTTTTAAATGACCAGTGTGTCATGGCAGCTCCTGCAATGAGCGTCTGCCCCCTGGTGGTCAGTGCACATCATAGATACCGGTTGGACAGACGGACACTTAGTCTTTTATATATATGTAGATAGCATTCCATTGTAAAGTGAGAATAGTGGCTTTAATAGGAATTAAGTTCTATTAAACAAATAGAGCTTTGCTTTTTCCCCCATTTAGTTTGTAGTCATTTACCTAACTTCTGGTGTTATATAGACATTAGAGGCCCAGTGCACGGATTGATGCACTTGTGGGGGGTGTGGCCTGCGGGGATCGGCCTGCTGTGGGAGTGCCGCTCATCCTGGTCAGCTGAACGGCGCTCCCACTGTGGGAGCGCACTGACCACCAGGGGACAGCTCCTGCGTTGAGCATCCTAGCGACTGGTTGACCAGTCATTCTGGTCATTCCACCATTCAGTTGCTGGGCTTTTCTATATATAGATGAACTGTCCCTGGGAAAGACAGCTCTGAGGAGCATGGAGCCCTATTTGTGCCCAAGTAGTGGCCCAAGTCCTCTCAACAGTAAGGGCCTTCCAAATGAATCGGATGAGATCACAAAGGGAAGTAGCCCTTACTAAGCAAAGGGAAGTAGCCCCAACAAAGACTAATTTTCTAGTCCAAGGTGAGGCCAAAAACAGGTTCTTTTCTACCAAGGGAAGTATATGTTCACATAGAAACACAGACTTACAGAGCATAATAAAACTTCTCCTCTCAAGTCCAATGGGAAGAAAAGAAAGGAGGTACCTCTAGCCAAAGAGGGGGGATTAATCTTTCTCAACAATCTAGGCGGGTATAATGATGGCTGAGAAGTCAAGTTGGAGCAGTCAGCAGCTTGGCAGCCTCAGACCCTCAGGAACCTGGGTTCTTTATCATCAGTCCAGCCAAAGAGAAGCCCTTCTTCATCAGGACCCAGCTGATGCAATGTGGCAGCATTGGTCAAGGATGCATCCTGCTGTCCAATGCTGCTCAGAGAGAGAACATCAGGCCTCTATTGCAATATGGCAAGCTGAGTGCAAGCTGACTTACCAGGAGTGGCCAGGTAGACATGGGGCATCCTGAACACATGAGGGAAGCCATCCGCCCCAAGCACATTGGGGATGGTCAGACAGACAGAAGCAGAAGTTTCTTAAAGAGTTTGGGGACGGGGAGGCTATTAAAATGCATTAATTAAAAGCCAATCATACAATTTTGTTTCAAAAACCAAAGTGAATTTTTTAAGCAACTTGCATCAGCCAACTTTATATTTAAGGTCTACGGGCTTCTATTGCAAGACAGGGCATGATCTGGAAACCAAAGAAAGGAAATCTCAATTCTTAGTAGAAATTGTTTAGAAGGGTCTCAGCCCCATGGAGGGCAGTTTGGCGACCAGGGATCTAAGAGATCCCTAATCAAGGTTCTTTGCACTGTCTGCCTAATGTATTAATACTTCTTTACTGCATATTACAAAACTCTATCATAGCACCAAAGTACTATTGAGGAAATGGGCTTATTAGATGTTTACATACACAAAGGAAACATTTTTAAATTTCTTCTAATTTATTAATAAAAATACTTCTTCCACTAACAAACTCCAGTTTATATATCAAAATGCAAATGATAACATTTAGTCAACTGTGTGGTCTGAACAACTGTGTGGCAAGCCAAACAACTATCTATAGAGATAATCTTAATATTTATGTTATTTATATGGTACCCCAATTATAATTACAAAAGGATATTAGGATAATGAATTATTGAATCCTGTTCTAAAATGACTTAGAATCTTAATCTCCATTGCAACTTGCCAAAATTTCTAAGATACTTAACTACACTGCCACTTGGCCTCACTTAATTGTGTATAAATGTGTTTACCATCACAATTATAACTTTGAAAATATTGCCTTATAAATATTTTATCAGCAAGAAGTTTTAGCACTCCCCACCCACTGACTGAGAGAGAACAAAACTGTCTTCTCTAATTTGGATAGAAGAAAAGTTTCCACAAGTTTTGACAAATGTGGGGGACCTATCTTGAATCATTTTGAATAGAAGCTTCTAAATTCCAATTGTGAGAGGCCTGTGAAGAACTTCAGTTTATTGAGTTTTTAGGATTGAAATTCAGCCTGCTATTCTGTGACCAATCTTGGTAACCAATAGATGATTCAGCTAATGTACACGGAAAAGTCACAGTGAGATTGAACAAAAGGGGTGTTTGTTAGAAATTAGATAATTCCCATCTATACTTAATGGCTTCAAAAAATAATGAAACATCCCACTTCCTGACACATATATAAGCACCAATAATTGTCTTTCTTGATCTCAGTTTGTATTTTAGGATTTAAAATTACTTGAACCCCCTTACAGTGTTAACTTAGAGAAAACGAGAACGGGGCATTATGACCTTCTTTAAAAGATTGCACCTGTCTTTGCCCCATGCTGAATTATTTGATCCTGATTTCGAAGATTACATAAATGGTACCTAAGCATGATGATACCTTATGGCTGCAAATCATTTTCTACCTTCAGAATCTGAAAAAAGAGGAAGATAATGGTTCATTTTTTTTAAAGCACTAAAATAAAAATATATGCCTACCAAAGTGGTTTTTTTTTATCATTTCCAAAAATAACAGGCAAAATAATACCTCTACATGTTTAAGCCAAATTAAATTGCTTACGAATGATCAGAAATCATGGTTGCCATGGTTCCAGGTGCCCAGAATGTGGCGAATGGACTAAATACTGCCTTGCAGCAAAATGCCTGTGTATTAAGTACAAGCCACTGAAAATCTAATTATAGTGTTCTCAGGCATTTTAAATCTTTCAAAAATAAGAATACTTGTGATTCATAATAATTTTTAAAATATCAGCTAATCTGACTTCATGGTAATGATGAAGAAAGTCACAGCCAGCCTCTGATCCTGCAGGTATTCTTAAGGCTCAATAAGAAGCCTTGATTTTCTTACTTGTTTAAAGTCACTTTCCCAAAAAGAATCTGAAACTTCCTGGTGGATTTAAGTTCTACTTTTTTTTTCACCAAAGGAGATTTCTACTTTTTCTTCTTTTATTTCCTCCATCCCACTCCGATATGGAGGTTTTGAGGACTTGAAATCAGTCAGTTGATCAGTCAACACTTATTGAGCAACACTATGTCAGACATTATTCAGACATTGAGGTTACAAAGAAAAATAAGACAGTCTCTTCCCTTAGAGAAGAAAGTTGTTTGTCAATCTCATGTTTAGACTAACAAACAGTTATTCCTAATATACTGTAGTAAAGCAGTAATAGAAATAGGAACATGTGCACAGAAGGCAGGCACAGCCGTTAGCCTGGAAGAGCCAGAAATCTTCCTAAGGTTTACTCTTGAGTTTTATGTCAGTCACTAGTGGGAATTAGCCAAGTACAAGGGAAGCAGGAGAGAATTCCAATTATACAGAGAACAGAGGTCTTGATTTAGTGTGTCTAAGGAATCCTGGCACAATATGTCATAATGTATCAACCAAGTTTAGGAGTGGACTTTATTCTGGAGGTAATATGGAGCCACTGGAAGGTTTTAAGTAGGAGGGTCATATGATCTGATTTGTTTTATAGATAGACTAGAGACCTGGTGCACGAAATTCATGCAAGGGGCTTGGCCCCCGCCCACCGCCGCGGCCACCTCAGCCCTTGCAGCTTGGCTTCATCCAGAAGGTCATCCGGAAGGACGTCTGGTCTAATTAGCATATTACACTTTTATTATTATAGATGACTTTGGAGGACAAATTCGAAAGGAGAAAAATTGAAAACAAGATCGCTAAGGAGGCTATGTGTGATGCTTAATTTTATGTATCAACTTAGCTGGGTCATGAGGTGCTCAAATAGTTGGTCAAACATTGTTCTGGGTGTTTCTATAAGGGAGTTTTTGGATGAGATTAACATTTAAATCAGTGGGCTTGAGTAAAGCAGATTACTCTCCATAATGTGGGTGGGCTTCATGCAATCAATTGAAAGCCTGAATAGAATAAAAAGACAAATTCTCCCTTGAGTAGGAGAGAATTCTCCAGCCAACTGCCTTTGAACTTCACCTGAAACATTGGTTCTTTCTGCCTGAAGGAATTGGATCTAAAATATTGGCTCTTCCAGGGTCTCCCACACTACCAACCGACCTTGCAGATTTTGGGCTTACCAGCCTCCATAATCATGTAGGCCAATTCCTTATAATAAATGTATACATCTATCTATCCAATTATCCTTCTTTCTCCTAATAGAGAGGGATGGATGGATAGATACATGATAGATGGATAGATACATGATAGATGATAGATAGATAGATAGATAGATAGATAGATAGATAGATGATAGGTAGATAGATAGATATTCTATAATCCTATCTAATAAAAGAGAAACATGGTAATTGGCGTACGACAGCTACCCTTCCCATTGGCTAATCAGGGCGATATGCAAATTAACTGCCAGCCAAGATGGCGGCCGGCAGCCAGACA
>NW_006286231.1:1184172-1186867 GCF_000327345.1 Myotis davidii
AGGCCGGGCTGAGGGCCCCCGCCCCCCACCCCCCAAGTGCACAAATGTTTGTGCACCAGGCCTCTAGTCTATAATAATAAAAGCATAATATTCTAATTAGACCAGACAGCCAAATTACTTTCCGGACAAAGCTGTGAGGTCAGAGGCAAGCCGCTGCAGCTGTGAAGGCCAAGCCCCTTGCACGAATTCTGTGCATCGGGCCACTAGTTTCTATATATTACTCTGAAAAACCCTGACTAAGACATGATTGTAGTGGCCCAAAACATGGATTGTGAGGGCTCAAAGTAGAGAAGGGATAATAAAGGTAGACGTGAATATGATTTAAGAAGGAAAAATCAGTAATCTTTTACCAGTGATTAAAATGTGGAGAGGTTAGAGGAGGATAGAAGTAAAAAACCATTACTTAGCTCAAGTGCCTACCAGAATGGCTGCACCACCAACAGAGGTAGAGGCCCTGGAGGTAAAGGTCCAGGCAGGAGTGGTACAAGTATTTAGTATGATACATGCTAAGTTTGAGGTACCCTGGGCATCAGAGTTGTATATAGGAATCCAGAGCTCAGAGACATGGAGGCTAGAAGTGCATATTTGGAAGACATTCTCTATCATTTCAAAAAACACACATGAGACTAAATAGAAAGGATGAGAGAAGAGAACAACAGTAAGCCAGAAGCAGAACTTTGGGAAGCACTCATATTTGATGGCTGGGCAAAGAGGGTAGACCACACAGAGGCTTATAACAGAAATGTCAGGAACTGTGAAGCGTCAGGTTTTACCCAACTTGCAAGTTAGCCTGCCACAGTTTCATGTGTGCTGACAGGAGGCATAAGACTCCTGGGTCAGAGATAAAAAGACTTTATTACTGACAATAATAGCAAGAGGCAAAATATCAGCATTCTCTTGCACTGGCCCTCCACGTATTAATTCCCACAGGGTGGTGCTAAATTACATCTCTTCCTTCTACCTTCAGTAAAGGTCAAATAAAGGAAAGACCCTAGTAGACTTGTGAGGAAAAGTCATTCTAGACAGTGAAACTAGAAAAATTAGCCAGAGGGAATAAGCCCAATCCATGGTAACCTGAGTCACTTCCTGCCACAGACCAGAGCCATTACACCCACCAAGCAAAGTGCATTTGTTATACCCATCAGTCTTCTAAGCAGACTAGCACTGAGCCTAGATCATTGAGAACAAACCCAAATCAAGCCATCATGGGAAGACACCCAGATTTAGTTACAGCAACACCAAGAAACAGTGAGAAATCCTAACCAGAGAAATTAAAACCCTATATCCATCATTTACTAATTTACAGTATCCCAAGCCACAAGATCAAAACTATATTGTCAGCATTAAAAAACAACAACACACAAACAAATGATCAAACTTCTGTGTTGAGGAAGTCTAGTCCTTGGGTATTTTGCGTTTAGTGGTGCAGATCACCGCTGTGTTGAGAACTGGCATACCTTTTTTTAGGCAAGTAGTTCTCTGGCAAAATACTTACAAACTTGTTTGGGAATTTCAAGCATGTTTTAACCTCATGAGTATCCTTAATTACTTGAGCATATGTGTTTTACAGTTCACTGAGGAAGTTATAATCTCCACACACCGGTTTATGAATTTGGGGCACCTCAAAGACCTTACCTCATTGCAAAATATGCCACCTCAATGGAGATTTAAAGAGCAGTTTTTTAAAAAGAGATGACTAGGAGAAAGAGAGTCTAATTGAGGGTCATAAAAATGTATATATGTGTTTTAATTTAATGGATTATATATGTCTTATTAAATATCATAGTCACTAAGACAACAAAATCACTCAAATACCATTTGAATCGGCTTTTATACAAGCATGTGGTATATAAAGAGATCACCTATAGTTTCACATGTCCTGTGCAAGAACTTAACCAGCCACAAACCCATTTGAACCACAGTTTCTGTCACCCAACACTTCAATTACAGGGTTTTAAACTCTTACAAGACTTTCATGATCCTTTCATGCCCGTGCTTCATAATGGATTTATTCATCTCTCAAAACCCAGAGCAGGATCCACATGCCCTAACATCACCCCTCTTCACCACTCCTACCCTCACAGCTCTTGTCACTCTCTCCAGAAATTGCATAAGTCTGTCTATTGTTGTTCTTACAACGCTGTATGGTAATTTATTCGCTCAAGCATTTGTCTCCCCAACAGTCTTCCTAGCAGGCTGCCTTACCCGTCTTTGAAGGGGATGCGAGAGTGGGTGCAGAATCATCTTCAAAGCTAATAAGGCAAGTAAAGAAATTCCAGGGAAAAGGAAAACTGTCAGCAGGACGTTTTTAATGAGGTTTTTCCTCTAACAGTCATCACTTGTCCTGCCTCCTTCTAAATCTACTTATTGTTAATTTGTCTGGGATTGAATATCTCCTAAATATCAAGCAAACAAGCAATGGGTACTATAACTACGTCCCAAGAGAAATACATTAGAAGCTCAGGAATAGAACCAGCTGATTTGAAAATACGGTGAAACCATTGATTAATCCAGTGGTACAGACTGCTGGATATTCTAGGCCACAGAATCAGTAGCTACTCCACACCTCCCAGAATCAGGTAGGGAGGCCTCCTCCATGTGTCACAATGCAATTTCAAAGTCTTAGAGAAAAGACTGCAAAATCCAACAATCCACAGAATCACAGGTCAGAGACTTCTAATAGTCCAGAGGTAGG
>NW_006286231.1:1187015-1189784 GCF_000327345.1 Myotis davidii
AAAGTATAGAGTATGGTGTCACTCAAAGAAAGAGTTTTCCCCCGTTGGAGTCATGATGTGCATTGCTGATTCTTTGCTGGGATAAAAGACGTAAGCCATCATTTTTGCCTTTGGAAAGGACACTCCAGAAATTTTCCTGGGTTTGGTTTTGTTGTTTTGTTTGGTCTTTTGGCTATGGTTCTACTGTTTAATCTGGTTACTGCTGACTAGTTACTTTAGTTTTATAAATATAGCCCAATCTTTTTGCGGGGGGTTGGAGTGGGGGTGGGAGGAATCAAAATGTATCTCAAAGCAAAAGTAGAGATAAAGAACAGGGGAATTTTACCATTTAGTTTATTCTTTTCTGTCATGTTTTAAATTTTTCCGGGAGAATGTACTATCTTTATGGTAAAGTAATAATGTTTGGGATGTTTCTTATTGTGTGACTTATCTTTACAATAAAAATATTTTGAAAGCAAGGATAGAATGAGAAATATAAACCATGCAAATGTGGACTTGCTGTTAACATCTCTTTCACAGAAGAAAGCCACAGTCTATATAAAAATGCCTGAAAAGACAAACATATTGGGAGTGGATTTTTAAAGGTGCTGACAAACCTGTAGTCATTGCACATAGCCACATGTGCTGCTGTAGTGGAAATGTTTTTATAGACTGTTTGTTGTTGTTTTACATTCACTTTGAAACCCTAAGGAAAGTAGAGGGAGGGATTAAAGGTTCATAATAAACTTTACAAGCCTGAGCAGTGAAGAAAAACTGTAGAGTGTTATGAGGTGTTAAATAAATTGAATTGGCTTAACTCTCTGCCCCATTGTCATGATGGCCTTTGCACTTCTCACAATGTGGGGACAATTAGGTATTAGTCCAGCTTGGAAAAATAGATGTCCAACTTCCAGGCAGCAGCATGGATTTAGCATGTGCTGTGTGGGCCACAGAATTCTGCTAATCAATTCTGGCTTTAATGTTTGCACAAATGCAAATAAGTATGAATAAACAAGCAAGACAGAAAATGAAGGCAAAACTTAATTCAAAATGCAAATATTTTCATTTTCTCCCTCATTATTGAAGTTTTCCTGCAAGGGTAATCATAAAAGGGTCTCAGAAGCAGAATAGAACTGGTAGAGCTATTTTCAAATATGACTAAGCCCATCTTCTAAGCATTTTAGGTGCAGGCTCAAAATGGATGCATAATATTTTGTGCAAAATCATTTACCAATTTTATTATATAAGTTGTTTTACCCCAGGAGGCTTCCCCTGGTCCATTATAATCTTCTTATCACCTAATAAATTTATGCAGCATGGAGAGGACTACGATGATAAATAAAAGAATGGTCATCTTATCTTGCCTGGGATCATTCCAGTTTGATCCAAGCCAGTTTGTTAAAGAGAAAACACCATTGACATTCTGATGGAATGTAGCCTAACACCTTTGAAAACCTGCAAATCTGTGAATACCACTCTAGAATACAGTTTCTCTCCTACTGAAAAAAGAGAATAGGAAATTTTAAGCAACCCAAAACTTGTATTTTGTGAGTATGAGAGTAATCAGGACTTACTTGTTTGAACTTCCGGGGTTTTTAAATATATTTTATTGATTTTTTTACAGAGAGGAAGGGGAGGGATAGAGAATTAGAAACATCGATGAGAGAGAAACATCGACCAGCTGCCTCCTGCACACGCCCCACTAAGGATGTGCCCGCAACCAAGGTACATGCCCTTGACTGGAATCGAACCTGAGACCCTTGAGTCCACATGCTGACGGTCTATCCACTGAGCCAAACCAGCTAGGGATGAACTTCCTTTATAAAAATTTTTATTTTATTGTTGACAATATTATAGATGTCTCTCATTTTCTCCCTTTTTGCCTCCCTCCACCCAACTCCTACCCCATACTATTGTCTTCCCCATACTATTGTCTGTGTCCAGTGGTTATGTATATGTCCATATATGTTCTTTGGTTTATCTCTTCCTATCCCCTCACTCCCCCATGCCCAACACTCGCCACCCACACACACACTGAGGTCTGTTATTCTGTTCCATGCATCCATACCTCTGCACATATTTTTTAACTTCTTTTTTTTCACTAGATGTTTCCTGCATGGTTTGTCTCCTCAGTCATCGTCCACAGGACTCTGAGAAGTTGTAGGAATATGCAGGCGCAGACTCTAGGCCCGGCTTTCTCTCCAACGTTGTGGAAAGGGACTGTACATCATGGACAGAGCCCTCCGCTCCCCTACCCACCTGGACAGAGCCCGGGGAGAGTGACCTGCCGGGGTATCCACGTTGGGTGAACTTCCTTTTTGATCACCGATATATTTCAAGTCAAATTTTTTTCCAAAATATTAAGGTTTTTAAATGGTTATTTAATGTTACCTTGTTTATTAAAATAGTAGAAATCAAGAAAGCAAATACAAAACTGGTTGTTGCAGAAGACCAGTAAAATAGAAAAATTTTGGTAAACTTCATTGAAGGAAAAAAAACAAACAAACACAAATAACAACATTAGGATATGGTCAAGGAGAAAAAATATAAGGCCCTGATCTACTAGCTCAGTTGGTTAGAATATCTTCCCAATACTCCAAGATTGTGGGTTCAATCCCTGGTCAGGGCACATATAAGAATCAACCAATGGCTGAAACCGGTTTGGCTCAGTGGATAGAGCGTCGGCCTGAGGACTGAAGGGTCCCAGGTTCGATTCCGGTCAAGGGCATGTACCTGGGTTGCAGGCACATCCCCAGTAGGAGATGTGCAGGAGGCAGCTGATCGATGTTT
>NW_006286231.1:1190717-1202728 GCF_000327345.1 Myotis davidii
ATCTCCCTGCTGTGTGCATGACGGGGCAGCGCCGCAACTCCCCAATCCGCCCTGCTCTGAGCCCAACCAGGGGCTGCACCTAGGGATTGGGCCTGCCCTCTGCCCCCCGGGAGCAGGCCTAAGCCAGCAGGTGGTCATCCCCCGAGGGGTCCCAGACTGCGACAGGACACAGGCCGGGCTGAGGGGCCCCCCCACCCCCGAGTGCACAAATTTTTGTGCACCGGGCCTCTATTCAATAAATAAAAAGGAAAGAGAATAGATGATACATATAAAGAATATTATTTTTACTTTTAAGATAACATGGTACAAGTTTATACCATAAATTTAAAAATCAAGATAACTAGTATTTACCTAGGAAAATATAAATTAACAAAGTTGACTCAAAAAGACAGTAAACCACCCTGACCTGTTTGGCTCAGAGGTAAGGCCTAAGGACTGAAGGGTCTCAGGTTCAATTCTGGTCAAGGGCATGTACCTTGGTTGCAGGCTGGATCCCCGGCCCCCACCGCGGCAGGTACAGGAGGCAATCAATCAATGGGTCTCACTCACATCAATGTTTCTCTTTCTCTCTTCCTCTCCCCCCTTCATTCCACTCTCTCTAACAATGGGAAAAATATCCTCACTTCTAGGATGAGGATTAAAAACAAATCTGTCCTATAGTAAAGGTACTAGCACAAGATGGTTTTATAAAAGCATTACCAAATCCTCAAGGAACAAATAATTTCTATGTCATGTGAACCAAGTAGCATTTTTCCTAGGAATACAAGGATGGTCAACATTAGAAAATCTACTAATGCAAATTACTACACTAAGAAATTACAGGAGGAAAATGTGAGTTCCTTTAAAAGTACTTGATAAATTTAAACTAATTCTCCTTTTTAAAAAATATCTTAATAAGCAATAAGTAGAAGGAAATTGCTTAAATTTATAAACTGACTTCTACCAGAAACCTATAGAAAATCTTATACTTAATGATGAAACTTAAGAAGCATTCACATTAAAGTTAAGAATAAGACAAGTACTTCTATCACTGATATTCTTCTACACTGTTTCTGATTAGCCTTTCCAAGTTAATGACTTCTTTGTTTTGAGCCCTTAGTGACATATATGATTGAAGGTGGACAGTTTAAGTCATGAAGACCACAGATAGAGAAATTACTGTAGTTAGAAAATGCAAATATTTTTAAAAGAAGTATCCAAAATTCAGTATCTAAATGTTTTAAGGATTGTTTTCTTTTTATAAGCTTACTGAAGAAGCTCTATCTTTTCTAAATACAATTCTCTGCTATAAAGTCACTTAAAATTAAAGAAAATACATCTTCTTACATATGCTGCTTGACAGGAATATGAGTCAAATGATAATCAGTACAGTAAGAAGCATTCTAATGCCTCAAGTTTTATAGCAGCTCAGGTTAACTGCAACATAAATTCATCTCAGCAGACCTAATTCAGGGGAAATGGCATTACAGTAAGTGAACGGATCGTAAGCTCCACAGGCACCGTGACTTTCATGGAGTGGTTTTCATTGCTAACAGAGAATGTTGACTGCATTTATTTTAATAAAAGTCTGTGACTCGTGTACAAGTAGACGAGCATTTTTTCCAGTACATCAATTTTATCTTCTTTGGGATTTAGGCTATAGGTTATAGATTAAAAGAAAGGCAACTAGAATATTCTGGGTCTTTGTGACACAGCACCTCTAAAATGTGTTACAAAAAGAAATACATCACAAAATAAACATAGTAATTAATATTGGATTATATAACCCAATATATAAAATATCTATGAGTCAATGCTGATATAAATTAATTATTGAACAAATAAATGAGGGGAGAAAAGATAAACCTATCAGGCAGAAGAATTCTGAATAATTTATGTAGATACATCACCCTCAGGGAGATGGAGCATAATCCCGACCCGTAAGTATGAGCTACATACACATAGGGATTCCTTGAGCCAAGTACAGTAAGAAAATGGAGGTAGGGACCTAGCCAGTTTGGCTCAGTGGATAGAGCAGCGACCTGTGGATTGAAAGGTCCTGGGTTCGCAGAAACCGGTTTGGCTCAGTGGATAGAGCGTCGGCCTGTGGACTGAAAGGGCCCAGGTTCGATTCCAGTCAAGGGCATGTACCTGGGTTGCGGGCACATCCCCAGTGGGAGACGTGCAGGAGGCAGCTGGTCGATGTTTCTTCCTCATCGATGTTTCTGACTCTATCTCTCTCCCTTCCTCTCTGTAAAAAAATCAATAAAATATATTACAAAAAAGAAAAGAAAAGAAAGGTCTTTGGTTCAATTCCGGTCAAGGGGATATGCCTGGGTTTCGGGCTCGATCCCCAGTAGGGGGCGTGCAGGAGGCAGCCAATCAATGATTCTCATTATTGATGTTTCTATCTCTGTCCCTCTCCCTTCCTCTCTGAAATATTTTTTTAAAAAGAAAAAAAAAATATGGAGGTGGGGAAGGTAGAATAACTTTACAGTGGAGAAACCTGATAAACACTACTTTAGCCAGGTGACCAAGGTCAACATTAACAATGATAAGTTATGTTGATAGTATATATCCTTGACATAATGTGATGAAAACGGTACTTTACTTGTGTGATCTTCCTCCCAGAAATCTAAAACCCCGTGTAATCATAAGAAAAATATCAGATAAATTCCAACTGAGGGGCTTTCCACAAAATATCCAATTAGTATTCCTAGTATATTGTCAAGATTGTTAAAAAGTAGGAAAATTTTCTAAAACCATAATAACCAAGAAGAGCCTAAAAAGATATGACATTTAAATGTAACATGGTATTCTAAATAGAATCCTAGAATAGAAGAAAAACATTAGGTAAAAGCTAAGAAAATCTGAATAAAGTATGAACTTCCATTTAAAATACTGTACTAATATCAATTCATAAATTGTGACAAATCTACCATACTAATGTAGGATGTTACTAATAAAGCAAAACTGGGTATGGAGAAATGGGGACTCTACTTGCTGCACAATTTTTCTGTAAATCTGAAGTTATTCTAAAATTAAAATTAAAAACAACAATAACAACAAAAGGGAAATACAGAGAAGTGGCCTGTCATCATTTCTCTAAGAGAACTCAGCAAGTGAAATAATAAAGTAGAGCCTTGGCACTCACAAATTTAATTATTAGATGCCTTGATTAATAAATTAGTGAGGTATAGAATTTTAAATTGGAGATCATTTTCCACTATAGTGGTGAAGACATTTCTCCGTTATCATCCAGCTTCCAACAATGCTGTTGCAATATTGATATCACTGTAATTTCTAAAACTTTTTAAATGTCTCTCTAAAAATTAGTAGAGTGCTCTTATGGTCCCTGGTGTCCTGAGGTTTCATAATGCTGTACCATTCTGCCGGGAATTTTATGGGTACTTCAACTGAAAAATTCATGCCTTTCATTCTAGATAATTTTTGTGTATTATTTTGTTTTCCTCCTCCTCCATTTTCTCTATTCTCTCTACTAGAACTCCTATTTTTTTCTCCTTATTTTATTTTTTGCCATCATCAGTTATCCCACCTATACCCTCTTCCAGAGGACTCCTATTATTTTGGATTTTGAATTTTCTGAACTATTACTCTAATTTTTTTCTCTCATTTTTCATCTTGTTATCTTCACTTTCTGAGAAATTTCCCCAACTAATATTCTCACAATTATTTTGAGTTTTCCCAAGAACTCTTTTTGTTCTGTTTGATTTTGTTTTTATTGTTTCTTTATTTGAAAGTAATTATCCTATTCTTACTACTCCTTGTATGGTATCTTCTATTCTCTGACATTTTAATTGACAGTATTTGTAAAGTCTGATGTTTATATTTATTTGTGTCTGTCTTTCAAAGAAGTTCTCCTCTAGTGCCTTGTAGTTGTACATCATTGCCTGTCCATTTTTATTAGAAACGCATATATTATTCCAAGTTAAAAAAAATACTAATCAATAAAGAATTTTTTTAAAAAAGAAATTTAAAAAATAAAAATAATAAAAATATCTTCTGAAAAATAAAAAACAAAAAAAAATCCTGTCACACATTACAACATAGATGATAGTTGAAAACATTATGATTAAGTGCATATTGCCAGTCACAAAGACTAATACTTGATGATTCCACTTATATGAAGTTTTTAAAGTTTTGAAAGTATTAGAAATAGTAGAATAATGGTTACCAGTGGCTGGGAGGATGGGGAAGTGGGGAGTTGGTCAATGGAGATAGTGTTTCAGTTGTGCAAGATGAAAAATCTCTAGATATCTATTGTTCAACAATATAAATATACTTAATGCTACTAAGCCATACACTTAAAAATGGTTAATTAAGATGGTAAATTTTATGTTGTTTTCTTTTTCTTTTATTTTTTTAATTTAAATTCTTTCTTTTTGAAAGTATTGCGTATGTCTCCTTTCTATGTTAAGTTTTCTTAAAATTATTATATTAAATGTTGATTAGGAGCTTTGAGCACAAAGATGGTACTGGTTGGACATGGGCTTTAGTTCCAAGTTATGAGGCAGGTTATTTCGGTGAAGAATTCCTGGTGTTGATGTCATCCGGCCTTTCCACCTATAGAGCCAATGGCTGCTCAGATTCTCCTACAGATTAAGGGCTGTTGGGGTCCAACCCTAGCAGGGCCAGGGGTTCCCAAAGGTGTGAACAGAGTTGGCGAAGAAGGAATGACTCAGAGACAGCCTTCAGTTGATCAGCAGCCTAGCCAGGTTATCCAGCCAGGATCTCCAGCCAAGTTCTGTGTTTATTGTCCTGTTACATCTGTATTTATACCAGTTGATTTTAATCCTATGCATTCTATTCCAAAGGTTAGGGCGCTTCTTATCTCCATTCCAAGGTTACTCTATTGTTCTATTAAGCTACAAGGAAGTAACTGAAGGAGATTATCCTAAGTAAAGATTATGTAGCTTAAGTGTGATTGTTCATAGTTAAAGTGACTAATTACCCTCCTGGCACTTAGTTAAAGGGTTTTATTCCCTCCCTAACTCCAGGGAAAAATCCCCTCCTGGGGAAACAACCTTTCTCAGAGAGGTGACCTTGGTTAAAACACATAGCGCTAAGAAGGTGAGCAAACATATTAAGAACAGTATGCCATATATGCCAGGTCCCTTGAAACATATGCTGTGCAGATGTTTCTTCCCTACAGAAACTGTGTCAAGCAGCAAGGATGAACTGACTTCTGGCAAAGGACCAGGCTGCCAACTTTCTTGAAGGTGGTTTCAGATTAAATATACAAATTTCAACTCTTTCCTCCCACTTTCAGTATGGTACCTTGTCCTTCATTGTGTTTGGGATCCTCCAGTGACTTTCTGCATTACTATCTCCAGAAAATACATCTTCAATCTTCCAGGATGTGAGACAAGGGAGCCATCATACAGCTATGAGAAGTTGAGATGTGAAGCTGGAGAACTTGACTGCTTCAAAATCAGACTACTTTCCTTGCAATTACACGGGTATCAGTTCTAATTTTTGAGCCTTGGAGATTGAACAGTGTAAATCAACTTGTTATTCAACCTTCTCCATTGCCAACACGGGATTCAGTTACCTCTGGTCTGCTTAGCCAATTACCACTTTTCTATCTACTTATCAATTTTCCAATTTTGTTGTTCATTTTCTCTCTTTTTCTCTCGTCCTCACATATTTTTGCCTTTTAAAATAATAGCTGTTGTTTTATAGAGTTGTTTGGGGTTTGACAAGAGAGTGGTAGCTATTGTATATATTCAACCCACCATTTTTATCCCAAGAAACTGGCTTGTTTTATATTTAATTTCCTATGTTGGAGATAATATAGAGGAAAGAGTAGATATAGATTAATCTGAGCCATATTTGGAGTCTGACATTTTCTTGTTGTGTCACTTTAAATTAACTAACTCTTCTTATTTTGTTTTTCTGTTTGTAAAAGAAGGTGCTAAGATATAGGTTTGTGTTGAGAATAATATGAAAAAAAAAACATGAAAGGCATATGTAAAATAAGTTATATAAAGCTTATGTCAAACATAAGACTTGCTTAATTCCTCATCTAAGATTAGTTGTTCAATTTACCTTCCACTAGCAACTGTAAAATTCTGGTAATAACCTAATTCTGATTTTAGTTTCTATAAGGATATCTCAAATCACGTACTAGCTAGTCTCTCCTAGCTGTCTTTGCCTGATTATGACATTCAATGACAGTTGGTTGCTATGTCATTTATTTGGAATAAATGCCAATTTTAAATTTTTATATTTTAACAAAAATTAATATTATTTTTTTAGTTCTTTAATCAAATCTTCTTTTACTTTATTATGATATTGATATTTTCAAAATGTCTCTTACAATGTAAAATGGACTTTGGTTAAATATCAAGATCTGGAAGACTATGTAGAACTTTAACCATCTGAGCCCCATAGTTTTATTCATTTCCTTGGAGGTAGAGAACAGCTGGTTACTGTCCTTCATATAATTACATTTTCTCCCAACCCACTCAGTGATAACATACCAAAACCATCTGTAGCAAAAGCATGCCAACGTTTTACAGTGAACTGGGACTATGCATTGCTCCAATTAAGAGAGTCAAAAAGTAGTGGCTTACAAATCTTATTAATTAAACTTACAAATATTTTCTGAGCACCTGCTATCTTTCAGAAATTGTCCTAGATCAGGGGTGGGCAAACTTTTTGACTCGAGGGCCACAATGGGTTCTTAAACTGGACCGGAGGGCTGGAACAAAAGCATGGATGGAGTGTTTGTGTGAACTAATATAAATTCAAAGTAAACATCATTACATAAAAGGGTACGGTCTTTTTTTTCAATAGTTTTGTTCATTTCAAACAGGTCGGATCAGGCCCACGGGCCGTAGTTTGCCCACGGCTGTCCTAGATACTTGGCATATAAAGTTCAAAGGAGCAGATTTAAATAAAGAATCCTTGAGGATGTGCAGAAAGGGGGCCCTTATACACTGTTGGTAAGATTATAAAGTGATGCAGCCACTGTGAAAAACAATATGGAAGGTCCTCAGAAAATTTAACAATGGACTTCAGTCAAGATGGTGGTGTAGGTAAACATAGCACTCAGAACCTCCCACAATTACATCAAAATTACCGCTAAGCTCTAGAACAACCATCATTCAAAACCACCTGAAATCTAGGTGAAAAGAAGTCCTACAACTAAGCTTATAAAAAATAAGCCACATTGAGACTAGTAGGAGGGGCCGAGACTCCAAAAGAGCTATCCTATATAATAAAAGGGTAACATGCAAATTGACCCTAACAACAGAAAGACTGGGAATGACTGGTCACTATGACACACACTGACCACCAGGGGACAGACACTCAATGCAGGAGCTGCCCCCTGGTGGTCAGTGAGCTCCCATAGCGGGAGCTCTGCTCAGCCACAAGCCAGGCTCATGGCTGCCAGCACAGCGGTGGTGGCGGGAGCCTCTCCCACCTCCCCAGCAGCGCTAAGGATGTCCGACTGCAGCTTAGGCCTGCTCCCCACTGGTAAGTGGACATCCCCCAAGGGCTCCCGGGCTGCCAGAGGGATGTCTGATTGCCAGCTTAGGCCCAATCCCCCAGGGAGCAGGCCTAACCCAGCAGGTAGACATCTCCCAAGGGATCCCAGACTGCGAGAGGGCACAGGCCGGGCTGAGGGACCCCCCAGCCCCCACCCCCGAGTGCACAAATTTTTGTGCTCTGGGCCTCTAGTTTACAATAACCAAGATATGGAAGCAACATGGGTGCTCAATGACAAATGAATGGATAAAGATGTGGTGTAGCCTGGCCAGGATGGCTCAGCATCAACTTATGCACCAAGAAGTCACTGGTTCAATTCCCATTCAGAGCACATGCCCAGATTACAGGCTTGATCAAAGTTTCTCTTTCTCTATCCTTCTACCTTCCTCTCTCTCTAAAAAATCAATAAAAACATATTTTTTAAAGTGTTCTTCAAAAAATAAATAAATGAATAAATAAAATAAAGTGTTTTTTAAAAAAGAAGTGATATACACAATGGAATATTAATCAATCATAAAATGAATGAAATCTTGCCATTTATGACAACATGGGTGGACCTAGAAGGTATAATGCTAAGTGAAATAAATCAGACAGAATGCAGACTCGTGCAGCCACTGTGGAAAACAGTATGACATTTCCTCAAAAAATTAAAAATGGAACTTCCATTTGACCCAGTAATCCCAAGAATATATCCCAGGAATATAGGAATCTAGGAATATATCCCAAGAAAACAGAAACACTAATCAGAAAGGATATATGCACCCCTATGTTCATAGCAGCACAATTTAGAATAGCTAAGATTTGGAAACAGCCTAAGTACCCAATCAGCCAATTGGATTACTCTTATATATTTTTAATTATACAGGGAGAAACATTTCAGAACTTAACAAAAGAGGACTCTGAAATATAGAAGTAGCAACATAGACTTGAACCCCCCACCCACGTTCACACATGAAAACAGGCAAAACAATTACATTACAAAACCAAAAAAGCTGCAGACAATATATACAAGAAAACTAAGTGTTTTCAATGATCATACTGGCAGTGGTTGTACTATTATTATTATTATTATTATTATTATTATTATTACTACTATTAGATGATTCTGTGTATAATAATGGATAAAACAAACCAGTAATGATAGGATATTGTAATTTTTTCATCTTTCCTGTACTTAACAACCATGACTCTCAATGTCAAAGAAGATACAGATTTAACTTAGGAGAACATAAGTAAAAACCTTATATTCCCGAATTTGAATTGGAAGTATCAATATAAACACATGGAGGTTTTATCTCCAAGGTTTCTAGGAAAAAAGATTGCTATCAGATTAGAAGCAGGAGTCTGAAAGAGTTGTGATACCAGAGAGTAAGGAAGCTATCAGGGCCTACCAGGATCATGTCAAAAGAACCTGGAGGGCAATTTGAAGGAGCCCCCACTAGCAAAATGGAGAATGCTATATACGCATTGACTGACTAAATGTACCAAGCTTCCATATTTATATGGATGTATTTCCTGGCTTTTAATTTTGTTACAAAGGTCTGCCTATTCCTGCATCAACGGTACTTTGTTTTAATTAGTATACTTAGTAGTATTTTAAAGTGACTGATTCTTAATATGCAGTAGCTGGACTGCTGTCCTTATTCTTTTTCAAAATGTTCTTAGCTCAGGATCCCAAATTTCATGAAAAAAAAAAAAAGTTTATTGATGTTTTCATTTGAATGCCACTGTTTATAAATTATTTTAAGGACAGTTGCGACATGGTATTGAGTAATCTTATCCACAAACACAGAGTGCTTCTCATTTAGATCTTATTTTATATTTTTCAATAAAGTTTTATAATTTTAGAAAAAAGGTCTTGCATATTTTTTGTTAAATTTGTTCCTAGATTCCATATCAATTTTGTTGTCATTGTATATGGTCTCTCTATTCTAATTACATTTTCTAATTGCTTTTTTATCTCTGAATAAAATGTCATTAACTGTTTTATAATCTTATTGTATCTAGAAACTTATTAGCCCTAATTCTCTTAGATTATCTATACAAGCAATCATATATGAATGCCATATATGATTGGTCCATTTTGTTTCTTGCCTTCCAAACCTTATACCTGTTCTGTTTCTTTCTCATGGCATGCAATAGCAGGAGACTCAGTATAATGTTCATAGCAGTCATTGTTATCTCATGCCATAAGTTAATGGCAATACCTCTGTCATGGATTTTTCCATGACTTTGTATTTTATTTATATATGGATAAGATCTTGTATGAAATGTATATATAATCAGATTTAAGGATGAGTTTAAGTTGGAATGCTCTAAAATATAAGCAGCCTGCCTTTGTCTAAATGTCAAAACTAAACATTCTAGCCTGATATCTGGAAGTGCTTGAATGAACTGTTTGACACCTAGTAATAAACTATTTGTAGATCACAGCTCTTTTGACATGAACTGCAATTTATCACTTAGTATAAAAATTTTCAAATACATAGTTCTTTGAGATACAAAAGAGAACATTCCGCAATCATCCTAAATAAATCCCAAATAAACATGTCTGCTGAGCAGAGTGTAGTCTGTTTTCTTTTCCCATATATCATCACTAAGCAATGATGCTTGCTGTGAGTTTGACACATACCTTTTTCTCAGCTTAGGAAGAGCTCCTCATTTGTAATTACATTTTATCTAGTGTTAATGTACTTTATTCCTGGAGTAAAATCTACTTAGACATGATGCATTTGATCAGGATAAGCACTTGCAAATTTTGTTTGCTGATACTTTATTTAACATTTTTATATCTATGTTCAAAATTTCCCTTTTCTGTATCTTGTACATTTTTCTTTTTATCGAAGTTATACAAATATCATATGATGAATTGAATAATAGCAAATTCCCCTTTATTTATTATAATAATTTTTGTACATGTAATCTGTTTTATGAAGATGGTTAGAATTTACCTTAAACCATCTGGGCCTATATATTATGCTTTTTTAAAAAATATGTTTTCATTTATTTCAGAGTGAGGCAGGGAGAGGGAGAGAGAAATATAAATATTGATGAGAGAGAAATATCAATTGGCTGCCTCCTACATGCCACATACTGGGGGGTCAAGCCCATAACTTGGGAATGTGCCCGGACCAGGAATCGAACCTGAGACTTCTTAGTGCATGAGATGACCCTTAACTAGCTGAGCCACAACAGCTGGGCTGTGCTTTTTTATATGGGATGATTTTATTTTACTCAAATGTTGTTAATGAATCTTGGTCCATTCTAGTATTCTCTTTCTTCTTTAATCTAATTTGAAAATGTTGTGGTGTGTGTTTTTTAGAAAATTGTTTCTTTACTATAAGGTTTCAAATGCATTAATAAAACATTGTTCATGATAATCTCTTATACCTATTTAAATCTCTCCAGCATCAGTAGTTATATCTCCTGTTTTCCTCTCTAATATTGTTCTATTCTGCATTCTCTTTTCTTAGTAACATATACTATTTAGTAATTCTTATAAGGAAGAATTAAATAACTTGAGTCTTTCTCTGAAAATGTCTTTATTTCACTTTTTCTCTTTTGATAGAGAGTTTAGCTTGATAAAGAATTCTAGGTTGATAGTTTCAGCCCTTTAAATATATGGTTTCCAGTATTATATGAAATGCTGAAAGGTATCCTTTAAGAAGAGGAAGAAGAAGAAAATGGTAAAGATGCAAATTATGAACAACAAATACACATCTATCAACAAGTGAAACTGAAAATCAAGTGAATAATCTGATGAACAGAATGAACTGGTGATTATAATAGAATCAGGGGCATAGAAAGGGAGTGGACTGTCTATTCTTGGGGGGAATGTAAGGTTCTAGGACTGCTGTTTACCTTTGAGTTACTTTATCTCTCCGGGCTTCAGGCTCCTCATCCATTATCCATTAAGATCACCTTTAGATGATGGGATCGTCCCTGCCCACTCAGGGTTGGGCTAAGCTCACTCACATGAAGTAGTGTATACTGTATAAACATATATTGTAAAGCTCTGTATAAAATCAAAAGGAATTATTAAGAGAAGGAAAATGGAAAAAAAAATATGGTTTTACTGTCTTTTGGCTTCTATTTATTTTAATGTGAAATCTGTTGCCAGTCTTGTTTCTTTGTAAGTAATCTTTTTCTTTCAGGTTGTTTAGCCGATTTTTCTCTTTGTCATTGGCAATGTGTACTTTTACAATAATATCTCTAGATAAAAGAGAGAAATTTAGTCTTATGAATAACGCCGCTGTGAACACTGTGTACAAGTTTTTTGTGTGAATATGTTTCCATTTCTTTTGGATATGTACCTAGAAGTGGAACTTCTGGGCCGTCAGGTGACTCTTGTTTTCCAACATGGCCCCACTATTTTACATTTCCACCAGCAATGTACGAGGGGTCCATTTTTAAAACATTCTCATGAATTTTTTTTATTTTATTTTATTAATCTTTAATTTCTTTATTGGTTAAGGTATTACAAATGTGTCCTCATCCCCCCAGTAACCCCCAACCTC
>NW_006286231.1:1202788-1205890 GCF_000327345.1 Myotis davidii
GTGTCCCTGTTCATCAGTCTATGTTGGTCTCTGTATTCCACAAATGAGTGAGATCATGTGGTATTTGTCTTTCTCTGACTGGCTGATTTCACTTGGCATACTGCTCTCCAGTTCCATCCATGCTGTTGCAAATGGCGAGAATTCCTTCTTTTTTACAGCAGTGTAGTATTCCATTGTGTAGATGTGCCACCGTTGTGCAGGTTTTTTACTGCACTTCTGTGAAATGTCCTCCCCTACCACCCCCTTACCCCCATAGGCATATCCCTGGAGGCATCTCCCTACAGAAGCAGATTAGTGACTGCCTGGGGCTAGGGCTGGAGGACAGGGAGGGGCACTGGGAAAGGGAGGCGACTGTTAATGAGTATGGGTTTAATGTCCTACAATTGGCTCCTCTCTGAGGGGGCGTGGTTAGGCCCTGGGGGGCGTGGCTAGACTCTAGGGTGGACCCAGCCAGCTTAAAACCCTGCGGAGGGGTGGCGGCCCACTCTGTGGTGGCTGTTAAGCCTGGAGGCATGGAGCAGTGCGCTTGCCTCTGCAGCGTGGGCTCTTCCCGGGGATGTGGGTGTCTTCAGGAGTACCAGAGCCCAGCTGAGATGGCAGCGGCCGAGGGCAAGCACCTGGAGGCGGATGCGGCAGCGCGGTGCTGTGCAGGGAGTGGAGGAATCGCGAGCCCCATGCCACCCCCGCGCTGCTCCCTGCAGGACCTGCCTCCCGAGCTGCTAGTGGAGATCTTCGCCTTGCTCCCCGGCACCAACCTTCCCTGCCTGGCCCAGGCCTGCACCAAATTCCACCACACCCTGTACATCGACAGCATCTGGAGACGGCGCTGCCGGGAGGAGTATGGCCTTCGTGAAACCTTGCAGAACCTGAAGATGATCGGTATGTCTTATCGAGAAGTCTATGCGAAGCTGCTCCACCCATACAGAAATATTTTGGGATTGTGGCAGCCAGATGATGACTACAGAAGACTGCTGTATGTAGCGGTGGATGGCTTATGCATTACTGGTTGGATGAGCAGGCCTTCCCTTAACACCTATGTGGATGACCCCATGCAATTCAAGCCCTCGTTTAGAATTCGCCTGACGGAGAGGAAATCAGCCACTTTGGAGTACATGGACGACTTCTACAGCTTTTCCCACAGCCGCCACATGCAGATTCAGAAGGACAGGCTCAGCATCCAGTGGATCAAGAGAGACCACCGAAAGGATTCACCAAAGCGGCTTAGGGGAGAATGGGGGCCGGTGCTGGTGCGAGAGGACAGACAGCAGTATGACTGCCTGACCTACCGTCGCCTCTACCTCCCGCCACGCCACCCGGACGACCTCATCAGGCCAGGCCTCTTCCACGGCAAATACGATGGCTTGCGCGGAAAGATTGTCATGCTCAGCTTCCATGGGAAGTATGCCAGGGTCAGGGAGATCAGGAGAGACTTAATCTGGACGTTAGAGATCCACCTCACGCGCCGCATCCAGCTGCCAGATGGCGAGTTCTTCCGCAACTTCGACGAGCTCTTCCAAGTGGTCCTGGAGATTGACGAGCAGGTGACCTGGGAGCAGCAGCAGCAGCAAGAAGACAGGACTGAGGAAAGCCAGGGCCATGGCTGGCAGAGCCCTGCCCAGCCCAGCGTCGGGGAGTCCGGGGCTGCAGCTTTGGAGGAGCAGCCTGTTCCGTTTGATCTGCCTGTGGGCGTGCACTCATTTCACCAGGACTACCCCCGAACCTGCAGGATGTGTTTCTATGGCGTGGAAACTGTTACCTTACCTGGCTTCAACAACCCCATGTGCTTCCCTGTAGTCTTCATCCTGTTCGATGAGAACCACTTCGGGTTCATCTGGCTGGCGGCGAAATACTTCATCCTGTTCGGCAGAATCCAGCACACCTTCCAGAATGTGGAGGCACCATCCGAGCAGGCCTTCCTGGAGATGCTCTCCAACATTCAGTCCAGACCCCTGTGAGCAGCAGCTTGCATGCACTTTGAAGATTTGAACTTTAGACCAGGTTACCCACCTTTGTTTGTTTTTTTAATCCTCACCTGAGGATATTTTCCCATTGATGTTTAGAGAGAGTGAGGGAGAGAGGGGAAGACAGAAATAATCCATGTGAGAGAAACACATCAGTTGTTTGCCTCCTGCGCAAGCCGGGACCAGGGCCAGGCTGGTTAGGAGCCAGCAATTGAGGTAGAAATAAAACAGACCAGAAATAAAATATATTAAAAAAATATTTAAAAAATTTTCTTTAAAAAAAAGCATAGTGATTAATCACAAAAAAAGAGAGAGAGAGAGAAATTTAAAATTAGGAAAATGGTGGAACTATATTCAACTAAAACAGAGACAGAAATGTTTCCAGGACTGTTGAAAGGCATATTTCCTTAGATTAGAGAAATACAACCCATAGGAAATTTAAAATAAACCTACTACACTAGGGCGGGGGAAAAAATGGGCACATATGTAATACCCTTTGTAATACTTTAAGCAATAAAATAAATAAATAAATAAATAAATAAATAAATAAATAAATAAATAAAAAATAAAAATAAAAACCTACTACATAGAATATCCAAAATTACATATCTGAAGGTAAACAGAAATAACAAAAGAATTAGCAAAGTCACAAAATACAGGGTCAGTATTTCTATATGAGTAATAAATTTCTATATTAGCATTAAATAATAAAGAAATAAACCCTTAAAATATATAATTTACACTAGCATCAGAAAACAATAAATGCCTAAGTATAAATCTAACCAGAAAGATGGGCCAGACCTCCTTGCAAAAAGTACCAGGTGCATGGTTTAGGAGATTTGATATTCTCTTCAAATTGATCTATAGATTCAAAGTAGCCCTAGTCAAAATACTAGCAAGTAGCAGCAGAGTAGGGGGCAATTAAAAACCTGGTTATTGACTTCAAGAATACAACTAAAAGATGGAACGGACATCATCCAGAAGCACAGGAAGGCTGGCTAAGTGGAAATTCTACAACTAGAAGGAAAGAGAAAAGCATGCCGAGACTCAGAGGAGGCGCAGTGCGGAAGTAAAATACTAAGGTGCGGAGGCGCATGCGGAGTGGGCTGGCGGCTGAGGGCGCAGTTGTCTTTTTCATCTC
>NW_006286231.1:1208010-1228648 GCF_000327345.1 Myotis davidii
GCGGGGGGGGGGGGTGGGGGGCGGGGGGAGAGGGTGGGGTGGGAACCGGGTGGAGGGGAGCTATGGGGGGAAAAAGAGGAACAACTGTAATAATCTGAACAATAAAGATTTAATTTAAAAAAAACCTGATTATAAAATAGCCAAGATTATCTTCTAGAAAAGAAACAAAGTTGAAGAACAGATATCAAGATGTATTATAAGGCTATAGAAATTAAAATATCGTATTGGTACAAGAATAGACAAATAGGCCAATGGGAAAAAAAGTAGTCCATGAATATGCCTAGACACATATAGTCACCCAATTTATGATAAAGGTATCACTGCAATACTGTGCAGAATGAGATTATCAATAAATGGTTATAAATCAACTGGGATGGGAAATGTTGATCTGTACCTCACACCATATATATAAACATTCATTCCAGACCTATACTGAAAAGCAAAGAATTAAAACTTCCAGAAGATTACATGGGAAAATGTGTTCTTGATCTTAGGTCAGGCAAATATTTTTTTAAAAAGAAACACCAAAAGCACTAAGTATAAAGAAAAAGATCAATAAACTAGACTTTGTTTAACTTTATAATCACTATTAATTAAAAGGCATCATTAAGAAAGTGAGAAGACCACAAAACTTGAGGATTATTACTGTTATTATTACTACTAGAGGCCTGGTGCACAAAATTCTTGCACTGGGCAGGGGGTGACCCTCAGCCCAGCCTGCACCTTCTCCAATCTGGAACCCCTTGGGGGCTGTCCGACTGTTGGTTTAGGCCCAATCCCACAAGGACATCCGGCAGTCAGACATCCCTCTCACAATCGGACTGCTGGCTCCCAACCGCTCACCTGCCTGCCTGCCTGATTACTCCCTAACCACTCCCCTGCCAGCCTAATCAACACCTAACTGCTCCCCTGCCGACCTGGTTGCCCCCAACTGCCCTCCCCTGCTGGCTTGGTCACCCACAACTGCCCTCCCCTGCTGGCCATCTTGTGGCAGCCATCTTTGACCAGATGGGGGCGGCCATATTGTGCAAGGGTGTCGTGGTCAATTTGCATATTACCTCATTATTATATAGGATTGTTTTGAATCTCTGTGTCAGTCTCTATTTCTCATTTTCTACTTCATATAAATAAATTTCTAGCAGTAACAAAAGACTAATATTGTATATACAAACATAGATATAAAAGTTGGATTCAAAACCCACAAATGCTTAAGAAGATCATGAAAAGAGAAACTAAAGAAGGTGAGGTCATCAGAGGAAGTCTCAGTTAAGAAGAAATATGTGAGCATGAACCTTGAATAATAAATAGGATTTATCTGGATTGAAGAGCAGGCATTCCCAGTGAGAGAACAAACACAAACAAGGGCACAGAAGTTTAACTAAACACCACAAATGCTAGTCTGATATGACAGAAGTTAAATGCAAGAAAAGCGGGCTAAAATTATAAAGAAGGGATGGTTTCAAGTATAGGAGTCACTAAAGGGCATTAAAATAAATATGGGTTTGATGCCGAAAAAAAATAGGAAGCCATTGAAGATGTCTAGCTAGAAGCCATTTTCATTGGGCGGATTATTATGCTAAAATGAACAATGACCCACCGAAGAAGTCTGCCTCCTAATCCCCCAAACCAAAGAATATGCTACCATACAACACAAAAGTGACTTTGCAGATGTGATAATGCTAAGGAACTTGAGATAGGAATATTAATATTATCCTGAATGCTCCTGCTGGGTCAATTGTAATCACCGGGGTTTTTTAAAGAGAGAAGCAAGAAGGTCAGAGCCACCGAAACCGGTTTGGCTCAGTGGATAGAGCGTCGGCCTGCGGACTGAAAGGTCCCAGGTTCGATTCCGGTCAAGGGCATGTACCTGGGTTGCGGGCACATCCCCAGTGGGAGATGTGCAGGAGGCGGCTGATCGATGTTTCTCTCTCATCGATGTTTCTAACTCTCTATCTCTCTCCCTTCCTCTCTGTAAAAAATCAATAAAATATTTAAAAAAAAAAAAAAGAAGGTCAGAGCCAGAGAAACAGATATGACAAAGGAAGCAATGGTCAAAGTGATATGGCACCATGGGCCAAGAAATGCAGGCAATCTCTAAAAGCAGGAAATGGCAAAGAATGGGTTCTCCCCAAAAGTCTCCAGAAGGAACCAGCCCCACCAAGACATTGACTTTCGCCCTGGAAAACACATTTCCAACTCCTGTCCATCAGAACTATACTATATCTGTGCTGTTTTAAGCCACCAGGCTGGTGGTAATTTGTTACAGCTGTAATAGGAAACTAATACAGTGCAGGTATGGTGAAAACCTCAACTCAAGAAGGCCAGTTACAATTTTGCTAGTGCTTCAGAAGGATCAAATGGTCAGAGCATTCAGTCACACAGAGGATTCTTTGAAGAGATCAGGCACATAACTCATGTATGCTCTTCACTATCACAGCAGAAGTCAAGAACAGGGAATGGAGCCTGGATTACCCAGGAGCTATCTGCAGAGGAGATTCTTACCTAGTGGAATAAGTCCCCATGACATATGTAGGAGATCCACAAGGTTCTTGACAATATTAAAGCAACAGAAACACTGCCAGCTTGGACTAAGAGGACAGAGAGGGGATGAAATGAAAGAAAGTTTTCAGATTCCCAAAATTCTACAGGCAGGAAACAGACATGTACAATTACTCATCTGCAAACACATACTATCCTTCCTGAAGAAGAAAGGATGACTTCAAAGGCAGAGCCTTGAGCCCAGAGAGTGGAGCTGCAAACCACAGAGGATTGTTCCCAGGCTTGGGAACCCATTTGCCCCGCTGGATTTTGAAGTTGTTGGGACTCCTTTGTTATTTCCATTGTCTCCCCTTTTAAATTGGCATACCCACATCGGTTATCCTGTGTCTTTCCCCCCATTTGGGGAGCAGGTAAATCATTTCTTGAGTTTCACAGGTTCACAGATAAAGACTAATGTTGCCTAAGGATTAGCCAGAGACTGACCAATACCTGATGAGATTTGGGACTTTTGAGCCGATGAGCTTTTAGACTGAGTTGATGCTATAATGGATTGACATCTTTGGAAATGTTGGGATGGGGGAGAATGTATTTTGCATGTGGAAGAGAAGTAGATCTTTGGGAGACAAAAAGTAGACTGCAATAGGTAGAATAATAGCCCCAATGATGTCCATATCTTAGTCCCCAAAACTTCTGAATATGTTATTTTATATAGCAAAAGTGACTTTGCAGATATGACTATATTAAGGATCTCAATGTGTAGGGATTAACTTGATGGGTCTATTATAAGGGTTAAGCAGCAATAAAAACTAATACAAGTGACCACCAAAGACACTTTTTTTAACATACCCTGGATCCATAGGAGATATGCGTATATATAATGTATATGATAGATATACATGTATACCATACATACATATGCATATATATCATGTATATTAATCCATGATAATTTGTATGTTTGAAAATATTTTTCCATCTGTGATCTGTCTTGTCATTTCATGTTATTTATTATTAAACAGAACCTTAAAATTTTAAAAAATAAAGTATAGCTATAGCCCTAAAAAAATAAAAAATAAAATTCCAACCAAGGTCTTTGCATCATCAACAAATAACTATTGTTCTTTTGAGGAACAACTTTTGGTCTTCTTTTGATTCAAATTTGGCAAAAAAAGTTTTTCCTTAATAATGAAGCAATAGGCTTGGAACATCAGGCAACATTCAAAATTACTTCTTCCCAGGAAACAAGCAGTAAGAGTCCCCACTTCTGACACTTTAGTGTCCAGACTGAGAAATTCCATTGCTGACAAGGACACAGGTCAGCAATTCCCTCCCCAAAATTCCTACCTCCTGATCCATAGAAAAAGAGCAGGAACTGGATCCAGAAGGGGCAAAGCTGATCATTGTGTTCCTTTGCGTTGTGGAGAACTAGGCACAAAATAAGCCTCCTGGTCATGCCCATAGGGGTCCTGGCTCCCGGGGACTTCTGAAGAGCCAGGGACCCAGACTCTCAGAGAGCAATTCCAGTTGAAAAGCCAAGATAAAAACAGGCCACTCAGCCCTAGCTGGTTTGGCTCAGTGGCTAGAGTATCGGCCTGCGGACTGAAGGGTCCCAGGTCCGATTCCAGTCAAGGGCACATGCCTGGGTTGTGGGCCCATCCCCAGGAGGGGATGTGCAGGAGGTGGCCGATTCATGATTCTCTCTCGTCGTTGATGTTTCTATCTCTCTCTCCCCTCTCCCTTCCTCTCTGAAATCAATAAAAATATATTTTAAAACAAAATAAAATAAAATACCCTGGATCTGAGTTTTGTGTGAAATAGTAGTGTGAGATCAATTAATTGCCGAGTCACGTTTTTTCACAGCAACTTTAAATAGTAAAACATTAAAATTGAATGTAACATGAAGGGAACACAATATTGATTAATAGATTGCATCTGGATAGAGAGCCCTTATATATCTGAGACTGCAGTTTCTTACTCCAAGACAATTCTTGGCACCTTACCTACACCAGACAACCTTTAGAAGGAAGCTAAGTGCAAAGCTAGACAGCTCTACAAAGGAGGTTGAAATTTAATGTCCAAGAGCAAAGAGGAACCAGAAGCCAGTTCAACATGGAATCACTGTCAAGGCCTCCCAGGAAAAGAAAGCAGCGATTTATCTTCTGCTCCAATCCAGAATACCAAAGCCATCAAAGGAGGGGTGAAGCGGGGGAGGGGTTAAAGCCTGGGTAAAATAACTGCTTTTTCTTACAATGCAGGAAAGGAACATGGCATTTGTTTAGATTTTCTTTCACTCTGAGCAGCAGGTCTTGGCAATAAACATCTGGAAGCTTGTCCACTATAAATTGTTTGGTTTCTTCCCTCCTGTTTCATGAGGCCATGGTGATATTATACTGTTGGAATTCCTCCTTTCATCTGCTTCCTTTCCGCTGACAGTTCATAAAGGATGGGCCACACTGGGCATGTAAGCTTAGCCGTTATTTCTTAACATACCAAGAGAATTAGGCTCTATAAACCTAGAATTAGATACCAGAGAGAAATTTTTTTTTTCTAAGTTGTAGTAATCCATTTCCTGGGGCTACACTCAAATTCACTCATGGTCCTGTAAGACCTGATCTTATAACTTGCAAAGTCCTAGGGAAAAGGTCCAATAACCAGATGTAAAAATTGCATATCGGGCCCTTTTTGCTTTTCTTACTCTTTTTTTAAAGATTTTTTTATTGATTTTTAGAGGTAGATGAAGGGAGAGGGAGCGAGAGAAACATCGCTGTAAGAGTGAAACATTGAGTGGCTGCCTCCTGCACCCCCCTCCTACTGGGGCTCGAGCCCAGAACCCGGTCATGTGTCCTGACCAGGAATCAAACCAGCAACTGTTGAGTGCACAGGATGATGCTCAACCAACTGAGCAACACCAGCCAGGACTCTTCTGTCATTCATAATAAAAATAGTTGCTATTAATTGGTTTTAAAGGGCCAAATTCTGTTTGTGCACTTTCTACATATATTCTTATTTACCCTCCTCAAACATTTTAGATATTACTGCCTCTGCTTTATATTGAAGAAAATAGAAGTTTTAAAACCTCATCAAATGTGTACCTGATCCTTATTAAAAAGACACAGAGGCAGGATTAGAACACTAGTCTACCTAACCCCAGAACCCACATTCTTAACCGCTATTTACCTACTGCTTCCCTGGTTTATTTCTGTATGAGAAGCAAGTGGCAAGTTTTAAATTAAAATTATTCAATGGGAAAACATTTTATTATATTAATTGATGAAAATGTTTCTTTATAATTCCTTAATCCTTGACGCTTCTCCGCATCCCGATCTCTGAAGGACTTTGGTCATGTTTATGCCATAAGCAATCATTAAGGAAGAATCTGTGCTAGGCCTACCCACCAGACCAGACAGAGACACCACAGGCTTCAGGGAGATATTAGATATTGTGATATTTCCTTGAAAAAGTGGCCTAACCCTAGTCAGTTTAGCTCAGTGAATAGAGCATTGGCCCACATACTGAAGAGCCCCAGGTTTGATTCCAGTCAAGGGCACATACCTTGGTTTCAAGTTCCCCGGCCCTGGTCAGCGTGCATTCAGGAGGCAACCAATTGATGTGTTTGTTTTTCTCACATAGACATTTCTCTCTGTCTGTCTTTTCCTCTCCCTTCTATTCTTTCTAAAAATCAATGGAAAAATATCCTCAGGTGAGGATTAACAAAAAATAAAAGGTGGCCTGTGTATAACCCTCTCTTCTGAGTATGTCCTAACGTCTATAGGTTTATAAAGGAGTTAGAAAGCAGAATGTACCTGTGCCTTTGTCCCCAAATAGAGCCTGAGGAAATGACAAGTGTCCTAGAGAAGTCCTTCAGGGCCTTTAATAACAAACATGGTAAAGCTGAACTGTCCAAGCAGGAAGGACAAGAAAGCCTGTGTTGGGTATGGCTCCCCCATTCCAAGAGAGGTTTGGCAACAGGAGGGAGGGGCATATCTGGAGAGGCCTTGTAGATAATGCCCGGCACCATGGCTGTCATCTGCAGAACAAACTGGCAGGAGAGACTGTCTTTCTATAAGACTGACTACAAAGGTGACAACCAAGGACCAGCCCCTACCTCGCCATCACCACCTCCCACCATCACCACCTCCTACTAGTTAGCTTTCACCCAGTAGTTCTACTGGATTTGGACCCTGCTATACAGATAGAGGTGGGAAAGGCCAGAATTAACCAAGATTATCTTGAATTAAGTTTTTTAGTGCAATGTGAGATTATTCTGAATAAAATGTTATTTTTGTTTCTGATATATAGCAGAATAAAAACTCAAATTAGAAATTAAATTACAGTGTTGTAGGGAAGAAAAATAAGATTTCCTTCTCGCCTTCTGAGTTCTTAGTTAAGACTCTTGTTACCTCCTGTATACATGGGAGATAACTCAGGGGGAAATGAGTAACTTCTCAAGGTAGCTTAGAATTCAGGTTTAACTACCCTCTTAATAGGGAAAGTGGGAGAGGGAGGCAGGCTTCTTAGTGGAGAACAAATGATTTTTTAAAAAGATGAATGGGCCCTTAGAAGAATAGGCAGGAGATCCGATCATTTGTAAAAACTTCTGTCTGGGTGTGGTGTCAACTTCTAACCCCCTCTCCTGTGATGAGAGTGAATCTTCCTTGGTTGGTGAAACTCCTGGGAGGGGATTTTTTACAATTGCGTTGCTTTTGGGGATCTGTCTTTAAGTAGGTAAGAGGACTTCACAGGAAGCTTCTCTCTGTATTTTCTGTTTTTCAAGTGCCCACAAAATAATCAATATAGGGTGGAATGTCTTAAACTTCTACAGTCATACTGTGGAGTGGCATCTTCTGCTACTCTCTGGGGCGAAAGATGATCATTTTCTTGTATACCTGAGCTTGTAACCTAAGAAATATACATCATAAATAATCATAAATAATCATACAGCCATAAATAGTCATAAACTAGATCATAAATATAAATTGTGAGAAAATAATGTCTGTGCTTTTTTATTTTCACTTTTAGTGGAAATTTTCAAACACTCACCAAAGCAGAACAAATAGTATAATGAACCTTAGTTCCAGAAATAATCAAGATGTTGTCAGTCTTGTCTCATCTATTTTACACACACACACACACACACACACACACACACTTTCTGTATTGTGGAAAATTTTATAATAAATTATAGGCATCAAATAATTTCATGAAAAAATCTTCTGGTCTGGCTGGTGTGGCTCAGTGGTTGAGGGTCCACCTATGAACAAGGAGGTCAGGGTACATGCCCAGGTTGTGAGCTCAACCCCAGTAGGGGGCGTGCAGGAGGCAGCCGATTGATGATTTTCTCTCATCATTGATGTTTCTATCGCTCTCTCCCTCTCCCTTCCTCTCTCTGAAATCAATAAAAATACTTTTTTTAATCTTCTGTATCCTTAATAGAATTTAAACAGAATTTTTTAAGCAGCACCAAGATACCATTAGCATGCCATAGAAAATTAAAAATATTTCCCTAAATACAAGATTTAGTGCCTGTTCAAATTTTCCTAGTTGTCCCACAAATGTATTTTTAAGGCTGGTTTGTTTGAATCCAGATGCAAACAAGGTCTATAGATAGTATTCAGATAATGGGTCTCTTAAGACCCTTTTAATGTATAACAGTTTACTCTCTAAAATCTGTGATTTTTCAATTTCAAATGTACAAGTAATCATGTCTGTGGACTGAGATGAGCACTGAATTCACAAGTTTACAAAGCTGATCTGAATGAGGGCTGGAGTTGTGCTCCAGCTCCAGGACAAAGGAAAATACTTCAGAAAGGGGTCTGGCTCCCTCTAGTGCTTTTCCAAATTATAACTGTCTCTGATTCTCAAACCAGTTAAGGAAGAAAAACAATCCTGATGTAAACAGTTCCATGCCGAATGGCCATGTAGCTGCATATTTCTTATGTCACACTACTCAACCGTGAGAAAGGAATTATTTTCTTCTTTGTAATAATGAACGGTAACGGTTTTTAAATGCCAAGGTCAGAGTCAATTCCTCATATTTTCTATCATGGAAGATGTCAGTCATTCAAAATAATACTACCATCATTTATGTGTTTTTATACATTTTTATTGATTTCAGAGAGGAAGGGAGAAGGAGAGAAGGAGAGAGAAAGAGAGAGAGAAACATCAATGATGAGAGAACCATTGATCAGCTGCCTCCTGCATGCCCCACACTGGGGATCAAGCCTGAAACCCTAAAACCCAGGTATGTGCCCAGACCAGGAACTGAACCATGACCTCCGGGTTCATAGGTCAAGACTCAACCACTGAGCCATACCGGCCGAGCCAAAGTATCACTACCATTAGATCAAACTGACCTGCTGCTGTTCCCCAAACACCCCTATGTTTTAATAGCTTTCTTATTTCAAACTGTATTTGGGGGGTGGGAGTGTAGTCAGGAGTTTCTCAAAAAGCAATTTGATGTCTTAGTTGCTTTTGTCATTGCATAGAATGAAAGACAGAACAGGTAGGATGACAAAAGTGAAAACATGCACACAGAAAGGCAAAGATCCTATCCTATATGAATAATAAAGAGCTAATATGCAAATGGTCATGTGCCCTCACACTATCACACCATAATAGCTCAGACACTCAACATGGGGGAGAGAGGAATGTGGACCAGCCAGGCCCAAAAGAGCTTGCAAGAGAGGAATGGGGACCAGCCAGGCACGAACGAGCTCATAAGAGAAGAATGGGGATCAGCCAGTCTGCGGCCTGGGAGAGTGACAAGCCCCACAGTCCCCATGGTCCCGGGCACCAGTGGCTGCACCGGCAGCCCAGGAGAGGAACAAGCCACCCACCCCACAGTCCTGGGTGCTAGCGGCTGTGTCTGCACCTGTGGCTCAGGAGAGGGACAAGCCACCTGCCCCGCGGTCCCGGGCTCCTGTGGCCAGCCCAGGCAAAGCCGGCCCAGGTCCTCAGTGCCTGCGGCTGGCCAGAGGGAGGGAAGCCCGAGTTCCAGGTGCCTGCAACCAGCCAGAGGAGGGAATCCTGGGTCCCAGGTGCAGGGCGAGGCAGAGGTGGTTAAAGTCGATCAAGCCAGCAGGGGAGCAGTTAGGGGCAATCAGGCCAGTAAGGGGAGGGGGGGGCAGTTAGGGGCGATCAGGCAGGAAGGCAGAGGTGGTTAGAGGTGATCAAGCAGGCAGGCAGGCGAGCAGTTAGGATTCCAGTGGTCCCAGATACCGAGAGGCAGTCAGACATTCCCCAAGGGGTCCCGGATTGGAGGTGGTGCAGGCAGGGCTGAGGGACCCCCTCTCCATGCATGAATTTTGGGTCTCTAGTTATATACAATCAATAGATACTAAATTAATATATTTGAAAATAATAATTGATTATACAAGGTGTTATCATTGGTATAAAAAAAAGAGAAAGCAAAGGCAAGAAAAGACACACCTAATCAAGGAAGACTTGTTTGCCTTGAATAATTTTCACATATATGAGTAAATAAATATGCATCATTTCCTTCTAAAATGTTCAGCTATAAAGATATGTTTATTTATTTATGTTTAAAGTTGGCATTGCTCTACCACAAGCCTTTTTTTTTTTTTTATGCATTCCTGAAAGCAGTAAAGCTGAATTAAAGTGAAAAAGTAGCCAGGTATAAATTATACCCCATCTTTTTAATACTGGATGAACAACCCCAAAGTCCCTTATATAGAAATTCTCAGGGTAGCAATAACTTCTCTATTCAAGATGATCTCTTACACATGTGAGAAACCTTTTCAACTGTGTCAAGAGAACGCCAAATTTAGGAGAACATTGCCACCTTTGAATCTTTCATTAAAAGGTAAGTTTCAACAACAAAACCCATCATAGTCTTGATTAAACTTGAATGCAATCTCCAGCCCAGCTCAAACCTGACTTGACTGTAGGCAGTGTTGATTTACTCCTGGGCTCTCCACTAAAGCCTGAGCTTTTATTTTAGGAATGATAAAGGCAGGGCCTACTGATAACTGTTCTTAGTATTTACATCATTACCTATCAGGGTGACCTTGGCTATAACAGAACAGCTCAGATCTTGAGAAATGTACTAGTGTCAGATTGTTTTATTTTTGCAATTATCTGTTGGGGAGATGAGAGCAGAAACAGTAGATATTTCCACTGCAAATCATTCTGCGGCCAGAATGAGGAATTTTCTCCATATCGGGCCCAAAGGAGAGAGATCGCAGGAGAGGCGAGGGTCAGTTACACTGTCACAACTATGGATTACCCTCCCAGCCTAGGCCATACCCCACACTACCACCAGACCTGGCTAGAAGCAGTGACAAGGAAGACAGAGACACCTTGTCAGGACCAGTCCAGGAAAGAACAGCAAGAGGGACAGGCTGACCTTTTGGAAACTAAGAGAGTCTGGTTCTCCCACAAGGTCTTACAGAAGGATAATTTCTGACTCATTCTCCTTGACCATGAGCACATCTTAGGGAAATGACTATATATACAGTCAAATCTCATTATTCACAATGCTCTTGTCCTATAAAGTGGCCATGAACACTGAATTAGCTAATAACACTGAGCCATTGCTCCTAGGAGAAATACAAGGTTAGCTTCCCGCAAGCCTCTGGCCACACTATTTTCGTCAACCGGTCAACACATGACCTTGTTTCATGTGTGTTTCTGCTTAACGATGCCTTATTGCATATCTATTGCTGACTCATTAGCATTGAGCTCACATCCAACAGCACTATAATGTGTGCCTGAACCAAGTTTGTTGCCACGTGTATTTTCTTGATACAACGCATCTCAGCCTGCTCACACTTGGGCACTTCAGCACTACAAGTGGGAGCAAATGGCAAAATCACACCAAAGAAGCATAGAAATGTGAGAACATGCAGTAAATACCATAGAAAGGACACCTGCTTACAGGGAGAGCTGAAATAAGAAGGCAGAGTGACACCTCTTTACACCTCGCCTGGGAAGGTGCTTGTCAGGTGACTCAATGTTTTTTGTTTTTAACCTTTTGTGCATTTCTGGGCATGGGGATAACAAATAAATTTTATCAATAGGTGAACCCACAAACACAGAATCCACGTGTTGGGATCCAGCCCCAGCAGGCCCAGGGGTTCCCAAAGGTGTGGACGGAGTTGGCGAAGAATGAATGACTCAGAGACAGCTGAATGACTCAGAGACAGCATTCAGTTGATCAGCATAGCCAGGTTCTCCTGCCAGGTTCTGTCTTTATTTTCCTGTTACATCTGTATTTATACCAGTTGATCTTAATCCTATCCATTCTATTCCAAAGGTTAGGGTGTTTCTTATCTCTATTCCAAGGTTACTTTATTGTTCTATTACGCTATAAGGAAGTAACTGAAGGAGATTATCCTAAGTAAAGATTATGTAGTTTAAGTGTGATTGTTTGTAGTTAAAGTGATTAACTACCCACCTGGCACCTAGTTAAGGGGTTTTATTCCCTCCCTAACTCCAGGGAAAAATCCCCACCTGGGTAAACAACCTTTCTCGGAGAGGTGACCTTGGTTAAAACACATTCATGTATAAAATGCCCCTTGATTTCCAGTCTCACGATTTTAGAAAAAAAATAGCATCTTATACACAGAAAAATACAGTAAATGATACTAGCTTCAGAGGGGAAAAGAAACTTATTCACCTTTAAAAATTAGACACTTAAAAAACAAAATATTAGCTTAATATATGAAAAAATACTAATCTTTTATGAGCTTAAATAATTTGTACCTATCAAATAATATATGCTGTGAATGGATAAAAAAGAGAAGATAAGCCCTAACCGGTTTGGCTCAGTGGCTAGAGCACTGGCCTTCGGACTGAAGGGTCCCAGGTTCGATTCCGATCAAGGGCATGTACCTTGGTTACAGACACATCCCCAATCCTGCACACAGGATGTGCAGGAGGCAGCTGACCGATGTTTCTCTCTCATCAATGTTTCTAACTATCCCTCTCCCTTCCTTTCTGTAAAAATCAATAAAATATATTTTAAAAAAAAGAAGATAAGATTAAATGTTGCAATGAAATTTCAGAGTAGGACAATTAACACCAGCCAGATAGTATAAGCCTCTCAAATACCACTAATCACTTTAGACACATTAACCTGATAGTGGTTCAAAGGATGAGTTGAGAGCTTGGGGGTGGGTATAGCCGAGCCAGGAAGGCCAGTTAGAATGTTGCCAACTCAGGTATGAGCTAATTACATTAATGGAGTAAGTGAATGTGGAGGGGCTAGTATTCAACCCACTAATTCAGGTAAGGCATGATATAGGCCTGATTTAACGCAGTGACCATGCAAATGGAGAAAAAAGGAAGAAGTCCAGAGCGACTTCCTGTTTTCTAGCTTGAGTACCATGTTGGTGCCAGCTCTGAGATTAAACATTCCAAGCAGAGGGAGCCTTCTTGGGGTGTTGGTATTACCAAGTTCTCCAACTAATAACTACTGTTTTGAGCACCTATTCCCTTAACATATTTCTAAAACTCACAATAGCGCTGTGAAATAGGTTACAGCTGAGGCCAGAGGGTTGAGGAACTTCCCCAGAATCATTCCGTTTGGAAGAAGAGAAAGATGAGAGAGGCAGGGTCAGTGGAGACCAGGAAGAGAGCCCACTGGAGTGGAAGGGTTATCTTCCTTGGCCGGTATTCATACCAGAAATGGCTCAAGAGTAATAAAATCCAGGCAGGAAAATGAAGTTCCTTAAATTACTATTTTTTTTGAAACTTTTTACAAGGAGAAATTCACAGAGCAAATTAGACATTTCCTCACACCTGTGTGAGTCTCCTATTGAGAAACTGAGGAATCCTGTCCATCAAACAAAAGTTGTAAAAACTAAGCTGTCAAAATTCAGCCATCCTGCCCTAGCTGGTTTGGCTCAGCGTCAGCCTGTGGACTGAAGGTTCCTGGGTTTGATTCCAGTCAAGGGCACATGCCTGGGTTGTGGGCTCGATCCCTAGTGTGGAGCGTTCAAGAGGCAGCCTACCAATGATTCTCTCTCATCATTGATGTTTTTATCTCTCTCTCTCCCACTCCCTTCCTCTCTGAAATCAATAAAAATATATTTTTAAAAATTCAGCCATCCCTAAAGTTGGCACTCATCTACCAAACCAAGTGCTGCATTGCCCTCCCTTTCTCTCAGCCTCTGAGAAGCTTCTCCTGAACCTTGTTAAAGAAAATAACTCAAAACACAGAAATAAGGCAAAAGGTAATTCTGTAGACCTTTTAATGCCATGCTAGACATGGCATCTAATAACCCCCTGGTGGGTCATCGCTTTGGG
Organism: Myotis davidii; assembly: GCF_000327345.1. Taxonomy (NCBI): domain Eukaryota; kingdom Metazoa; phylum Chordata; class Mammalia; order Chiroptera; family Vespertilionidae; genus Myotis; species Myotis davidii. The sequence continues at coordinate 1,221,778 of NW_006286231.1, forward strand.
GGAACATAACTTGGTTTCACTTAATATCACCATTGATTAGGGCAAGGACGTTTTACAACTCCGTAAGGTCAGAAACTTAACTCCTAAGAAAGACCAATAAAGTGTGAATATTTTCCTTTCTATTTAGCAGCAAAAATAATTCCCCAAATCACAGTTTTATAGCGTTATAGGACATTGACCAGTTCTGTTGCCAGGTTAGCAATCTTTACTAACATGCTTTTCTCCAGTCATCTTTTAAATTCCATTTCTTGTGTTCTTTTTGAACTAGTTTTGTCATTCTGCTAGTTTACTCCTCAATAATAAGGTAAAGAAAACTTGAACATATATTCACTATCTTTTTGTATGAGAATTATGCCAATAAATTGGAAATGACCAGGTAAGAATTACACACATACACACACCCCATGCCAAGTATTTCTACAACCAGCACTGCTGAAATGGCTTGTTTGCCTGCCTTCTCTGCTAGACTTAGGAGTCGGTGAATAGTTCTATCGTATGTCCTGCTGCTGTCTTCCGAACACAGCAAAATAGTGTCCCAGAGTATGAGATCAACAAAAATTTCAAAATGAGTTTCTTACCCAGATGCCTAAGCGCCCTTTCTCCCACTCTTCTCCTTTGTAGATCATGATCTCAAACTCCTGCATCCCTTTAAACATTGATAATGGCTCTCTTCACTACCTGCAGCCTCTGAGAAGTATCAGCTTGTTATCTAATTAAATGATAGGTTTTTCTCTCAATGGCAGACATTCAACAGGGTTTAGGCTTGACAACAAGATGGAATTCACATCATTTGCCTGGGCACCAGTAACATTCAAAAATACATTTTAATAAAAATCAGCACTTCCACTTTGGGGGGGGAGTTTTTTTAAGGATAGAAATTGGTTACACAGTTAGCATATTATAAAAAGAGTGCTGTTAAATAAACTCTGAAATGGACATCCATATGTAAAAACACCTGAGATATATCATCTTCTCAAGCAGAAGATGCCATACCAGTTCCTTTAAGTCCAATGAGTATCTAATTTATATCAGATCATGGACTGAGATTCACTATTCTGATCCAGTTCTTTGTTGAAAGACTATTCTATTGGTATTCAATATCTGGTAATCATGGAGAGCCTTGTAGGTATCAAATATAACTCTGCCAGTTATTAATTTATGAGTCAGCTTTAAATTCATCTTATGTGCATACCCTATAAAAATAGATCTGGTCCCTTGATTTTTCTTTTGTATCTGACAGGATGTTACGTTTTGTCAGCAGAGGGCGCCAGAGAGACATTGCAAAAGAAAGGACTGTTTCAGTGTATCCAACAGGCAGGCTACCCAGAATCCAGCCCTCCCAGCACCAGCTTCTGAAGCATGCACCATCAGGCTTACGCACCGTGGCCAGCCTCTCCAGTGTTCAGCCCCTAGCACACAAGGTCTCCCCAGCAACCCCTTTAGCCATTTTGTAATGGAGTGCCCTTGGTGAGATACTCCCTAAAGGATGGATTTTCAGTAAGATCCCCTAGTACAAGCCCTACAGCAAGGACTGGCTCTCAGAGCGGGGGCTGAGGAGTCCCTCCTTGGTTGCTCTATCTAAACTGCTCCTTATCTCTTTTATTCCTGTATTTTTTAGTTCTCTATTTCTTGCTAGTCAATCCCTCATTAGTTTAATGCCCTATTATAGTTAGCAACTCTTTACATTATACTTTCCCTATTCAAATTATTGTGTGCCTTCTCTCTCCTGATTGGACCCAAACTGAGACAAACTTCTTGAAATACTTTATTGGGCACTCAATATAAATAGCAAATTTCCTGTGGTGTTTACTCAGACAGAAATGAAATGTTGTGTTTAAAGAATTAGGAATTACTTACATATCTGGGATTTAGATAGCTGAGAAAAATGGAAGCATATGAAGGTTTTTCTTCATTTGTCCTGATATAAACAATTCCAATCGTCATAAGCATGATTGTTTATTAGAGCTATGTGAGATATAAACATTTTATTATCCCAAGAAGGTCTCTGCAGTGGCCCAGCCACTTAAAACTGGCTTAATCCAAAGTTAAATTCAGGGTAGTCATACAACTCAATGACTTATGAGCCCTGGCTTCCCTTCTTCACTAGAGAACTTTCAAATCCTCTGTCATCTCTGACTTCTTAATCCTTTACGTAGAAATGTAGGAGACTAGTTCTATAAAAATGGAGAAGCACAGTACAGTAATTAAGAGCACAAACAAGTTACATTACATCAGTAGACTTCAGTTTCCTCATCTGTGAAAAGGACAAAAAACACAGCACCTACATCATAGGGTTGCTGTCAGAACCAAATGAAGATATGTAAAGCCCTTAAAATTATGCCTGGCAAATAGTGTTTGTTACTCTTTTTTATTAATGTTTCATTTGATTTATTTTCCTCTTAGTTCCATATGTGAAAACTGACTTTATTGCTCAATTACAGTTTGCTTTTAATATTACATTGTATTGGTTTTAGGTTTGCAAAGTGTTCCCTCTGATAGTGCCAGTACCCATGTTATTATTTTTAGCACCTATGATGTAACTCCTCAAATGTTGTTGCTTTAACAGTACAATTATAAAAGGAGGAATAAAGAAAAAAGATGCTACACTATCTATATAACAGAATCAACATTTTATGTAAGCAGTTAGGCTAGATAAAAATGTTCCATGTCTAGTAGTCTTGCACCAATGGAATTTAGTTAAGTAATAATTTAACTTGCATCAGAAATACTTCCCAAGTGACTTTTGCAAGCATTATTTTCTTTAATTTTTTATTTATTGATTGATTGACTTTGAGAGAAAGTAGCTTCTCAAGTGACTTTTGCCAACATATTTTCTTTAATTTTTTTTATTGATTTTTTAGAGAGAAAGGAGGAGGAGAGAAAGATCCATTTGTTGCTCTATCCATTCATGCATTCATTGGTTGATTCCTATATGTGCCCTGACTGGGGATCAAACCTGCAATCTTGATATATCTGGATGCACTAACCAACTGAGCTACCTGGCCAGGGCTTGCCAGCAGCCTTATTCTATTTAGAATAAATGCAAACTTTGCAAATGCTAAGAAATTGCCAACGGCATAATCATCATCATCTGAACTTCTCGCATATTAGAATTAAAGCTACTTCCTTTTCTAAGAATTTGGGGTTTCAGAGAAAGTGAGATTTCTTCAAAGCTTGATGAGGTGTTTTTTTTTTTTCAAAGTTTTATACTTTAGATATTTCCTTTATAGTCACATAGACTGGGTTTAACCCCAGCCCCATTCCTTGCCAGTTAGATAACCTCGGACATGTGTTTTAACCTCTCCAAATCCTAGTTCCTTCCCCTATAACATGAGGAAAGCAATGACTCTAACGAAGGATGGTCTCAAGGATTAAATGAGATAAAATGGGTAAAGCTATCATCATGCATGGCATCCTCACTGCTCAGGAAGGAAAAGCAGCAGCCATTATCATCACTATTGCTGAGATTCTGTCACCTAACTGTTTGCCTTATGAATTTCATGACCTCTTTTTTAAATGAGTAAACATCAGAAGAAGATCCTATAATATCAATGTGTGTCTTATAAAAATTAACCAGAAGTTTCTGATGGTACTTCAAACTTAGTTGTTCACATGCCAACTTAATATTCCCTCTCTCTCTCTTTTCCTTTCCTTCCAAATCAAACGTCTCTTTTCTAAGCTCAAAGTGAAGAGCATGTGAATATTTCTCAAAGTACTCTTTTACAAGTTTTTCATTGTTTGGCCGCAAACCATCTCGAGCATTTTTTAGGCAAATTGTGGTGATTTCACCTTCCACTCTCTCCTGACATAGCACATGGTATTTTCTCAAAGTACTTTCATAAACGCCGTTCTTTTTCAGGTACAGGAAAACATCTGTTTCGAGGACAAGCGTCTCTCCACATCTGGCAGTCTCTCCACGTCTAGCCGTCTCGGGTACTGAGGACCTGGGTGACTCCAAAGAGTTATTACTTCTCTGTAGACTCCTTCTGGGGCTCTGTCTACTCTTTTCCCCCTCACTGATACAACTCCTGTTTTTTTCTGAAAGAGAACTTGCTTTAAATAGCAAAGATTCTTTGAGCTTCTTGATAGCCAGAAAGGATCCTTGAACGGAGATTCTTCCATTTTGGGCCAAAGGACTGAAGCATAAACTTGGAATTTTCTTTTTCAGGTCCCTCACCAGACTTCCCAGAGGGAACTGACCTCGAAAAACAGAGAGATCAAGAATAGCATTTACAGAGATCAAGACCTAAAATTAAAGAGAGAGAAATTAAAACAGCACTGCCTACTGGAGCAGACAGCATAAACACAACCTTTTTCTGCCGCTGTCTCTGCAACAGTTACCCTAAACCAGTCCCCAGCTCCCTAACACAGCCTGGCTTCTTGCGCCATAGCGCCCATCAAAGGGATCCCACAACCCCACAGAGCCCACAATGTTCAATTTGGGATTCACAGTCCCTCGCTGCATTCCCCAAAACAGAGCTGGCTAAATATTTTTTTAGCAGCAGAATGCTTTTTTGAAACAAAGTCTTAAGTAGAACCCATAGATATGCACTGTTCTGGTTCTGCTCTGTGGATAAAGTGGTCCCCCTAGGCAGCCCCCAAGTTTCAAGTTCATCAGATGACTGCACAGAAGCCTGGGTTTCTTACCAAATAAAGTCTAAACCAATGCTTTGGATTTTAACTTTTCCTCTGATTTCTTCCTTTCCTATATCTTCAAAGCTTCTTTTTAATGTTCATGGGTTTTTGTTTTTCCCCAAAATAAGTTTTTAGGTAGATACCCGACATCATCCATGAGAGCATAAAAGCTCACTATCACTTTAAAAGCATCTCATGGGACAGATAGAAACATAAAAACAGACCAAGCAGTAATCAAACAGTTTTAAGATACAGGGTTGGCCTTTAACACTGACTCAGGTTAAGGAGTTTGGATTTTCTTTCCAAATCATGGGATAACAGTGCCTTGTGTCTCCTATGTAGGGAACACTTTGCAGAAAAAAAAACAAGATCCAAGACTAACAGCAGGCCTTCAGCGTCACACCTTACCTTTTCACTAAAATGAGAGACTGTGAGTTGAATGGGTCCAACCTTCTCTGCTAGATAGTGTTTCTTTTTTCTGATGACATTCTCTGCAACTAAGTGGAAACAAGTGCCATCAGAAGTGTTTGTGCCTTGATACACTAATAATTATTTTAATTAATAATAATGGTGCTCTAGCTGGTTTGGCTCAGTGGATAGAGCATCGGTCTGGGGACTGAATGGTCCCGGGTTCAATTCCAGTCAAGGGCACATGCCCGGGTTGCGGGCTATAATAATAATAGATTAGTTAGAATGCCTGGGATTTTCTTCTATATTTTTCCTCTAAATTCAACTTTTAAATCAAAACTCTTTGCTAACCTTCACCCACCTCCTGGGTGATCCATGGCTTTAGATACCATCACTACATGTACCACTTTCTAATTTTTTTCTCCGAGAACATACTCGAGAGAGGAAGGGACAGGGAGAGGGAGAAACATCAATGTGAGAGCAAAACATTGGTCTGCTGCATCCTGCATGCCCCTATGGGAGATCGAGCCTGCAACCCAGGCATGTGCCCCAAACTGAACCAGAAATCTTTCAGTGCCAGAGACAATGCCCAACCAACTGAGCCACACCAGCCACGGCAATTTCCACATATATTCTTGCTGGTGCAATATAGTGCCACTTTTATATTCAGAATAGAATACTTTTTTTTAAAAAGCCACTTTAAACTTTACCAATCCCATGATTCATTTTAATGAAATTCAATTTTTAATTTCATTACAGAAGCATTTATAAGATTACAGAAATTTGATTTAGAAATACCTTTTTTTTCTTTGAATGTTACATATGCAACTCCCATGGTTCTTGTTGGATATATCACATTTTCAACAACCCCGCCTTCATTCTTGATATCTTGGAAGTGTCTCTTCACTAATGTGGTCAGTGATAGATCACTAAAAAGGTCAACCGGCAGACCAGCAACTACAACCGTTCTTTCAGAAGCTTTGGATTCCTGGACATTCAAAACTGATGCCTGTAAGAGAAATAACAGGATGCTCTTTAAAATATGTAAGATTCTACTTCATATAGGCAACATCACATACCAGTAGGAGAGGCTATTTTACTCAACAAATGTACCAGTGCAGGTGATTAGATACTTTAGATAGATAGATAGATAGATAGAATATAGGGTTCACACAAGAATTTGAGAACTAAATGTAAAAAGTGAATCCTATATTTTTTATACATGGAAAACATTGGTTAATATTTGTCTGATTTTAGAAATACCTAAAAATAACAGAAGTCACAAAGGATAAGATCAAGAAAGACACATTTGAATTAAAATTTTAATTTTAAAAATAGTCAAGCTAGCCCGAGGTGGTGCAGCCCAGTGGTTGAGCTTTGACCTATGAGCCAGGAGGTTACCATTTGATTCCTGGACAGGGTACATGCCTGGGTTTTGGGGCTCGACCCCCAGTGGATGCGTGCAGCAGGCAGCCAATCGATGATTTCCTCTCATCATTGATATTTCTATTTCTCCCTCTCTCTCTAAAATAAATTTTTTTAAAAAAGCCATGCTAACTATCATCATGTCCCTTTTGTTCACCTCATGTGTCGCTAACATCTGGTAAATGTTAATAGATGTTTGTTAATCACCTAGGCATTTTTTAATTTTTTTTTACCTAGGCATTAATTGAGCAAACCATGAAGCACCTGTAATAATGCCTTAGGGTCTGAAATATATGTACAGCCCTCTTCATATAAAGTTTGCACTCTGAGCCCTAACTGTTTTGGCTCAGTGGATAAAGCATCGGCCCACAGCTTAAAGGGTCCTGGGGTCGATTTCGATCAA
>NW_006286231.1:1228759-1230138 GCF_000327345.1 Myotis davidii
CTAACCACAAAATATGTTCATTTGGAGATGGCTGTATGTTTTGATTGTAGAATCCAAAATACATAAGCCAATAAGAAACACATCCCTTGCCGAAACCGGTTTGGCTCAGTGGATAGAGCGTCGGCCTGCGGACTGAAGGGTCCCAGGTTCGATTCCGGTCAAGGGCATGTACCTTGGTTGCGGGCATATACCCAGTAGGGAGTGTGCAAGAGGCAGCTGATCGATGTTTCTCTCTCATCAATGCCTCTCTGAAATCAATAAAAATATACTTTTAAATAATAATAATAATAGATTAGTTAGAATGCCTGGGATTTTCTTCTATATTTTTCCTCTAAATTCAACTTTTAAATAGTTTTTTCCCTTGTACTTTTAATACATTAAAATTCATTTGTGTAAATATGATCCTAATCAGACTTTAAAAAACACACATAGTTATATATGACTAGAAAATAAATACCTAAAAGTTAGTCTCCCACTCTGTTAATTACGGCCACAGGAAACTTCACCTCCTCAAGTCCAGGATACCACCCGTCTGCTTTTCCTCTTATTCACTGGCTGACCTGCTCAGTCTCCTCTGCTAATTCTCCTTTTCTTCCCATTTTCCAGATGTTGGAATGCTTATATCTCAGGCCTCAAAACTCTTTGCTAACCTACACCCACCTCCTGGGTGATCCATGGCTTTAGATACCATCACTACATGTACCACTTTCTAATTTTTTTCTCCGAGAACATACTCAGAGAGAGGAAGGGACAGGGAGAGGGAGAAACAGACATATATTCTTTGGTGCAATATAGTGCCACTTTTATATTCAGAATAGAATACTTTTTTTTAAAAAGCCACTTTAAACTTTACCAATCCCATGATTCATTTTAATGAAATTCAATTTTTAATTTCATTACAGAAGCATTTATATAATTACAGAAATTTGATTTAGAAATACCTTTTTTTTCTTTGAATGTTACATATGCAACTCCCATGGTTCTTGTTGGATATATCACATTTTCAATAACCCCGCCTTCATTCTTGATATCTTGGAAGTGTCTCTTCACTAATGTGGTCACTGATAGATCACTAAAAAGGTCAACCGGCAGACCAGCAACTACAACCGTTCTTTCAGAAGCTTTGGATTCCTGGACATTCAAAACTGATGCCTGTAAGAGAAATAACAGGATGCTCTTTAAAATATGTAAGATTCTACTTCATATAGGCAACATCACATACCAGTAGGAGAGGCTGTTTTACTCAACAAATGTACCAGTGCAGGTGATTAGATACTTTAGATAGATAGATAGATAGATAGAATATAGGGTTCACACAAGAATTTGAGAACTAAATGTAAAAAGTGAATCCTATATTTTTTATACATGGAAAACATTGC
>NW_006286231.1:1231020-1233854 GCF_000327345.1 Myotis davidii
CGGACTGAAGGGTCCCAGGTTCGATTCCGGTCAAGGGCATGTACCTTGGTTGCGGGCATATACCCAGTAGGGAGTGTGCAAGAGGCAGCTGATCGATGTTTCTCTCTCATCAATGTTTCTAACTCTCTATCTCTCTTCCTTCCTCTCTGTAAAAACTCAACAAAATATATTTAAAAAAGATATTTTAAAAAAAAGAAAGAAACACATCCCCTACTTTTTTGTCAGAATCAGGAAAAAGTCACCACAAAAAAATAAAACCCTGGCAATAATACTAGGGCTGCAGTGGAGTAAATCCTGCCTCCAAGCACATATATGAGATGGAATTGAACCACTAAGCGTATCTGCCATTGCAGAGCCCGCCACCACACTGTGCACAGAGTGCCAGCTACAAGTAGATCCTTCCCTGGGCTCACTCTCTTTGAACTTGTTGTATTATCCAGTTAAGGGGCTTCTATTTAAATGTCTTAATGTGTCCCCAGTCTATTTAGGGAAGTGGACCCCTAAGCTTCCCTGCCCAGGGCTTATAGGTGGTCCACAGCTTGACTGTACCAGAGCTCAGACATAATCCCTCCTAACTTACCCCCGGGAAGGACAGCATGTCTCACGGGCCTGAGTAATAAATAGTTAAACAGATCACAGAGATATTGTGAGCTCCCAGTTGAAAGAACTCTGTACTCAAAGTAGGACTTCACTAAGGATGGGCAAACTACTTCTGACCTCCCAGGTCAAGTTCATAGTCTAAGTACACACACAGTGTCCTGTCCATCCCAAAGGCACCTTAAAAGGGGTGGGGAGCCCTAGCTGGTTGGCTCAACGGATAGAGCCTTGGCCTGCAGACTAAAGAGTCCCAGGTTCGATTCCAGTCAAGGGCACATGCCTGGCTTGCAGGCTCCATCCCCAGTAAGGGGTGTGCAGGAGGCAACCAATCAATGATTCTCTCTCATCATTGATGTTTCTATCTCTCTCTCTCTCCCTCTCCCTTCCTCTCTGAAATCAATAAAAACATTTTTTTAAAGTGTTGGGGATGGTGTTGGGGATGAAAATGGCTCATGTTGAGACACATAAAACAGAGGGAGTATCTCTTGGAAAGGGAACCCATAATAACCTATTGACTGATTACTATGGAAAGTACTTTTATTTTATTTTTTTAATTCTCATCGGAGAATATGTTTTTATTGTTTTTTTTAGAGAGGAAGGGAGTGAGAAAGAAATAAAAACAAACAAACAAACATCTACTAGACCTACTGGCCCAGAGCAGGGATGGAATCAGAACTGAACCTGCAACCTTTTGGTTCACAGGACGATGCTCCAACCAGCTGAGCCATCCAGCCAGGGATGGAAGGTATTTAATGGCGGAAAAGAGCTTCTGAACAGTAAAAATATGTAAACGTGTTCCTCCATCCTAGCTGCAAGTGGAAAGATGTAAGTATCCCAAAATAGGTCTCCTAGCAGTGGGAAAAAATGACAAAAGAGATTTGTCAGATGTTCAGGGAATTTTACTTCACAGGAGATTTGTCTTCATTATTATCCATCTGGCTGTAAGAGTCCACACCGACTTCAATGGGTAAATGACTAGTGAATTAACTTCCCTTTTGCTCTTCGTCAACGTCAAAGAAAAACTTTCAATCAACTTAAACTCAGAAAACCTCACCTGACCTCTGCCCTCATCAACACTAATACCACACCGTGTATTTCTTTATTCAAGTGTCTACATTTAACTTATCTTTGAAATCAAAGGAACTTCTCCCTGATAGCTACTAATCTCTTCTATCCCCATAAGGAAAAGAGGTGTCTTTGGAGAGAGCCCTTTCAAGAGTTACCTCAGAGATACAGGACTTTGAAACAAGGGTAGCATCTTAGCCAAGACGTATTAAGGTGATGGCATTTTCCCTGTATCAGTGATATATTTTAAGAGATTTCTGACCATCGTGTCAGAAACCAAAAAGATATAAAGAAAAATCGAGTTTATTTTTGTAAGTCGTTGGGGGAAAATAATTAGGTCCATTCACAGCATCTGTTTATATTTCTTTTCTTAAAACCAGTTGTTGCCATGACCGGTTTGGCTCAGTGGATAAAGCATTGGCCTGTGGACTGAAGGGTCCGGGGTTCAATTCCAGTCAAGGGCATGTACCTTGGTTGCTGGCACATCTCCAGTAGGGGGTGTGCAGGAGGCAGCTGACCGATGTTTCTAACTCTCTATCCCTCTCCCTTCCTCTCTGTATAAAAACAAAATATATGGTTTTTGTTAAATAAATAAATAAAATATATATATTTTAAAAAAAAAAAAAAAACAGTTGTTTCTTGTCACTGCAGTAAAGAAAACCACACTTGCATCTCACACTGCTTGGGCACTTCCGGGACCCTGGCATTTCTAAGTGAGCATTCAGGGCCCTGCTACTGCTTTCAAACGCTTGCGGGAGGGCTGACTCTTGCATTTGCTAACTGTTCTTGCTAGCTGGCCCGGAGGTGAAAACACAGAGCCCTTGTATAGAGAAAGGACTAAGCCACAAGAGAGAATTCTCACTAATGCAGACAAGATACCCATCTGGATGCCTTCCCAGCTTGTGTCCTTGGCTGGAATCCTTCTCACTGGCCCTTTTCAAAAGGAAACCGGGGCCTCCATTTCTGGGTAACTCCCTCCGCTCTTGTTCACCAAAGCGGGGGATGGTACGGGGAACAACAGTTAAGTCCTAACACCGCCTGAGAAGCGACTCCCCAACGGAACAGCTGTGTCCCTGGCGACGGGGCACTGGGAACGGGGTGGGGGGTGGCCGCGTTCCGCCCTTTGGAGCGGAGCCTAGCACAGCCCGCTGTGAATTTCAGGCGCGCAGTTC
>NW_006286231.1:1234153-1235443 GCF_000327345.1 Myotis davidii
CAGGGCGGCCATGGGCTGGGACCCTCGGGAGTTTCACAACTTTTGAAACCACGCGGGAGGGAAGCCAGGATCCCCCGCGGGAATTCGGGGATTCCCGGGGTCAGTCCGGGGCGCGATGGAAGCTGATCATCCTTCCTACGCCTCCCCAAGCCTCTTCTCACCGCAGCACCTCCGGGCCGGGCCCCCGCCAGGCGCGCAGGGCGCAGGAGGAAACGCGCATCCCTGCCAACAGCGGGCCCGCATCTTGACCACGCCAAACTCGGACCCGAGTCTGGCACTAGGAGGACCCAGGGGACCCAGTACACAGCTTCAAAGTCAGAGAGCACGAAGAAAGGCCAATATGAAGCAGCTCAGTTTTACTCTTAAGAAATACAAGTTGAAATCATGAGATCCCTTTTTTCTACGATTAGATTGGCAGAAATTAAAGTGTGCTAATGGCCAATGTTGGCCAGCGTTGCAAGCCTAGAGAGGTGCAAACATTTCTGAGGATTTAGGCCCCTTTCAAAATGTAAAATGCAAAAAGTAAAAATGCGCATAAACTTAGCAATTTCACTTTCAGAATTGCACTGAAGTTACAGTGCACAAGCAAAACTAAGATAGTGTACAGACATTTCAGTTGTCTGTTTCTTGTAATACACATAATTGTTTTGGGGTTGTTGTTTTTCACATAATTGTTTTAAACGCGGATCCACCCTAAGGCTATGAAGATTGTAAAACAACATGAATTCTATATGTAATTCCCCAATTTATATTTCATCTTCATATATCTATACTGAATTTTCACTTCAGTGTCTAAGAAGCATGTGAAATTTAACAAGGCCAAACAGAACTCTCCCTTCTCCCTTTCTTCCCCTTCAGGAAATAGTTACTGTTGACTATTCAGCGATACCTGCTGGGAAGCGCCAGCTCAGGCTCACGGGTGTTCCTCGCTTTCTCTTTCCTTGGCTCCGTTAGTACAGTGACTATCACTATACTATAGTCTACAAGCCACACAGCACCTCCAAGGCCACCTCCACCCTCCAGGTCAAGTCCACATCCTGCCTTGTTCCCCTTCCATTCTTTTCTGGATAACCACACCCAGGATAACATTTTAAAATGCAAATCAGCTTTAGTTTTTATTTAAACGCGTAATTGTTTCCCCTTTGCACTTTAAGTAACATTTACATTCTTCACCAGGAAAGCATAATGGCCTTGATCTGTTTTCTTTGGCCAGATCTCCTAGAACTATACTGAACGCCTGCGTTCCAACCACACAGCATCTCGCTGGGGCTCTTCCTGGCCCTGGCACTC
>NW_006286231.1:1235493-1249012 GCF_000327345.1 Myotis davidii
CATTCAACTGGCTGCTTCCTGCCATTGGAATCTTAGCGCAAGTGAGCCCTCTTTAGAAACACTGTTTCTGATCACCTAGTCTAAATTTGTTCCCCCCAGCGTTGCTGGTGTGGCCCAGTGGTTGAGCATCGACCTATGAACCTGGAGATCACGGGGTTTGGGGTTCAATCCCAGTGTGGGGGTATACAAGAGGCAGCTGATAACAATTTTCTATCATCATTGATGTTTCTTCCTCTCCCTCTCCCTTCCTCTCTGAAATCAATAAACATATTTTTTTAAATAAATAAATTTGTTTCCCCCAGTTAACACATTGCAGACCAGTACTTTTATTGCTAGCTTTACCCAGTGGCCATGTAAGCTTCTATTGAAAGAGTACAAAAAATGTATCACATAAATGTTAAAGGCACGCTTTAAAGTTAAATACCCATTGCATTTTGAACTTATTTATTACATGTTCTTACAAGCTAATATCTTTTTAAAGTATGATACTTTGTAAAACACTGTGTCATATGAAGCGAGAATTCGTGATTTGTGCACAATGTGTTAATTGTCATTCCATCATCCTTTTTATCATAATAGCACTCACCCCTTTCTAAAAGTATCTTTTTTTTTCTTGCTTGTCTCCCCCCAGGATAGATAGCCATTAGTGCTATTCACCAATATTCTTTGATCTTCTCCATTCAGGGACAGTGGAGGAATAACCCTGACTCACTCAATGTTTGAAGTTAAGCATGTTCATATGATTCAGGCAGCCAATGAAATGTGAGAAGAATCGACATATCTCATATATTTTGGTGGAAGCATTTCATTGCATGTGCAAGAGTCTCCAAGGCTCTCTTTGCCTTGGTGCTCATGTATTGAAGAGAACATGCATCACTGAGAACATACTAGTATAGAACACAATTGCACTAGGGCAGGGGTGGGCAAACTTTTTGACTCGAGGGCCACAATGGGTTCTTAAACTGGACCGGAGGGCCGGAACAAAAGCATGGATGGAGTGTTTGTGTGAACTAATATAAATTCAAAGTAAACATCATTACATAAAAGGGTACTGTCTTTTTTTTTTTTTTAGTTTTATTCATTTCAAACGGGTCAGATCCGGCCCGCGGGCCCGAGTTTGCCCACGGCTGCACTAGTGAGTTACCTAGACCCATCAGAAAATGTACATAAATGAAAAATAAAACTTTGAAGTTTTAAACCACTGAATTTTTTCAACAATATTACCTAGCATACCCTGACTAATATATCCCACTATAATGAAAGAGCACCATGAACATATTTGCAAATCAGATAAGGTATTTGTAACAAGAATATACAGATAACCCTTACAATTTGAACATATTAAGACAATTCAATTTAAAATTTGACAAAAAATTGAATGGGCATTTTATCAAAGAAGATACATTAGTGGATAATATACATGGGACAATATGCTCAACATCACTAGTCATTAAAGAAATGTAAATTAAAACCACAATGAGATACTACTTCACACTAAAATGGCTGTAATCAAGAAGACAGATAACTAATGTCAAGAATATGGAGAAATGAGAATTCTCATACATGGTGGGAAAGTAAAATGTTACAGCCACCTTTTAAAACAGTTTAGCAGTTTCTTAAAATATTAAGTATGAATTTACCATATGACCAAGAAATTCACTCTTAGATAACAAATCAAGAGAAATGAAAACATGTCCAAAAAAAGACTTGCATGCAAATACTCATAACATAATACATAATAGTCATAAAGTGGAAATAACCTAAATGACCATCAGTTGCTTGAAGGATAAATCAAATGCAGTTAAGTGTATATGGTATGTACAATGTAATACTATTCAGCAATAAAAAGGAGCAAAATACTGATACATGCTACAAGAAAGATGAAGTTCAAAGCATCATGCTAAGTGAAAGAAACCAGACCCAAAGATCACATATTGTACAAATTCCATTTAACCAGAAAAGATAAGTCTATGAAGAGAAAAAGTAGAAAAGTGGTGGCAAGGGCTGTAGATGGAAACAAAGATTAACTGTAAAAGGACATGAGCACCATAATCCAAGTGGGCATCCTTTCTAGGGATAATGAAAGATCTAGTATTAGCCAGGAATGCAGGTCTACCCATCGGTGTCGTTGAACTGGGTATAGAGCAACCCTTAAACTTGTATGTGGCAACTATTCCTACTTGTATGCACTGACAAGGACGTGCTACCCTGAAACATGATACCTTGGCATAGTGCATATTTAAAATTGAAGGAATATGAGAAATGGCATATGCAAGAAGGACTTTCTGACCTTCCCCAGAAACAAGTCATAAAACCCTCCTGTGAGAGGTGCCCTCCTTTTTACCCAGAGGGAAGGAGGACCCTTATCTCCAAATACTAAGGGACACAGAGAACAATCTGAATGAGCAGGCCAACCTTCCCCTGGTTTAATACATTTTGATAGCCTATCCTATCATTTCTCACTTGCTATAACTTGACACTCTTCAGGTGTAACCATTCTGGTTTTTAGTTCCATATGAAGGCTCCTGTGTCACATAAAATTTATCTTAAGTTAATTTGTATGCTTTTCTCCTGTCTTTGTTAAGCTGTCTTTGTCAGTTTAATTTCCAGATTAAGCCACGGATTCTAAAAGGGCTAAGGAAAACTTTTTCTGCCCCTATAGAGCCAAACTATCCTTGAGGGAGCATGACTCCACATGTGGCCAAAATAACTCTAGCAGCTTACAATTGAATCTGCATGCAAAAAAAAATTTTAATCTCTGATAGCCCCTGTTATAAGGCCTCCTACCTCACTGTGCTTGTCTTTGTCTCACAGTCTAAAATCAAACTGGTTGACATTTTCTTGGATGTTTGAAATTTGTGACACTAAAAAACAAAACAAAACCGGTTATTTGTATCTTGATAATCATTTCTTTTCATAAGATGTGGTGTGCATTGTGAATATTCCTAAAGTGGGATAAAGAGGGATTTATTTTAAAAGAGTAGCATTTGAATTTGAAAGAGAGCAATGACTTTTATGGAATATTAACAAAATACAGACCAAAACCTACCTTTCTAGAAAGTAATTGTAGCCACGGGTATTAAGATCCTTAAAAAATGTATATCCTTTAACCTATCAACCTAACTGAAATAAGATCAGAACTGCAGGAAAATATTTGTACACCAAGATAACACGGGGTTTATGAATATCATAGCACTTATAAATGTGAAAAAATTGAAAATAACTTTAATGGACAACAATAGGGAAATAATATTCACAAGATTAAATATGATATAGTTGGGGGAGGGAGAGATTAGAAGGAAGGACATAAAATGTTTACCATTATCTCTGAGGAGAGATTTTTTTTATGATTTTTTTTCTAAGCTTCACCTGGGGATATGTTTTAATTGATTTTTAGAGAAAGAACAAAGCCCATTAACCAGAAAATACTACATGGCCCGGCCGATGTTGCTCAGTGCTTGAGCATAGACCCATTAACCAGGAGAGAGAGAGAGAGAGAGAGAGAGAGAGAGAGAGAGAGAGAGAGAGAGAAACACATCGATGCTATCTATCGCCTCCATACACACTCTGACCGGGGAATTGAACCCACAACCTAGGTATGTGTCCTGACCAGGAATAGAACCTTCAACCTTTTTGGTGTATGGGACATCACTCCAACCAACTAAGCTACCCAGCCAGGGCAGATTTTTAATGACTTTTATTATCTTCATTATACTTTGTGTATTTTTCAAGAATGAGCATCTTTTCTTTTTGAATACCAACCGGATCTTATGAATGTCATCACTATACAGTTTTGGTTTTCTGTCTTCTAAGCACATCATAGGATTGAACATCCAAGCTCCTTTATGGTTGGGAAGAGCCATGTACTCTGCTCCGGTTGAGTTGTGAATGGAAGGGAGATTTCTGCACCAAGAGTTTAATGGCCAGTTCAAAACCTTCCAAAGTCCTTTCCTTCCAGCACAGCATCCGACAATAAAGATGGTGGCTGCTGGTAGCCTGGTTCTCCAAGTGTCGACCATGAGCATTCTTTTTATTGACCTATCATGGGCATGTATGATGAGCAAGGAATAAACTTTCGTTGTTCTAGATCTCTGAAATTTAGAGATCATTTATCATATAGTTTATCCTGATTGATACAGAAATTGGTATTCAGAATGGGAGTTATAGCCCAAGAGGGTGTGGGTGGGAGACAATCCACAACACAATAGAAAATACTACATGGCCTGGCCGGTGTGGCTCAGTGCTTGAGCACAGGCCCATTAACCAAGAGGTCACAGTTCCATTCTCTGTCAGGGCACCTGCCAGGGTTTTGGGCTAGATCCCCAGTAAGGCGTGTGTAGGAGGCAGTTGATCTATGTTCTCTCTCATAGATGTTTCTATCACTCTCCCTCCCCCTTCCTCTCTCTAAAATCAATAAAAATATATGTATTTTTAAATACTACATGGCTTTGGCTTAAGAATTAAGTGGCAGGTAATTAAAAAATAATTACCAGAGATTACAAGGATACTGATCCATATTATGTAGTTGAAAAACATGTGGTAAAACTCACACATGATAAATTAGAAGGCAGTTATTATACCTAATTAGTTTGTAGTGTGTGTTATTTTAGAAAAGAGTGTGAACAACAAAATGAGTAATGTTACTAAATTAAAGGGGTTTGTTTGCCTACACACATCAAAGCCCACGAAAATGCCAACAGGAGTTGGTAGCAAAGAAAGTACAGGTTTATTTAAGGAAATGGTGCTGAGCCCACAGACACAGGTGAGCTTGCCTAAGACCTGTTGACTCCTCGATGTCCTCTAGGGGATTGATTACAAAGGGGGGAAACCATTAGTCATAGTAACTAAGGGAGCTGTGGCCATGGGCTCTACTGATTGACTGGGGCCAGCAGAGTGGGTAGTTGATCATTAAATCAGGTCCAGATACCAGCCTTGGCAGTTCTGGTTTGGTGAGGGTATGGTGGGTTGGGTTCCCCACTGTCATAGGCCTGGGGCTGAAACACAACTGAGGTCAAGATGTTGTCTTTAAAGGCGACTGAAACTCTGTTCCTTTGATCAGCAGATCTGAGGCTTTTTTCTTAAGATAGTTTGATGCTGACCAGAGCCTGATGTCCTAAGGGCTTAATGATGAGTGGAGTAAACATGCAGTATGTGCAAAAGTGAAAGGATCTGGTTGAAAGAAGGCAAGGGAGTCAGTGCTGTTAGATTGAAAGAAGGCAAGCTTGAATTAAGGAAGAAGTCATATTAAAAAAAATGAAGTTCCTGTGAGGTTATAGTAGCATACATCTGCTAAACAGGAGCACTTGACAAAGTAATATACGAAAGAAATGAGC
Source organism: Myotis davidii (assembly GCF_000327345.1). Taxonomy (NCBI): domain Eukaryota; kingdom Metazoa; phylum Chordata; class Mammalia; order Chiroptera; family Vespertilionidae; genus Myotis; species Myotis davidii. The sequence goes on from NW_006286231.1 coordinate 1,240,827, forward strand.
TTATAAATTGGCCTTTCCTTTTTGTTGTTTTTAATCCTCACTGGAGGATATTTTTTCCATTGTTTTTTCAGAGAGTGGGAGGGAGGAAACCGAGGGAGGAGGAGGCGGGGAGAGAGGGAGAGCAAGAGAGAGAGAGAGAGAGATGAGAGACACATTGAATAGTTGCCTCCTGCACGTGCCCCAACCAGGCATGGGAAGTGAACCCACAACCTAGGTATGTGCCCTTGAGCAGAAAATAAACTGTGATTTTTCGATACTCAGGCCAATGATCGAACCACTGAGCAACATGATTGGCATAATTAGCCATTTTGCAAGCAGGGATGAAAGAAAATAAAGTCCAGAAATATGGGAACTTTTAGTGTTGGAAGTAACAACACTTCTCATTTTCAAATGATAAAACTAAGACCATTAAATAACAAACTGCCTTCTGGCAAGGATCAAATCAAGGTTTAAATCTCTGAGCAGATTAAGGTCTCTCAAAGCAAAAACACCAATTAGGGTGAAGAATTCAGTCGACTGGACAAACCGGCTCAAGGGGAAAAAAAGCTGAAAGTGGCTTGATAGAGGGAGGGAGAGAAGAATAGGCCAAGAAAACAGAATTATTGTAACTCTAAAAAGTAAGTCTAGAAAAAAACTGTGAGTGTGCCTATTAGTGCATGTAAGCTGACCAAAATAAAATAAATAAGAAACCTATTTTTTTTTAAATTTTACCAGCTAACTAGCCACCAGGAGTAGACTGTGAATGTGCAAAATTTCAAAAACTTTGGTCCCAAACATTGGTCATTGGAAGTATGCTGAGTCAGAAAGCTTTTTGATACCCAAGAAAGATATATTTTGAATGCCCAATCTGGATATGGCCAAGAAGAGTAATGGGAAAAGAAGAATGTTGAGGAGTTATGAGAACAATGAGTAAGAGAAGAACTTCCAGGGAATGGAATTGTGGCCCAATCAAAATTCCATGTCCAGTGGGTATGGAGTCCACATCTACTCAGTGGCATTTCAGCATGCCTTTGGCTCAGTAATTGTTGTCTCCCATACTGTCCTTTTCCAGCTGTAATAGAGTTTATTGCAGTTTTTTGTAACAATTCCACCAATGTAAATTAAACTTTTATTTTGTTAGGCCACTGAGATTTGGGAGATGAGTTCTTCTCTAGATAAAGAGAAGTAATATTCAAACCTGACATAGAAACTACCACATATCATCTAGAATTCATGCATGTTTAATTTGCTCCCATTTGGGGGGGAAATTTTGCTTTTCTCTATTGGGGATGGGTGAGTGTATTTTGTATGTGAAGAGGAGTGATCCAGAGATTGATGACCAGGGGATCAAAACATACTGTACTTCTTATCATTATGGCTCCACTCTTTCTGGTCCTCTTCATTTTTAGACAAAATTTTTTAGTCTCCTTACATTTTAGTGAGGCCATGTGATTATTACTGGCCAATGGGCTGTGAGAAGAAATGACACAGGTCAGTGCAAGATTTTCCGACATCACGTTTCCCCACCTCCAGGATTCCAGAAGAATGTCTTAAGATGGGGCCTTCAATGATTAGGACAGAATTCCCTACCGACCTTTGTTAGACATTCAACATGAATGAGAATTAAACTTTTATTTTGTTAGGCCACTGAGATTTGGGAGGTGGTTTGGTATCACAGCATAACCTAGCCTTCTTTGACTGATAAAGCCACACACAGCAAGAGGGACTTGTAATTCCACAGATCTATCTTTCCTGACTTATCTATAATAATGAAAGCATAATATGCTAATTAGACCAGATGTCCTTCCAGACAACCTTCCAGATGAAGCCTCAGCTCTAAGGGAGGGATTCAGGCAGCTGCCACAGCTGCCAGGGAGGGATCCAGGGGTTTCGAGGGAGGGATCGAGGCAGCTGCCGTGGCTGCGAAGGCCTACTCTTGCACAAATTTCATGCATCAGGCCTCTATTATATTAATAACATCTTTTTACACCTTTAGTAAGAGCTATTTCATCCTGGACACACAATTTAAGTCTTCCTAACTTAAAATACAATGTGTTAAATAATCAATACAATATCTCTTGGAAGATTTTCAAAGACAACATTCCTCCTGTAATATCTTTAAAACTCTAGAAATAAGCAGGGAACCAATGCTTGATTTCTGAGATCCAGCCATATCACGCATGGCTGGTGTGATGAAAAGAGAAAAGATATAATTTTCTAAAAGAAGTAACATTTATTAAAAAAAACTGTACAAATTTAGAATTGAATAAAATTATCTATTTTACTGCCTGAGGAAGGGCTTCCAAAAGAAAGAAAAGTGACTGCTTCAAACTGTCCCGACCTGCGGGACAACAACGGGGGAACGAAGAGACACCCTAGGAGAATGAGACAAACAAGGGACACGAAAGAATGGAGGCAAGACAGTGTTCTGATTAAGCCTCAAATTTTATTCTTACAGCCGCAGAATATATGCTGTTTTAGGGAGGGAGGGGGGAGCCTATGGATTTTAGCTTATCAGCAAGCAGGTTCAGGAATGTGGCGGTTGTTGTTTCAAGGTATAGGATGGTTATCTTTAGCTGCTGGCCAAATAGCAGGACACCTGTGGTTTCTGGTAATTAGGAGTTTAACGAGTAACTTATTGTTCTTAAGATGGCTTTGTCTAAGCCAATATCTCTAATGGCTCCCAACATCAAACATTGTCCTAAATATTAGGAAAAGTTTATTTCTGATTGGCAGTCTGCCCACACTAAAAAGGATACTGTCAGGCTAGTGAGACCAAACCAATAGAATTAAATAAGATTTTTTTCAATTTTTCTTCTTATATTTTGGGAAACTGAAATAATCTTACTGTTTCCAAAGAATAACTAACACAATGAGAGGTTTTTTTCTAAAACAGTGAGTATGAAGATTTATTATAAATGCCTAGTTTGTAGGCACCAACTCTCATTCCAAAGAGAAGTGAGAGAATAATGACTACTTCTGATACAGTATAACAACTTTAAAACCTAAAAATAAAATATCGGAAGAAAAACAAAGCATGTATTTGTCTGTATTTTTTTTTAGCTTTCCTTCATTTATTTTAGATGGCAAGCAGCATTGGGTAGTTTTAAGTTTAGAATCTTTCCTAAAACCATTTCATTTCTACCAGCATTTTAATATGAATTTAATTCTGCTGTTGGCTTCATGAAACATACTCTATTAACATAAGGTAATTTTACCTTCTCTGAATAGGAACCCTGAATTTTTTCACTTAAAGTTTCTGCAAATTAAAAAAGTGGGATGCTATTAAACTGGGTCTCTCTCCAGCTCAAGTTTTAGCTCCTAAAGGACAGGTACTGTGTTTTTCCCTTCAGGCATTCCCCAGCACCAAGCATGGGTGATAAGTAGCTCTGCATTTACCTTTCTCTTCATTCCAAGGTTTTCAATCCCTTAAACCTATTTTTTTTTAACCAGGAGAGTAAAAGAAAGAGAATTCTAGTCTTTACAAGTTCTGTTGGGAGAGGGGATGTCTTGGAAGGAATAGAGGGCATTTGACACGCTGGCTGAAGGAAAGTTCAAGAAGAAAGCCATACTTGGCTCTGAGAAATACTTTGAAGCTGTGGAAATACTAAGGAAAACAGGAAATGATCACTCTTGAAGTTCCTTGGAAATTCAGTCAAGTCTACAGAAATCACAAACTGCTGAATTTAACAATTCTTTTGGAAAATGTCAACAGTCAAGTCTGCATATTGGTGGAGCTGGGGTCAAAACAGAATTGGGTGTGGTGAGGGCCTGGGGCAGGAGGGCGGGGTGCTAGAAGGAGTCAATGGGGGGCGTGGTGGGGGGGAGGACATCTGTAATACTTTCAATATTAAAGATAAATTACCAAAAAAAGGAAATAAAACAGAATTGGCCCACATGACTATGATAGAGGCAGCCAACGTGGCAGGGAAACAATTGTATCACTTACAATTGATTTCAACAGACATGGCACCAATCCACATAAGTTATGAACACAAGTGTTTTTAATACAGTGAGCTCTCGCATTTGTAAAAATGCAGCACAGTTGGAAACAAAGAAGAATTCAGAACCATAAAAATATATTTGTCTCTAAGAATATATGGACACTAAGAATTAAAAGTTAAAAGTTTCATTTTTTTAAGGAGAAAGGTACTCATTTTTGTAAAACATTGATAGTGATTTGGGCTCAGATGCTCTAATTGTCATATGATTCCATAAGTCTATTCTTGAAAGTATGCTGTGCAAGGCTCATTGAGAGAACATTTGACCATGTCCACTTCTCCACCTCCATTCTTCGTCCGCTGAAAGTGAATGTTAACGTAATCCCCTACAATTTCCTCATCCATCAGGCAGAGCTCTTCCATTCCCGTCAGAAGCACTGTCCTCTTAGATATTCCTGAAAATACCTAAAAAGGAAAGTAAAAAAGATAAATAGAAAATTTGCTAAGAGCTTTGAATTGCAAACCTTTACATGGATAAGCTCTGCTTAATACTTCGGAGTTATCTTAGGAAAGAAGGGAACCTCAGTAAGGTTTTTCAAGCAAGGGCATATCAGAGTCAGGTCTGAGTTTCAGGAAGACAACTTTGGTGGCGTTAGACAAATACAGGAAAGAAAGGCAACTCTGCTGAGAGAAAGGCCAGTGCAAGTGACAAGACTGAGTGACCAAATGAATGTTCAAGCCGAAGCAAAACAAAGACCGGTTTGACTCAGTGGATAGAGCGTCGGCCTGCTGACTGAAAGGTCTCAGGTTCGATTCCGGTCAAGGGCATGTACCTGGGTTGCGGGCACATCCCCAGTAGGAGATGTGCAGGAGGCAGCTGATCGATGTTTCTCTCCCATTGATGTTTCTAACTCTCTATTCCTCTCCCTTCCTCTCTGTAAAAAATCAATAAAATATATATATTTTTTAAAAACAAAGAGCTAATCATGAATTCTAGTTTTCAGGTTGGTGGACTAAGTAGATGGTGGTGCTATTTGAGACCTGAGTAGGTTCATGGACACAAACCACAGTGTGGTGGTTGCCAGAGGGAAGGGGGGTGGAGGAAGAAGGGGGTTCTAATATAAGGTGACAGGAGAAGATCTGACTTTGGATGATGGGCACACAGTGCAATATACAGATCTTGTAACATAGAAACCCATACCTGAAACCTATATGTTCATGTTGACCGATGTCACCCCAATCAATTTAATAAAAAAATAAAATGAAATGAAATCTAAAAAAGAAAAAAAATCATGAACACAATCATTTGTGTTTGTCTCAGTAAAAAGAAAAAAAAATTTTTCCTTTACTTAAGGTATATAAATATTTCCCTCCTCCATTCTCTCCTTTTTAATTGGTAATAAACTTCTATGATATGTCAATAAATTACAATTTCAATTAAAAACAAACAAACACCTGAGTAGGAACAGAAAAGGAGGGCAGGTTTGGATTAAAGATAATGAATTTAGAAAAAATGAGCAGGAAACATTATTTTGAATGCCCAATGACAGTAGACACAAGAGAGAAATGTAGCTATGCCTCTGCATAAAAAAATATTGTGTTATTATTGGAGTAATTTTAATTTTTAAAAGTGTATAATAAATTAAATAAGGCACACTAAAAGATTCTTTTAAAAGACAAATTCATTCTGCACTAAGCAGATATGAGGAAACTATTTTGATATCCCTCTTTAATAAGATTCAAACAGTAACAGACTCACAACTTTTTCTTTATTTTTTGCGGGGTGGGATCAAGCGGTAAGTTCCCAAAAATGGAAGAAAAGAGATGACCTTACCTGAAACTTTTTCAAGTGAGCTTCCATGTACGGTGAAACAACAACTTTGTGGCAGTCCTGGTTTATATACAGCGGATAGTCTTTCTTTTTCAAAATCCTGTCAGCAACTAGGAGTAAATTTTTAAAAATTACTTTATTTATAGCATAACATTTTAAGTTAAAGCTTCCTTCCAACAGAACAGTATCACAATAAACAGTAAATTGAGTGATTAAATTTTAAGAAATTGTAGTCTGTTTTAAAGACTTCAAAGTACATAATTCTGAAACCTGTAAGACCAAACATACTGAGGTTTAGATAGATTCTTCTCTCTTGAAATATTTATCAGAGTCAATCAAAGCAGAGAGTTTCAATGTCCTCAAATAGCCCCACCTAAGTAGCTACAAAAATGCAATTATCAATAAAAAAAATGTAATTACCATCTGCAAAAAATAGTCCACCCATCCTAAAAAAGTGTTGCCCAGTTTCTAAAGAAGTATCCAGAAAAATTATGATTAGAACCCGACATATATTTCATAATATATATTTTACTATATATGTATGTATACACTATATACTATAGTGTATGTGTTTATGGATGTGTTACTTACCCTATAACTAATACATGATACTCAGTAAACTTATACAATGATGCTAAGCAAAGGGGTTGGGGGAGTATTGAATGCTATTGAGAAAAAGTGAAGGCAAATAGTAATAAAAATTCATCAGTCTCCTCCAAAACAAAGAATAATCAGGTTTATGTTTAGCAGCATTTTCCTCCTAGAAGGTAAAAAGGCAATGGGTCAAGACAGCATAAGATGTAATAGAAACAGTACAGAAGAGTATCCAATCACTTTGTTTTTCTCTCCTCTCCCCAGCCCACCTTGGATCGGCAGCATGTACAGTGGCCAAGAGTGCAGGCCCTTGCTGGCAAGTGTGTGGACATTGCTGGTAGGAATGTAAAATGGTGCAGCCATAGCGAATAACAGTATGGCAGTTTCTCAAAACATTAAACATAGAATCACCATATGATCCAGCAATTCCAGAAATATCTAATCGTAACTACAGCGTAGGCGAAGGGGAAAGAAATGTCTCAATTTTTACTAAACTAATGCTCTTCTCTATTATTTCCACTTTCTTTAGAAAGCATGGATTATTTTGTTATGAAAAAACCTAATCAGTCAATATTTTTAATTATATGTTGGATTTCTATTGTATGTGCAAACCCAGAAGCCCTAAGACTTGGAGCAAGAGATTTTTGACATTAAGGATCACTTGAACAAATTAACGAAAGCAGCTGTAGCATCTTCTATTTTTATTTTTTTATTTTTTGCATCTTCTCTTTTTTTTGTTTGTTTTTTTTAAATATATTTTATTGATTTTTTACAGAGAGGAAGGGAGAGAGATAGAGAGTTAGAAACATCGATGAGAAAGAAACATCGATCAGCTGCCTCCTGCACATCTCCTACTGGGGATATGCCCGCAACCAAGGTACATGCCCCTGACCGGAATCAAACCCAGGACCCTTCAGTCCGCAGGCTGACGCTCTATCCACTGAGCCAAGCCGGTCTCGGCCATCTTCTGTTTTTAATCATAAGAATGGAAGCCTCCCTAAGATGATTTGGTAATAGTCCATGATTTTTAAACATAGGAATGTAAGCCTCCCTAAGATGATTTGGTAATAGTCCATGTCTACATAAAAAGGGAACAGATGCCTGTCTACCTGTTCTTTCCAAGGAAGACCCCTTGTCTTCCTTGTTATCGATTTTCTTCACCTAAGAGACCTTTGTCAGTCCTAATAGGTGGGATGAAACAGATAGTTTAATATTTATATATATATATATTAATATATTCATAATAAATGTATATGTAAATTTCTCTGCCACACACCCCCTGTGTGATCTTGGGTTAGTTACTTAACCTCCCCAGGCCTCAGTTTCCTCATCAATAAAATGGTATCACAACCACCTCCAGAGTTGTGCTGCTGATCAGAGGAGATAAACGTATATAACACCTGACTCCATGCCTGGTACATGATGAGGATATATGTACTCATTATGTGTAATATTACCATTCTCAGTAGCATTCATGAAAATCATTTTCAGGACTCTACCTACCATTTTATGAGATTTAAAAACAACCCCCTATTTTTATGCTGTCTTATAAATTCCAAATAAAAGAGGTAGAAAAAGTCTGGTAGTTTTTTGATGGAGTCTTTAGGGTCTTCTATGTACAATATCATGTTATCTGCGAATAAGGACAGTTTTACTTCTTCTTTTCCAATTTGGATGCCTTTTATTTCTTCTTCTTGTCTGATTGCTATGGCTAGGACTTCCAGTATTATCTATATATATAAAAGCCAAGTGACTGGAATGACTGGTCACTATGATGCGCACTGCGGCTGGTCAACCAGCCTGATTGGCACCCCCACCATGATTGAGGGTAGGGCTGGTCA
>NW_006286231.1:1249205-1258490 GCF_000327345.1 Myotis davidii
GGGGGCGGTTGGGGGGAGTGGGGAGAGATCAACCACAGGACTTGTATGCATGCATATTAACATAACCAATGGACACAGACACTGAGGTAGTCGGGGGCTTGTCCTGGGGAGAGGGGAGGGAGTAGCAGGGAAAGGGCGTCAATAAGGGAAAAAGGAAACATGTAATACTGTCAACAATTTTTAAATAAAGTAGAAAAAGAATACCTTTAGAAATGGCAGAACATAATTGAAATGGTAGAGTATTTTTTTAACTTTCTAAATATGTGAATACCTCCAGTTTCCACAAATGTGATGACAGCACTTCCGGCCTGCTTGTCATACTCTATGCAATCCACTTCTCCGCCTCCGTTTCGGGACTTACAAAAGCTCAGTTCTAGCTTGTCTCTCATCTGACTTTCAGGCAATTCATCAGGAATTTCAGTAACTTTGACCTTCATTTTAGACACTCCTACAGAAACCTGGGAAATTATTTCATGTTCAGAGATATGAATGAGAACACTGTCCATGTTTAAGAGAATTCTGAAAAGCTTCAATCACCATGTTACCTGGAATCTGACTCCTGAATTTAATGGAACTGGCTTGGCCATAACCTCCACACCTATATCCATTATCTGCACATGATGTTTCTCCATTCTGATCACATTTTGGGCAACTGAAAAATAAATTGGAAAGTATTAATTTCCAGTATTTCAATATATTTTTACCCTTTTGGTTTAATAACAAATTATCCTGGATGGAGACTTGACTTGATACAATACAGTGTACAGAGGATGTGCTGTAGAATTGCACACCTGACCTATATAACTTTAATAACCAGTGTCACAGCAATAAATTCAATTAAAAAAAGAACAAACTATCCTAAATATTTTAAATTTTAGTTAAGTTTTTAAAAATTTCTTTAGAGAGAGAGGAATGAAGAGGGAGAGAGAAACATCTAGGGAAGAGGGAGAAACATTCATCGGCTACCTTCTGCACATCTCCTACTGGGGAACAATCCAGGCATGTTCACTGACCGGAAATTGAACCTGCGACCTTTCGGTGAACAGGAGAACACTCAGCCAATTAAGCCTCACAAGCCAGGGCAATTTTCTTTCATTTTCAAGGATTTAGATTTCCAAGTGATAATGGTCTTGCCACCAAAGTAGGATATATTAATGTCAAAATACATCAGCAAAAAATACAACGTAGAAATTCTCATCAAGAGCCTGATAATTCTTCAGAAATTCATATATGATTTCAGTAGTCACACACCCTTCCTTTCCACTGTTGACAATTGACAGAGATGTCCCTTAGGACATTGAAGCACAGCCAGAGATTTCTTCTGTGTTGCGTAAGCTGGGGAAGCCTTTGTGGGCCAGTGTTATCCTGACAATCAACCTTATGTGTCATCTCCTTGTTGCTCCTTTTTAATATGTTACAAGTACCACAGAAGTAAATATTTATTTTTCTCTCTGTCTTTCCCAAGGATTACATATTAAAGACCACCTAGGCTTGAATACCAAAGAGTAAATCTCTTTTTTTTTTCTTTGCCATATTTAATTAGGAATTCTACTTTCACTAAAATGTTTTTGAGATAATTCATTGACAAGTTGAGAGCCTTCCTGTGCCAATCACAAAACGATCACATTAAATGTATCCCTGCAAATAAGAGACACTCAGGAATATAATTATGCCAAAAATCATTGGAATTGTAAAAGGCAACTGTGTGTCCATTTAAAATGCATGTGGGTGTACTTATTTTTCATTGTGTGACATGAGAGGTTATAACTCTTCAGTTAGTATTCAGAGCAGTTTGCTCTAATTTGTCATGAAAATAAGAGATGCCCACTCCTGGTCTTATAAACCTCTCATGTGTTTATGGCAACCGGCTTGCACACCACAGCTGGAGGAAGAGAGAAACTGGGCTAGAAGACAAGGGCCTTGTCATGGGGGAATTCACATTCATTGTACTATGATATGACTCTTGAATTATGACTTTTTTGTTAATGACAACGGACAATAACAGAAAATATTAATGAAGTAATACTTAAATGATGCTCGTTCCCTCTCACTCCCCACACCCAAACCTCCAACATCTGGTGATCTGACGCAGCTGAAAGGAACCACTTGTGCTTCAACTTCTGTGACACTGACCGTCAAAAGCCAACTCCTGTTAATTATATAAACCCAGAGTTGTCCCAGGAGACCGGGACCTCAGAGCCATGCCCGGGGTGGAAGCAGTGATGCAGCTGTTTCTGAAGAGAATACTATTCTCAGCATTCTCAGGTAATTCCTGTGCAGAATCCCCGCCTCCCAAATCCTCAGTTCAGTCTTTCAGGTTAATCCTAATGCCCACTGCCAACTGCCAGCCCGGCTCTTGGTCTCCCACTCCACCCTCTGCTGCAGGGGTGGATGCAGGGTGAACGAATAGTATGAATATATACTGACCTGCTAGAAGGCCATTGTTTTGTTTTGTTTTGAATCAAGGTAAAATGGACATATAACATTATATTAGTTTCAGGTGTACAACATTATATTCGATATGTGTATATATTGCAAACTGACCACCATACTAAGTGACCATCGCCACCACACAAAGTAACAAAAACATTTTTTGTAATGAGAACTTTTAAGATTTACTCTCCTGGTGACTTTCAAATATGCAATACAATATTGCTGATTATAGTTGCCATGCTGTACAGTACACCCCCGTGGCTTATCTATTTTATATCTGGAAGGTTGTACCTCTTGATCCCTTGAATCCCTTTCTTTCTAACACTTACTTTCAGGCTAAAGTAATGGACCAAACACCAGGAGACATGAGTTACAATAACAGCATCTGAGCACTTGACGGGTTTGTGAAGACCATCTTACCCCTCCCATAACTTTTTGGGGGGTGAGGGGTGACAGGGCTAAAACCTGAAGGGGCACCTTTATTTTAATTTTTTTTTAAATTTTAAATCATATACATAATTGATTTTAGAGAGGAAGGGAGAGAGAAATAGAAACATCAATGATGAGAGAGAGTCATTGATCAGCTGCTTCCTGCACACCCCACACTGGGGATCAAACCCACAACCTGGGCATGTGTTCTGACCGGGAATTGAATCGTGACCTCCTGGTTCACAGGTCAATGCTCAACCACTAAGCCACATGGGCAGGGCTATTTTTTAAATCTTTATTGTTGAAAGTATTTCATATGTCTCCTCCCCACACCCCCACCCCCACTGACCTCTTCTAGCCCACCCTTGTCCCAGGCCACCCCATAACTTGACATATGGTGCTCTGCTCAGAGGAATGCTGGTTCAGTACAAAGTAAATAGGTACTCAGTGTTTGGCTCTCAGCTCTGAAATTTGTTAACTGTATGAACCTTGAGCAAGTTCCCTATCTTCTTTAAAGTCCCCTATCTTCATTTCTTATCTGGAAAATTCCTAACTTGTAGCAATAATAACAGCTAACATTGACTAAGTGTTTATTATGTGTCAGACACTGTGCTAAGTATGTTATCAACATTTCTCATTTAATACTCAAAGCAACTCCATGAGGTAGGTATGACCACAAAGCCTGTCATAAAAAAAATCTTGAGATTTATAAAGAACTCAACCCAATTCACACTTCTAACAAGTATGACACTAAAGGCCAGATTCTCCTCATTAAGGTGCTCCCAGCTCTAAACAAGACCCTACACCATGGCTGACGTAGCAAACCTCAGGTTCCACCCCACATCTCTGCCTCCTGAGCTCTGTCCATCCATTGGTCATATGCCCTTTGGTAAATCACATAAACACCTGAGAATCTGTTTCTTGGCTATAAAATATAAATAGTAATTCTCTTACATCACAGAGTCATGTGAGTATAAAATGAGATAATGTCGGTGAGAACTCTCTGATAACTGTGTAGAGCTCTATGTCCTTAAAACATCAGTATTATCATTTGGAAGTGGCCGGCAGAATAGAAAGACGCCGGTATTGGACATCACAACACTTGGGCTTGAGTCTCAGAACCATTGCATTTTCAATGAGTGATCATATTCAAGTCACTTAATGTCTCAAAGTCAGTTTTCACATCTGTGAAATGGGGATAATCATACCTGCCTCAGAGTTTCACTTTGAGAATGGGATGAAATAATATGTGTAAGATTGTAAAGCAATAGTCAAATATCTAGGCCAGCTCTTTGAAAGTGCAAGTGCTTTCCAAGGGTAACTTGGTCACAATGTTGAACATTCGTCATACCTTCTTCTTCTTCAAAGGTGATGAGTGCTTCTCCTTTTTGTAGCTCATAAGGAACTTGTGAGCTCACTTGAAATGAACAGGAGATATTTGAAAACCTGCTGTCATCCTCAGGATTCTCTAAAGATGTGAATTTCATCTTTGTTTCGGGAATATCCTCTTTAATCTATTTCAAAATGAAATGTTTGATTAAAATCAAGACAAGAAATAACTTAAGCCCTTCCAGTGATAAGGTGATCTGATCACCCAATAATTCATTCTCCACTGACTTCAAAATCCCACAGAATACTCAGTGTGGTCTTATTTAATAACTTTAGTCATTGCTTCTGCCCAGATAAGTCCTCAGTAATGCAAACAGATGCTGATCCTTTCATCTTATTTCACAGATCAAATTATAAGTATATAATCTCTCACTTTTTCTAATCAATATTTAAACTGGTCAATATTGTATAGTGTTTGTATCTAAAGACTACATCCTTCATGAAAGTACCTTTTAAACAACTGTGCCAACAATAGGCTAACTCACAAAGGAATCATTAGACAGAATGTTTACTCTTCTTGCAAAGAGGTAGGAAATGGAGCTGGGAGTACACTATAGTTAATTTGATAGCAAATCCAGAAAATTTCATCCCAAAAGAAAGACTCTTGAATTATATAATTTATTCTTTAATAAATTAAGCTTTTTATGAACATTAAAAAAATACAAAGGAAAAAAAATACAAAGGAATACACGAAAGAAGGTACATCTAAAATGTACCATGTGGTGGTCGAGGTTACAATTACAACTTTTAGTAATAATGATTTAAACAAACATGATATGTCCATATCTGCAGTTAAGAATACAACATATCCAAACATATCCATATTTTTCCCATTTTCCCATTTTAATTTTAAAGCCTCACTTTTCTTTGTGTCTCTTTTATAGGCAATTATTCAGCCGTAAAATTATGAAGTTGTAAAACATATTAATTTCCCCAAACTTTATATTACACATATGATCCTAAAGCAGTTTTTAAAAAATGTTCTGCTGAATAAATGGTCTGAAATCTGAGTTATATAATTTAAAATATATCAAATTTAATTTCTCCCTTCCCCACTACCTGCCCATCAAACTTTTAACCAATACCACAACCTAGGTTTATAAAAATGTGAAGGGACACTATCAACAAGATTTGTAATATGGAGGATAAAGTTAAGTGGTTATACTTAGCTGCTTAAAAATCAAAGGAATCAACAGATCTATACAATACACATAAATGCACAAATGAATTTTGTGTTTTCATTTCTAGTTCCAGTGCTGAAATAAAAGGTTATCATGAAGAGATTAGAAATATTCATTGAGTCATTTGATCTAATCTTATACTCATTGTATACCTACATATGACTTTAGTGGAATTTCTGATTACCTTCATTCCAATTTCAAAACAATCTGTAATGTCTGAGAAAAGGCAAAGTGTTTCCCAATTATGTAGAGATATCCAGTATACAGGCATACCTGGTTTTATTGTGCTTCGCTTATTGCACTTCGCAGATGTTGCATATTTTACAAACCGAAGACCCTCCTCCAGCAAAAAGATTACGATTCTCCGATGATTCAGATAATGGTTAACAATTTTCAGCAATAAAGTATTTTTTAACTAAGGTATTACATTGTTTTTTAGACATAATGCTATTTCACACTGAATAGACTACAGTATAGTGTAAACATAACTTTTATATGTACTGGGAAACCAAAAAATTCACATGACTCACTTCTATTGCCATATTTGCTTTATTGTGGTTTTCTGGAACTGAGCCTGCAATATCTCTGAGTGCTCCTGGAGTGAGAGTGAGAGTACCTGATTCTAGTCCTGAACACACTGTAGCAGAAAGCAAGTCACTATGCCCTCTGGGCCACAGCTTCAGCCCTCAATAAAGTGGATCAACTGAGCTGGCTGGTTTCTCAAGGCCCTCTAAGTTCTAAGACTAATTGATTCTGGCTCCAGTCCGAAGTAGCCAGAATCTTAAATCTTCTCTCTAAGTCCTATAAACATGAGAAACTGCACTTCCTGATATTCAATATCCTATTCCCCATTTCAGAGACAAAAAAATGGCAATGCTTTAAGCATTTAAATCATGTAGAGAAACAATTATGGCCCGGATAGCATGGCTCAGTGGTTGAGCATCGACCTATGAATCAGGAGGTCATAGTTCGATTCCCGGTCAAGGCACATGCCCCGGTTGCAGGCTCGATCCTCAGTGTGGGGCGTGCAGGAGGCAGTGATCAATGATTCTCATTATTGAGGTTTCTCTCTCCCCCTCTCACTTCCTCTCTGAAACCAATAAAAATATATTTTAAAAAAGAAACAATTATGAGTTGTTATGAAGGAAAAAAGGGGTGAAAGTTATGTCTAATTCAAATACAGGAAAATTTAGGAGAGACTAATGAAGATATACATCCTTTTTTTTTTTTTAACTGTGCAACTCATTTAAATTACTGTAGCGCCTTGGATGAGGAGAACAACAATAAAAAAAACTTTGTGAAAAGACCAAGAATTTGGTCCAAAAGTGACTGAAAATGACCATTATTTTTTGTGTGTTTTTTTAAAAAATTCCGCTCATGTATACATAAATGTAAAAAGTGCATTATCCTAAGTGTACAGCAAGATGAGATTTTACAAAGTGATCACACACGGGTGACCAGCACCCAGATCAAAAACAAAACATGACCAACCAACACCCAGAGGCCTCTTGGGTTCCCTTCTAGTTCCCACCTGGTAGTTCCTATCATGCTAACTTCTAACATCCTGCTTTTGTGCTATATTTCAGTGGAAGCATTTCTTTTTTGGCTCTAAACTGTGTTCATGAAATTCATCTATGATGTTAGATGCAACTGTTCATTCTCATTCTGTGTAGTATGTCATTGTGTGAATGTACCCCAATTTATGAACTCACTCTACTATGGAGGGGCACTGGGTTATTTTCACGTTGGGACTATTACAAACAGTGGTGCCATGGATGACCATAATGTTTTAAAACTGAATTTTATATCATGACATCCCTTTTTCTGAAAAATGGCATCATTAAAAATGGGATACATAAAATAAGTAAAGGTGTACCTGAGAGCTTCCGGGGGCCTCTTGTAACTCCGTTTCAAGCTTTTGGATCTCCATCTTTAAGTAAATATTTTCCTTTAATATTTGGTCAATTGATTCCTAAAAAAAAAAAAGACACACAAAAATATATCAAATAGCACCAAAAATTTAAACAGCTCCTGACCTCATTTTTCTAAAGGAATTAAAGAAGCTAAATTTCTCTTACCCTGAACAAAGCAAAGAAAGACATTAGACAGTCCCAGAATAAATATAATCATGTGAATAATAAATGTGTTTTATATCATCTCCTATCACTCCCAAATGTTATTATCTCCATTTCACAAACAAGGAAACCACCTTTCACACAGACCAAAGTCACAGAAATTTTTATAGTAGAGCAAGGATTGAGACCCAGGTCTTCTGAGTCTAAGTCCAATGCTCTATCAACTCCTCTCCCTCTCCATCTTTTAGTAAATATTTTTCCTTTAATTTTTGGCAATTGATTCCTAAAAAAAAAAAAAGACACACAAAAATATATCAAATAGCACCAAAAATTTAAACAGCTCCTGACCTCATTTTTCTAAAGGAATTAAAGAAGCTAAATTTCTCTTACCCTGAACAAAGCAAAGAAAGACATTAGACAGTCCCAGAATAAATATAATCATGTGAATAATAAATGTGTTTTATATCATCTCCTATCACTCCCAAATGTTATTATCTCCATTTCACAAACAAGGAAACCACCTTTCACACAGACCAAAGTCACAGAAATTTTTATAGTAGAGCAAGGATTGAGACCCAGGTCTTCTGAGTCTAAGTCCAATGCTCTATCAACTCCTCTCCCAGCTATTTCTGACTACAATATGACTTTCAAATTGCACATCTGCTACTCTGGGAAAGTTGTTTTTTAAATGCTGTGGTTTTATTTTATTTTTTATTTTTTTTGCTACCTTGACATGCCAGATATATGGCATGGGTCAAAGGTTTAAGCTACCTGAGCCTCCCTTCTCTCTTGTTAACTATACTCTTAACTTCTGGGTGTAAATCAAAGAAATGAGGGAGGGAGGGGAAAAGCACTAATGTTGTAGGCCTTGGAAAAGACAAAACAGAAATATGTTCTTTCAACTTTGGAGTAATGGAAGTAAAACTATTTCAGAAAACCCTAATACCCTCCAAAATTCAAGGTAATGTTGGATAAAAATGTATAAAACATGCTTCACTGAAAAACAAATGTATACAAATTAACTTTTTATAATACCCAGTGATTTTTCCTATTTACCTGCTTTTGTTCACATGTCATAAATTCTTCGTCTTTCAAATACTTCTTCATAACTTCGTTTATACCTTCACCAGCCGCCATGATTCCCTAATGTCATAAATGTTTAATATTTTAAAGACAGTATATACACACAAACTCAATACGAAGGAAATAACAAGTTTGACCCTTTTACGGAAAAAAACATCTCTCCTTTGCTACATCCCCCCCCCCCCCCATCATCAAATTCTTTATTATCATGTGGCTTCTATCCAAACAAAGTTTATATTTCAAGTAACTTGACACCTATAAATATATAAAAGGGTTCTAAAAAGCTTTTGCTTTTCCACAAAGTAATAGAAAATGATAGGTATTAACATCCCTTTGTAGTAACATCGCAATCATAATATGCTCCCTTTTAAAAGATTACTATTTTGGTCTTTTAGTCTTTCTAGGACTGAGAGAGAAAGATACAAGACAGCACCTTATGGTACCAAAAGCAAGGAAGTGCTCAAAGAATGATGAGGACATGCAACAAGGTCAAAGGACCCAGCTTGCCCTGACTGGTTTGGCTCAATGGATAGAGCACCGGCCTGCAGACTGAAGGGTCCCAGGTTCGATTCCGGTCAGGGGCATGCGCCTTGCTTGCGGGCACACCCCCAGTAGGAGGCGGCTGATCGATGTTTCTCTCTCATTGATGTTTCTGACTCTCTATCCCTCTCCCTTCCTCTCTGTAAAAAAATAAA
>NW_006286231.1:1259098-1261164 GCF_000327345.1 Myotis davidii
GAGTTTTCGCTATCATACTGGGTGTATGGTCGGCTGTGTGCGATTTTGCGAGTGTGGTAAAATCGCATAACAGCAAAATCGCATAACAGCCGAGCATACACCCAGCAGCGCTGCTGATGCCTGAACGGTATGTGGAATGAAGTGGGCGGGCATCGGGAGGCCACTATGGCACGGGGCAAGCACTATGGGCAGTCTATCTGAAGTGTACCTGGCGTATAAGACGACCCCCCACTTGGAGGCATATTTTTCAGGGCCAAAAAATCGTCTTATACGCCGGCAAATACGGTATATTTTTTTAAAAAAGGATCCAGCTTAAGGAGGTTCTCACTGACCAAACATGGGAAGAAATTAAGCATACCAGTAAATACGGACCGTAACAATTTCAATCCAGAGCATATGAGTCTATACTGACGTAAATATGATTCTATACTGACGTAAATAAATAAATTAAAATTATGATGAGGAAATGATCATTTAGTGAATTTTAAAATACTTCCCCACAATTAAAATCCTTATTAATTTCAAAGAGGAAAAGAGTGACTTTTGTATTCTGGAGAAGCAGCCAGACGCCACCAGAATGAAATAATCAAAGTCAATAACATGGTGACCAGAAATCCTATGCCATGTGATAGGGTGCACTGAGAACACAGCATGACTCCTATGATATTCCTGCCAAAGATGCACAATCTGAATCTAAGCATGAAGAGACATTACACAAACTTCAAAAGTGTCATGTTCATAAAAGCCCAGGAAAGACCGAGAAACTGTGCCAGACAGAAAGAGACTACAGAGACATCACCACTAAACACAACGTGCGATTCTGAACTGGGCCTTTTTGTTACACAGGATATTATTATTGGGACAACGGGCAATATCTGAATTGGATCCAAGAATTAGATGTCAGCAATGTTCAATATCAATTCCCTGATTTGGGTCACTGTATTTCAGTTATGTAGAGAACACCTTTTTGTAAGAAATACATATTCAAGAATTCCAGCCCAGCTGACATGGCTCAGTGGTTGAGCTTCGACCTAAGAACCAGGAGATCATGGTTCTGTTCCCCGTCAGGGCACATGCCCAGGCTGCGGGCTGGAGGCAGCCGACCAATGATTCTCTCTCATCATTGATGTTTCTATCTCTCTCTCCCTCTCCCTTCCTCTCTGAAATCAATACAAATACACTTTTTTCAAAAATATGGAGATCATCCTGGATTATCAGTGGGGCCCAATATAATCACCACAGTCCTTTAAAATGGAAGAGGAAGGCAGCAGACCAGAGTCAGGATGTGAGGTGACAGCAGAGCAGTCAGAGAGATGGAATGTTGCTGGCTTTGAAGATGGGCAAAGGGCAGGGCTGAGCCAAGGAAGGTGGGCAGCCTAAGGAGTCGGAAAAAAGGCAAGAAAACAGTTTTGCCCCAGCAGCCTACAGAAAGTTAGGCAGCCCTGCAGACACACTGATTTTAGCCTGTGAGACCCAGGTTGGGCTTCTAACCTCAGAATTTTAAGATAATAAATGTATGGTCTTTAAGCTACTAAGTAAGGGGTAATTTGTTACACCACAAATGACAAAACCAATACAAATCGCCTCCACCTACCACCTATTCTAATATACTCTTTTCATTGTGGGACAAGTTCTAAGAGAATGGAACCTTCCCATTTGTATGCCTGGTAGCAACAAGAAAGGTTGGGGGCAGGAAAGGAACAAGGTGGTAATTCGTTAAAATGGTGATACACATACAGAGTTTTTTAAGAAACGTATGTGTGTTCTACAGACAGGGAAACCTCATATTCTCCTTTGATGTCTCTGAGAATATCCCTGCCTGTTCTGAGAAGTGAGGCGTGACAGCCAAACCCTGCGCCTGCCAGGACGAGTACACCTCCTTGAGGAATCGGTGTGTCTAAGAACTGTCTGGAGACGCACTGCGGGAACAGCGAGGAAACGCACACCAGTTTAAGTTTCAGTTTCCCAGAAGAAGCAAAGCAAACTCAGGAGACGGGTTTAGAGGCCGGGGACAGCGAAGGGAGGGCACAGTGGGCCCGGGGGCAGGCGCGCCCCCTCGGTGGCAC
>NW_006286231.1:1261310-1268001 GCF_000327345.1 Myotis davidii
GCCTGGGGGGGCGGCTCCAGGGGGAGCTCGAGCCGTGCGTCCGGAACCCCGGGAGCGGGGCGGGACGACCGGGTGCCGTCCCCGAGGTGGGTGCTGCCTTATTCCCAGTGGGTGTCGCTCAGGTGAATGGCTTGGTTCCTTAAAAAAGAAAAAGAAAACTGCTCAAATGGCGGTTTTCTCTAAAAGTGATTTTCCGGAATAGCAGACCTGGTGTCTCTATGGCTAATCACTAACAAGTTATAACAATTTTCACTTTCGGTTTTAAAAACATGGTTGTTTCGCCCGGCCAGCGTGGCTCAGTGGTGGCCCATTTACCTATGAGCAGGGAGGTGAAGGTTCGACTCCCGGTGGGGGCAATGCCAGGGTTGCGGGCTTGGTCCCCACTGTGGGGCGTGCAGGAGGCAGCCCATTAATGATTCTCTCTCAACATTGATGTTTCTATAATTCTCTCCCTCTCCCTTTTTATAAAGTCAATAAAAATATATTTAAAACAAAAACAACAACACATGGTTGTTTTTGCTCTGGCCCGAGTTGGTTGTAGGCACATGGAAAGGTCCTGGGTTCATTCCAGGTCAGGCACGTACCTAGGTTGCAGGTCCCATCCCCGATGGGGGTGCATCTGGGAGGCAACCCATCCATGTTTCTCTCTCCCCTTTCCCCTTTCTCTGAAAATCAATGAGTACGTCCTGGGGACATACACACACACACACACACACACACACACACTCACACACACACACACACACACACACAGTTGTTTTGTTTTTGTTTTGAATAAATCTTGCACAAAAGTATTGTATATTGCTAGACATATTGTTCAAATAGTGGATTGACACACCAAGTAGTCAAAGTGGGCGTCTCTCTTCAGCTTGAAACTTTCATTGTAATGTATTGGTCATTATAACCTTAATCTACAAATGTTTACAAGCACAAGATCAACTTTTCTGTGTCTTTCGTAATGTTCTCTGGCCCCTGGAGTTGGGAAAGCTGTGGCATTCAGATGGTTTCTATGACTATGTCCCTTGAAAGTTTTCTTTTATTTTAATCTTTTGTTTTGCTGTGAAGCCTGTAAATAAATACTTCACTAGGTGTGATCTTTTGCTTTGAAAATAAAAACATCTGACTTGTTTCAATAATTTCAGGATTTCTTAATCCTACACACAGAACCACCCCACAGCTGCCCCTTGCTCATAAATAGAAGACAGGAGGGACATGTATCAAAATGATTTCCAGGCATAAGCTCTCGTTTATAATGCTATCTACTCATATATAATAAGTGATAGGTAGTCTATAAAATCAGATTAACAAAAGTCAAATTCCTTCATATCAAGAATATTGATGAGAATCAGTTTAAAGTGGTTTTCCTAAATGAAAAAAATGTAAGTGATGTATGATAAGAACTTTTGTGCTCATCAGTTCAGTTAGGAAATATAAAAACTCCATTTGTTGCTACTTGATAATTTCTTCCATCCTACCTTCCAGTTTCAGAGAGCATGAATTCAGGAGGTTATCTAGTTCAACCTAATTTCTTCTTCTGTCTTATGTATGTTTTTAATATTTTTAAAATTTTTATTCATTGATTTTAGAGAGAGAAATTGATTTGTTGTTCGGCTTATATATGCATTCATTGGTTGATTCTTGTATGTATCCTGACCAGGGATCAAATCTGCAACCTTGGCATATTGGGACAACGCTCTACCCAATTGGCCTACCTGGCCAGGGCCTTATTTTTATTTTTTTATAAGAAGATTGTCGTTCCATGCACTGAAAGGTCGCCAGTTCAATTTCCAGTCAGGGCACACACCCAGGTTATGTTTTTGTCAGTTTAATTTTAGACCCAATCAGGACCCTAAGGAGGTAGAGGAAAACTTTTTCCTACCCTACACTGTGCGGAAGCCAATCCACCCTTGCTGCTTGACACAGTCGCTGCAGGGAAGAAACATCTGCACAGCTTATGTTTCAAGGGACCTGGCGTATATGGCATATGTTTGCTCCCCCTCTTAACGCTGTGTTTTAAACAGGACCACCTCCCCGAGAAAGGTTGTTTACCCAGGTGAGGATTTTTTATCAGTAAAACCCCATAACTAAGTGCCAGGCGGTTAGTTAATCACTTTAACTATGAACAATCACGCTTTAGCTACATAATCTTTACTCCCTGGAATGGAGGTAAGAAACACCCTAACCTTTGGAATAGAAATTGATAGGATTAAAATCAACTGGTATAAATACTGATGTAACAAGACAATAAAACACAGAACATGGCAAGAGAACCTGGACAGACCTGGCTGGAGATCCAGACTAGAGAACCTCGCTATGATGATTGACTGAACGCTGCCTCCGTGTCCTTCATTCTTCACAGACTCCATCCACACCTTTGGGAACCCCTGGACCTGTTGGGCCCGGACCCCAACAACACTGTATTATTCTGCTTCCTAATATAAAAATCATTATGTAGGGAATGCCTATCACACTCAATATTATGTTGCACATGAAATACCCTGCACATCTCACATAAATCTACACTGCCATGATATGAAGTGTACATATGCTACACATATCTTCCCCACCAGATGGCAATGAGCACCTTCCAGATTCTTCTATAAATTTACACACACACACACACACACACACACACACACGCTTCATATAGTACAATGTATGCTATGAAGAGGTGGCATACCAGTAGTAGCAAAACACAAAGGAGAGAGCAGTCCCCTCTCTCTCAGGAGGTCATGGAGTTTTTGCCACAGAAGAAGTAGCGATTGAGTTGGCTCTTAAAGTTAGGGGAGGTGGACTGAAACAAAAGTTTGGGTGAAAAAATCCCAGCGGCCATGAAACAACTTGGTAGGAATTAAGAGTTTGGTGAGTGTGCAAACCATGAGAAAACAACCTGATATCCATTATACTATTGCTCTTTCTTTCAGAAAAGGTCTTGGATACCAGGCTTATGCTGCTATTGCCAAAATTTTGATGATCTGGTTTGCAGTTCATCCCTGGGAAAGTCGGAAAATTTATAATATGCCCAGCATTCTGCAAGATCCTAGGGAAAACGAAGGAGTTATGGAACCTAATTCTAGCTTTCAAGAGGTTTGCAATTGGAATATATAAAAGAAAAAAAAGAATGTTGCTAATGTTATTGGTCTTAAATGTTCCCACACCCCAAAACAAATGGCAATTATGTGATGTGATGGAGGTGCTTGCTAACACCGTGGTGGTAATCATTTTGCAATATATAAGTGTATGAAATCAACAAGTTGTATACCTTAAACTTACACAGTGTTATGTCAATTATATCTCAATAAAGCTGAAAAAATGAAACAGTAGACAACAGAGTTTTTTAAAAAGTAAAGGAAAATAAGTTCCCCATCCCTTGCTATCTATCAGGCAGGCAGTACTATACAGTTGAGCATGGTTTTGATATCAGATGTGGATTTGAATTCCCATTTCACGTTACCCAGGTTTCCCAGCATCAGTTTTCTCACCTGTAAAATGGAGCTATGGTGAATGATACTGATATATGTCAAGGACTAAGCACCCATGGTAAGTGCTCAACAAATGGTAGTTGTTACTTATACATTGAGACCTTTTTTTTCTCATACATTTCTTCTGCTTTGTCTTCCTACCCAGAGAAGTACTTTGAAGACAAAGACCATTTTTTATTTATTTTGTGTCACCTGCAGGTACTAATAAAGTGGCTATACCTAGCATACACTACATACTTATTCTAACAAGTGGTTAGGTACAAGACTAGGAGTCAAATACTCGGGGCCCAATGTGTACATTTTCATATTAGTGAGTATAAATAAGTTTGTATCTGTGAATAAAATATTGTGAGATATATCAAACATTTAGAAATAGAAGTCATCCAAGTAAAATAAATTTAAAGGATAAAGTATGTTATCTTCTTGAATCATGTCTGAACCACTGATTTATCATATAAACATAATTGGTTGGTCAGAAAGTTCTGTCTTATTAAAGTATTTAGAGAATAACACCACTGTCTGACAGTGCTGGGAAAAGGACAAGTGTTTTACTCATGAGCTCAAAAATAAACAGTGCTGCTTAATATCCGAGGCTATAAGAGATGAAGCAGTAAACCTCAATATTATATTAAGGAACTTATGTTAAAGCAATCTGAGACTATTACTGATGTCTTCCTGCTTTGCTTGTATTCAGTTTGAAGAGGTAGAATACCAGTAGCAGTACAACACAAAGGAAGGAGTAGCCCCCTCCCTCTCAGGAGGTCAGGGAAAGTTTTCCCCACAGAAGAGGTAAAGTTAGAGGAGGTGGGTTGGAACAAAAGTGAAAAGGAATGGAATGCTGCTCTGGCAGAGGTCTCTTAGATAAGCGATGATAGGATAAGCCCGATAGTTTGGCTTGAACTTAAAATCACAGGAGAGAAAAAAGCCTAAAGAACCTTGAGAGTCTTTTCTCAGAATGCTTAAAGAGAATGTGGCCTCGGGATATTGGGAAAAAATCAAAATAGTAAATTCTCACTGTGTTATCACCCGAATTCCCAAATGAGCAAGAATCAGGCCAAGCATCCAAATAAATCAGTATAACTTCTGGAGAGCTCAGCTGTGACAAGAACATGCATAAACATACTGAGAACGGCTCAAGGAATCTCAGAAAAAATTTACTTTGCTTGACTATTTTTATTTTTTATTTGAAAATTTGTGATTTATCTTTACCCGAAGAGCTGTTTGAGGAGTCCTAGGGATTGCCAAGAAGAAAGATTTGGGCTGGTGCTTGAATTGTGATTATTTCCCTGGTTTGACTAGTTCTCTACAAGAGGAGTCAAATCACCGTAGCAAGGAAGGTCCCTGACCTCAGAGTATTAAAAACATATCAGGCAAAAAGGCTCAACTTTTTGTTCGAAGTTAAGGTTGTTTTCTCTTGGTCTTAGGGAACCTAGTTCTATGTAGGGACATAATTCCTTCTAAGATATATCTCAGTATAGTATATAATTCTGTTGGTTTCCATTGCACCGTGTGCCACAGTTACCAGAAAGAGAAAATGTGTTTGTGGAGAGAAGACATCTTGTAAACCAGGACTTCTCAAATCCAGATGAATCAGCTGGGGATCGTGTTAACATGGCAGATCCTGATTCCATAGGTTTAGGGTGGAGGTTCTGCATTTCAGACGTAGCTAAGTGATGCTGATGGTGCTGGTCCTTCACTCAACTTTAAGCCGTGAGGCTATAGACTGACCAGTTCACTAAAATAGCAGAGAGTGGCCAGAAATGGTCATTCCAACGGACAGGTACTGTGTACTGCGTAGCTCTCGCTGTCTTGGATCAGTCAGGGAACATGAGGCCCTCTTCCTGTTTGCCAGTCTGGTGTGTGCGTCCCTGGATGGAAGACAAGACATTTGTAGGTGTCCTCAGTAGAAAGAGCAACTGTTCACCCTGTCTTCCACGCCATCTCCGACAGAGAACAATGGTCCCTTGTCTGCAGCCAGGCTACCATTACAGCAACTCTGAAATGGAAAGGGCAGAATGAACCATGAGGGTGAATTGGGTCAAAATGATGTAAAAAAGGTAGAAAGAGGAAACAAGGAGAAGCCAGGAAAAAAAAAGAACAAAACGAGTATATCTGGGAAACTTGAAAGGAATATTATTTTCTCTTTCATTAAGTATTTATTTCAGTTTATTTTAAATAGCTTGCCCTGGGTACAATGTAACAAGATAGAATGATCTCATACGGCAGTGCTCATTTTAATAACATAATATCTGCATGGGGCAGCCTGATGATATTGGATACATCAAGCCAAGGGTAATTTGTCTCTCTCAGTGCTTCAACTCCTCCAGAGAAATTATAAATAAAAACAGGGCCCATTCCCAATAAAAATAAAACAGAAAAAGTGCCCTTCAGATCTTATTACTTAGTGACTTTATGAATTGGACTGGAAACATTATTGGCTCTTGGGAGGATGACCTCAGCTGTTTTCCAACCATTTGGAGAATAAAAACTCTAATTTTGGTACCAATACTCAAAGCAAAGTTGTCTCAGGTGGGTGAACAACGGCTGGTGGGTTGGCTTGGCTTGGATATTGCAACACCTTAAGATGA
This sequence comes from Myotis davidii, assembly GCF_000327345.1. Taxonomy (NCBI): domain Eukaryota; kingdom Metazoa; phylum Chordata; class Mammalia; order Chiroptera; family Vespertilionidae; genus Myotis; species Myotis davidii. Next base: position 1,267,381 of record NW_006286231.1, read on the forward strand.
CCGGGACAGCCGGGTTAAGTCTGCTCTGACCCCTACGAACTTGGGCATATGTAATGGGGTCTGGCACATAATAGGTGCACACACAAAAATGTGAGTTCTGATCATACTTCCCTTTAACTTTCTGAAGTTCAGTTTCTGAGTTTCCTCAAATATAAAATGAAGATAGTAATCTTTACTTAATAATGATAAGGTATTTGTGAGTATTAAATGAGCTAATGTACATAAAAAATGGTTTTTGAATAGTAAATTCAAAGTAAAATAATATTACTGAATATTGTCTTCTGGTCTTAAGCTTTAATGAGAAGAGTTGAGTTTTGGGAGTGATTTGAAATAGGAGACAATAACTAGATAATTTAAATAAAAGTTAAAATCTCATGGCGTCACCAAAGCAATTGCATATAACAGTTACCATCATTACCAGCTAGTTGATGTTAATAATAGGAATAAAGCAAAGGGGAGACCAGATTCATAAGCATGGTCATCTGGGCAGCTTCACCAGGAAGCTGCAACTTCACACTCCCCAGGGAACCACTGGTGCTGGGGTCCAACCCCAGCAGGTCCAGGGGTCCCCAAAGGTGTGGACGGAGTCGGCGAAGAAGGAATGACATGGAGACAGCGTTC
>NW_006286231.1:1268132-1270953 GCF_000327345.1 Myotis davidii
CGTCTGAGTTCTGTGTTCTGAGTTCTGTGTTCTAAGCTCTGTCTTCTAAGGTCTGTCTTCTGAGGTCTGCCTCCTGTTGTCTTGTTACATCTGTATTTATACCAGTTGATTCCAATCCTATCAATCTCTATTCCAAAGGTTAGGGCGTTTCTTATCTCCATTCCAGGGAGTAAAGATTATTTAGCTTAAGTGTGATTGTTTGTAGTTAAAGTGATTAACTACCCGCCTGGCACTTAGTTAAGGAGTTTCATCCCCACCCTGACTGCAGGGGAAAATCCCTACCTGGGGAAACAACCTTTCTCGGAGAGGTGACCTTGGTTAAAACATAGTGCCAAGAAGGTGAGCAAATATATTAAGAACAGTATGCCATATATGCCAGGTCCCTTGAAACAGCAAGGATGGACCGGCTCCCGGCACACTGGTCCTACCCCTGCAAATCACTGGGAAAACGGATCAAAGAGGGAAAACTGGGATGCTGTAGGGAAGGCGCTTGCTTGTCAGTCTAACCTGGGAACATGGATCAGTGGCCAGGGGGCAGAGCAATGCAAGCATGTGAAATCTTGAAGGCTTAATTCGTTAAGCTCCTAGTTATAACCCCAAGACAAAGAGTTCTCACTCTCTTGTTCATCTTGCTCTGTTCCTGCTTCCCTGCACTTGCTTGCTTTCTCTGTGACGCCTGCTAGCCCGCCATGTGACACCCAATGCACTACAGCTGGGAACACAAGCTAAGCTAGCCAGATGCTAGCCTGGACTGTGCTTTAATATGGAGTGAAAACTATAGACTGCTTAGTCTGGGAAATGGCTTTGATCTTGGACCTGCTGAAAACACAGCTGGACTTTTCTTTTTTAAAATATATTTTTATTGATTTCAGAGAGGAAGTGAGAGGGAGAGAGAATCATTGATCAGCCGCCTTCTGCATGCCCCCAATGGGGATCAAGCCCACAACCTGGGCATGTGCCCCAACCAGGAATCAAACCATGACCTCCTAGCTCGTAGATTGATGCTCAAACACTGAATCAGGCCAGCTGTGCCAGCTGGATTTTTTCCGTGGTGAGACAGAGGGAGATGGGACATTGGAAGGGAACTCCCTTGATATTGCATCATCAATAAAGCTTCCCATGAAACCTCATTCTCCCGTGGGGAAATTCCTGTTCTTGTGGCACCCCAAGAGCTCCACTTCCACCAGAAACAGGTGGGGACACAGAAGGCACCCTCCCCCATAACATAACCACACTGATATGCACTGTACAACGCCCTTGGTGTTCCCTGGAATTGTGCAGTGCATGCTAAGGAGGGTTTTTAGACTGCCAAGGCTTGCTACATTGCTAATCTAGAATTAGACAGAACAAGTCTAATTGTCAGCCAAATAATAAGTCCAAGATTCATTCATATTCTTTTGCTCTCTTCCTCTCTCTTTCTCCTCCCTCTCTATCTTCCTCTTCCTCTCTCTCTCTTCCTCTCTCTTTCTCTCTCTCTCCTAACTATTTTTGTCATATTATTTCATGAACTTCACTTAAAGGGACAGGTAATTGTTCAGTGGCATTTTTGTGATCTAGTCGCCATCATTCTGCCCTGAAGTTATCCCAAGAAGTAATGCAATTTTCCCTGCTCTTCATAGACCTCCCTTCTGTGGCCACTAAGAGGTTCTGCTCTCCTCCTAGGGACAATGTGACCACATGGCCCAAGTTTTTTAAGACTCCATTGCAAATATTCTACCCAGTTTTATTCATGTATCGAAGCCCGGGTCTCTTTTCCTCCACACCCTCTTGCATTAAAATTCATAGTTGATGGTTTCATTCCCACAAGACTTTTCATGATGGCCAATTTACATCTGGAATTTACTCTGCTAATGACTCCCCTGTCCTTTTATGCTACACACTCCTGCAAGATTATTGTTACAAAAGTGCCACATTGATCAACTCATTCCATACCTTAAGCACTCACAAATGACATCTAAGATTATTTACAGCCGGAACTCCAGACTGCAAGGCCTACCCTTCCCATGGTCCCAATCCCATACTGTTTCCACAACAAGCTAGCTGCAGCTTGTCTTTTGAACTTTATTATCCAGAATCCCCTTGTTTATATCCAGCTAACCTAGTTAGCCATCCCATTCCAGAATAGCTTATTTTTTATGTATTTTTTTTATTTTATTGTTTAAAGTATTACATTTCTCCTTATTCCCCCAATTAATCCCCCCTGGCCACTCCCACCCCCAAGGGCAAGCCCCCACTGCCCCAGGGTCTGTGTCAATTGGTCTTGCTAATATGCTTGCATACACGTCCTTTGGTTGATCTTTAACCCCCGCCCCCTGCCTTCTCCCCGAGGTTGGAGGGTTTGCTCAGTGCCACCTTGGCTCTGGATCCATTTTTTTAAAATTAAATATTTATTGTTCAGATTATTAGAGTTGTTCCTCTTTTTCACCCCCATAGGTCCCCTCCACCCAGGTCCCACCCCACCCTCTGCCCTTACAACCCACCCACTGTCCTCATCCCTAGGTGCACAATTTTTGTCCAGTCTCTTCCTGCACCCCCCTCACCCCTTTCCCCCGCAAGAATAGTCAGTCCACTCCCTTTCTATGCCCCTGAATCTATTATAATCACCAGTTCATTCTGTTCATCAGATTATTCACTTGATTTTCAGATTCACTTGTTGATAGATGTGTATTTGCTGTTCATAATTTGTATCTTTACCTTTTTCTTCTTCTTCCTCTTCTTAAAGAATACCTTTTAGCATTTCATATAATACTGATTTGGTGGTGATGAACTCCTTTAGCTTTTTCTTATCTGTGAAGCTCTTTTCCTGGCCTTCACTTTGCTG
>NW_006286231.1:1271974-1283407 GCF_000327345.1 Myotis davidii
CTTGGGACTTCTCTTAGAAGTTCTTGTGCTCTCTGACCCAGCTGCAGTTTGTTAGGTAATTTTCATATTGAAAAAGGCCAGGCCTTTCATATGCAAAAGTCCCTGCGCACAGCTTGGGTGGCGGGGGGGTGAGGGGGTCTCAGGGGATAAATAAGGCGGAGCAAGGAGCTATGGCTGCTCCTCAGTCCTACCCTAAGAGGCCCCGCATCTCAGTGTCCCAGTAATCGCTGCAAGCACCCCTGAGAGAAGGCCGCCCTTGAGTTCTACCCGATGCCAGACAGTCCAGTTTCTCCCCGTATGAGTCTGGGTCCTCAGAGACTCGCCCAGACCTGGAGTTCAGAGCAGTTGGGAGCTTGAGACTCCCTCCCGATTGAAAAAGACAACCACGTCCTCATTTGCCAGCCCTTTCCGCGTGTGCCTGCGTACCTCTGCCCTTTACTTCCGCACCTCCTCTGAGTCTCACATATGAGTGAGGTCACTGGTTGATTTTGCTTAGCATAATGCTCTACAGTTCCATCCATGCTGTTGCAAATGGTAAAAGTTCCTTCTTTTTTATAGTAGCACTAGAGGCCTGATGCATGAAATTTGTGCAAGAGTAGTCCCTCCTTCCCCTGGCTGCTGACACTGGCTTCCCTCAGGTACCCGAGACCAGGGCTTCCCTCCTCTGGCCACCAGTAGGCACCTGGGATCCGGGCTGGCTTTCCTCCAGCCCCAGCTTCATCAGGAATGACGTCTGGTCCGATCAGCATATTACCCTTTTATTATTATAGATATGTGCCACTTCTTCTTACCCAATCATCTGTTGAAGCACACTTTGCTTGTTTCCATCTTGGCCAACCTGAATAATGCTGCAATAAACATAGGAGTACATATGTCTTTGCAAATAAATGTTTTCAAATTTTCCAGGTAGATATCCAGAGGAGGAATTGCTGGGTCGTGTGGAGAGAGTTAGAAACATCGATGAGAGAGAAACATCGATCAGCTGCCTCCTGCACACTCCCCACTGGGGATGTGCCTGCAACCCAGGTACATGCCCTTAACCGGAATCGAACCTGGGATCCTTCAGTCCGCAGGCCGACGCTCTATCCAGTGAGCCAAACCGGTTTCGGCTGTGCAGAATAGTCTTATCAACAAACTGGGCTCCTTCTCACCCTCATCATTTTCCTTTTCTGAGATGTTTTTCCTCTCCTTGCTATTATTTCCATCCTACAGTTGTACAAGTGAACTTCCAACAAACAGATATCATGCTTTAAATGCAGTGGTGATATCTAAAATATGAGCTGATCAGTACGGACACTGAATCATCAGGGAGGCTCTAGCCAAGAGTGCTGGATGGGTGTCCTAGGGAATCCTTCCTGGGCCAGTCATTAATCCTACAGTAACTGGATCCTGGGAAGGTGGTGGTGGGGTGTGTGTGTGGGAGGGGCTGGGGGGAGAAGGGTGTTGGTGAGTGTTGGGAATTCCTGGTGGAGGAGCAGGTATGGCCAGGGCAGTGGAGGCACTGCAGTCGGTATAGGGCAAGACTGCAACCAATTGGCACAAAAGTATGTCATTATTTAATATGGAGTATGAACGCCCAGGGCATACTGGTGAACACCAGCGTCAGGCTTTGCTGATGCAGCTCCAGGCTCAACTTAAGCTCCTTGTCCAACAACCTCAGAAGCAGTGATCCTTACCCACTCTCAATTATTGTAGCACGTTGTCCATACCACGTACTAGGCACATTTATAGCCTTGCATTGCTAATTTTTTTTGAATACTATTGTGGAATTCATCCCAAGAAAATGGGAATCTTTTCCAAATCAAGAGTTGTACTGTTTCTTTGTCTCTCCCTAAATGTCAAATGTAGTACCATTCTTAGGCAGTCACTTATCCTATATTTATTCATGAATAAATGAATGAAAATTTATTGATTGAATAATTGGGAACTATATACATCATAATATAGTCATTTCAAATCATTGAGAGAGTGAGGGAGTAGCAGACATCTTTGAAGCTCTGTTAAGAGTGAGGTATACTCTTCCCAGAAATATCCACAGCTACATAAAATTGGGCATAAATTTCAGGTATCTCACTTTTCTCCTAAGCCATTTATAGATTTCTAAAGAATTAACTTTAAAGTCTTTGCATCTTACAGGTACATTTACTAATGACAGGAAGGAAACAGCACTTACGCAGTGAGAGTCCATGTTGCTTAAATTTACAGCCAGACTGACATTTCATCTGATGTGCGCTCCAAGTTAAAGCTGGCTAATGATGACTATGAGCAGGCCTACAACTTAAAGCTTTCAAAGCTTTCCTTTTTTATCAGCACTCTTGATTTTATAAATAATGAAGCTCATCAACCCTATTCTTACCCAAATCTCCAGATAAGCTTGAGTGTAGTAGGACTTCTTGGGGGATCCAAACTTTTTGTTTTTAATTATTTTTTTAGAGAGAGAGAAGAGGAAAAAGAAAGAAAAAAACACTGATATGAGAGAGCAACACTGACTGATTGCCTCCTGCATGCACCCTGACAGGGGATGGAGCCCACAACCTAGATATGTGCCCTGACTGAGAATGGAACCCGTGACCCTTCAATGTGTGGGGACAAAGCTCCAACCAAATGAGCCATACAGGCCAGGGCATCATGAGGGATCCAAACTTTTATTTTTTATTCTTTATCTTTTTAAATATATTTTTATTGATTTCAGAGAGGAAGGGAGAAGGAGAGAGAGGTGGAAACATCAATGCTGAGAATCATTGATAGGCTGCCTCCCACAGGTCCCTCACTAGGGATCCCATTTGCAACCAGGGCATGTGCCCTTGACTGGATTTGAACCTGGGACCCTTCAGTCCACAGGCTGATGTTCTATCCACTGAGCAAAACCAGCTAGGACAAATTTTTTATTGTTTAAAGTATTACATATGTCTCCTTTTCCCCCCATTGACCTCTCCCTGGCCACTGCTATCCCCCAGCACATGCCCTTACCCCCTGGTGTCTGTGTCCTTTGATGATGCTTAGATACATGCATACAATTCCTTTGGTTGATCTCTTACCCCCCTCTCACCCTCCCCTGCCTTCCCTCTTCCAAACATTTTTATTAAGGCCTTGTAGCATCTCTATGAAGGATGAACAGTTTACACCTCATCAAAGTCCCAAAGTGAACTACTACAGATGAATGTTGATGTTACCTAGGTATTCCAGTGAGACAGTTACTTTAGGACCCATATGCTTGAGGTAGTGGTCCAGTCTCCTCCCAGGCTGTTGTACTGCTGACTGAGGGTTTCACTTAAAGTGCACTCACTACTGGTTATATCATAGACGTCAAATAACAAATGCCAGTAACAGTCTGAAGTGGGAGCATCATTCACTGGTTGAGCTATTAGTGCCACAGGCCTAAATGTGAAGAGTGTGATTCATGTCTAACTGGGAGGGGTGGCATATAAAAATGCAAGATCAACTTTGTCTCAGACAGGACTTTGTTCATCAGGGAGAGCAACCTTCCTACGTAAACCAAAGTGCAGACATGAGGTATGAAATAGTGAGATCATCTTCACTAAGGCTCTGTGTGGAAGTGACTCCCACTGAGTTACGCGCCATGACTCAAAGAGATGGGACTTCCATCAACTCCCTGAGGCAGTTAACTAGGCTCCTTGTAATAAACTTCTTTCTGGAAGAAAGAAGAGAATTTGATTACAAGGGAAGTTCCATGCAATGTTGGAGACATAAAGTTGAGGGGGGAAAAATGGCACTATCTCATATTTCATACTAATTTGCTTCACTTCTTGGAAAAGTAAATATCTTATGTACTATTAATTTTTGGATTGATTTCTATTGTCTGAAACTTCTTGGAGCACACTATTACGACAAAGACATTAGAAATGGACATGTAGAGAATCCCAGAAGAGAATAATAAGGAAAAAGAGTTCAATAAAGCCCTAACCGGTTTGGCTCAGTGGATAGAGCCAAGGGTCCCAGGTTCGATTCCGGTCAAGGCCATGTACTTGGTTGTGAGCACATCCCCAGTAGTGGGTGTGCAGGAGGCAGCTGATTGATGTTTCTCTCTCATTGATGTTTCTAACTCTCCCTCTCCCTTTCTCTCTGTAAAAAATCAATAAAATACATTTTTAAAAAAGAGTTCAATAAATACTAACTTAAATTAGAGCTAAACTATGCTTCTCAGGCCTGAGACCAAAATAACGTTCCTGGGAGACACAAAGAAGTCAGTTTTCCAAGAAATCTTTGGAGAAGTTACATCTGGACCGTGTAGAAGAGAGGGTGTGCCATTGAGGTGTCTGTGACTCAGCGGCAGCTTTATTTTCATCTGCTTTGACAACTGTGATAACAAATGAAAGTTATCTCATGCAAGAAAAAAATTCATTCTCTATGTCGTTCTATATAGTGTGGGGTCCTGCCCCCGTGTGGCTAGCTCCTTACTGAAAACACCATGACGATAATGTGAGGTTCAGGGGAGCTCACATGGCGCAGGGAATGAGCATTGGGAGCTATGTCCCTGGTCTCTTCTGCAGCTAATTTACAGTGTGGTCTCAAAACCAAGCCAACCAGAAGTAGGGAGTTGGGTGAGGAGGTTTGGATGGTGAGGAGGTTGGGGAAGCAAAGAATTCCTGGCTCTCTTCTGCTGTTTCTTGATTTACGACAACCCCTGTGTATGAATGAAAAGCAATGTATTTTGGTTACTGGGCACAGGACATAAGTACTATCAAGCCCAAGGTTTCTGCAATTATGCCCACTGTCTCCACCAAACGAACATATGGCCATTGTGGGAAGAGTGGTTACAATAGCAATGAAAGTGGTGCATTTTACACAGGAGTAGCCTTTGAATATAGGGGTGGGCAAAAGTAGAATTATGGGCTCCAGGTATATCATTCAAAAAAATTGTAGTGAGATGAGTGAATAAACAAGATGCAGAACTTAGAAAGCAGAAATAAATTCTGGCATAAGCTACAATGTGGATAAGTCCTATTTGCATGTGAACCTTTGTATGACATTGTAAAATGGCGTAGACAAACCTAGTCACTATCTTTACGAAGACATTATTTTCAGATTGATTGGAAAAGAGAAGACAGATTTGTGTGTCTGGCAGTGAACTCTCTCTTATTATTTGGGAAGTGGGCCCAAATTATTTTATATGGGAATTCAAGAAAGAGGAGGCTCAGAAAGTTGAGAGAAGTTATTCATTCAATGTCAAAGTAAAGAAAAGAGGAAGAGGAAAAGAGAGAAGAGGAAGGAGAAAAGAGGAAGAAAAGATTCCTGAGCTTGGCAAGCTTCTTTGACGAAACACTGCTCCCTTAAGCTTCCCCTGACACGCTTACATACCCACAACTTGGGACCCAAGATAGAAAAACAAGGTTGAAACCAAACTTTCCATTCTACTTTCCCCAAACCCCCTTCTATTAGTCACTTTGGTGTTGCAAAATTCAGAGTTCATCTAGTCCAACTGTCAACCAGATGCTTGAATCCTCTCCACACAGTTATTCCTTAGCTGGGCTGACAGCTTACTTAGTTAATCTTTCAATCATTTTTTCCTGTTGGGCCCATAGAATTTTACATAAAAACAACTCTCAGAGAAAAGAGAAAAATAAAAATAAAGAAGCACATTCTAATCTAAATCTTACGTTCTTGATTATTAATTACTAGAGGCCTGGTGCACAAATTCGTGCACGGGTGGAGGCCCTCGGCCTGGCTGTCTCACCCAGTCCTGATCAGGGTTAATTGGGGCCAGCCAGAGGGAGGGACCACGGAGGTTGGCTGGCCATGGGAGGTTGGCTGTGGGAGCACACTGACCACCAGGGGACATCTCCTGCATTGAGCATCTGCCTCCTAGTGGTCAGTGCACATAATAGTGACCAGTCATTCAGTTGTTTGGTCCCTTAGGCTTTTATATAGAGAGATATTTTAAAACAGTTTTAAATTCAGTTGGGTCCGGCCAGTGTTGTTCAGTGGTCAAACATGACCCATGAACAAAGAGGTCACTGGGTTTGATTCCCAGGCAGGGCACATGCCCAGGTTTCAGGCTCAATCCCTAGTAGGGAGCATGCAGGAGGCAGCCAATTGATGTTTCTCTCTCAGTGATGTTTCTATCGCTCCCTCTCCCTTCCTCTCTCTCTCTAAAAATCAATGAAAACATATTAAGTAAATAAATGAATAAATCCAATTGCGAAGTATTTTGTCCCCTCCCAAATATACAGGGTGGGGCAAAAGTAAGATTATATTTGTTTTTATAGAAAACTAGGAGCCCAGCGCATGATTCAAAATCCACCCTCCAGTCCGGCCCTGCCTCCCTCTCCAGCCCTTGAAGCAGCCACAGCCGCTGCTGATCAGGCCCTCCCCCAGTGCAGGCACACAGAGGCCCCTGCTGCCCCGCCCCCAACACTGCACACGAAACCTCCTCCTGTCCGGTCAACCCGTTACAGTGTCCTGGTTAATTAGCATATTTCTCTATTAGATAGATAGATAGATAGATAGATAGATAGATAGATAGATAGATGATACAAAAATTAATAAATAACAATAAAAGAATTAACTGTTTCTGGTACTCCCAACTATAAACCTACTTTTGCCCCAACCTGTATTTGTGTGAATGTGTATATACTTACTTGTAGGGGAGAAGCAAACTTTCCTCTACCTTCAAGGTTTTTCTGGCTGCTCTGATAATCAAACAGACATGAGACAGATTAGCAAGAGAAAATAACCAAATGTAATATATACATGTGTATGGGAACCTACGTGCCATGAGAGAGTCAGAGACTCCACATGCAGGAGAGGTTTAAGGATACAAAGGGGGATTGAGGTATATAAGGCCTCCTGGTCTGGGGATGAGATAAGGTGCCTTGGGGGGCTTCAACGGGTAAATTCAGGATGATAAGAGCACAGGCTTAGTAAACAAGTGTGCTCTGCCCTGTAGATAGATTAGAGGAGGTGATTTCTCCTAATAGCTTATTATGGTCAAGGCCCCTAATTCAAATTCTGCTAGGTAGTTGCAGGGGACGGGGGTAGGGAACAGAAGTTTCTCTTGAGTCTGAGGCTAAAGCTGCCTTTGCTGAAAGTAATTTGCATTCCACTGAGGCACATCTTGGGGTGACTCCTGTTACCTGAAAGGGGACTTGGCCTTGAGAGGGTCCAGTGGTGTGTAGGTTCTTGACTTCCTGCAGGAAAAATTTCACAACATGAGTCCAGGTGAATTTTAGAAGACATTTGTTAAAGCTGAGGGCAGTGAAACAGGAAGGGCTTAGGATAACAGGAGAGGGACTAGGTGGGGAAGTGAGCCTAGGGGGGCCTGCTTTGGCTCACTCAGAAGGCAGAGGAAAGGGGTCTTGGGGACAGGTTCGGAGGGTTTGCCTGGGACAAGCACCTGCTGCCTATTGATGCCCTGGTAGCAAGCCTTAGAGTTAGGAAAATGCATGGCTATGGGGGAAGAAGGAAAGGGAGAGAGGAAGAGGGGGGAAGGGGTAGGGGAAGAGGAAGAGCTAAGGGGGGCTGCTCTAAGGAAGAGCCTGAGCTGGGACCTTTATTTTAGAAGTTTTGTGTTGTTTTTAAGTATGTTTTTTTGATTGATTTTTAGAGAGAGAAGAAGGGGGAGGGATAGCGAGATAGAAACATCAATAAGCTGCTTCTTGCATGCCCCCTACTGGAGATTGTGCCCACAACATGTGCATGTGCCCTGACAGGAAATTGAACCAGTGACCTCTTGGTTCATGGGTTAACGCTCAACCACCAAACAACACTGGCTGGGCTGTGTTTGAGGGTTTTAAAGGCTGGGCATTTAGGGGATATCTTAGGGGAGGACCCCAATAGAATATTGATCAGCTTTATGCTGATGTGCCAAAATGAGGTTTATTCTCTTAACTTGTCTGTCCTTGGGTGTGGCTGGCAAATGGCACTAATTGGATTTCTGTTATGTCCCCCAGAGTAGGGTGATTTAAGCTATTCACTCTCTGGTTGGGGAGGAGGTGTCAAAACCATTTACTCTTAAGTGTCCTTGGTTTAGGGAAGATAGGATTTACTAGTGGCTGCACACTGCTATTAGTAACTGTCTATTTCCCTATTCCATTTATCCTGGTTTACTGGCCTGTTTCACTTATATAATTTCCTTTTAACATTTCTCTTTACAAACCTTTCTATAACTTTCACAAAACTTTTTACCCATTCAGAAATAACCAGCTTTAGAACAACTCACTTTTCCCCCTTCAAAACGTGTCTCCATTCGTCATATCTTTTGTTAGCAAAACCACACAATTTCTTTCAAATTACAATTCTTACTTTTTAGAAACTTTGATTTTATTGTTTTATTTTCTGTTTTCAATTTAATAAAATTTATTACAGCAGGTTGAGCAAAGCATATGTAGTTATCTCTGTTTCTTCATTCCTTTTTTAAAAATCTTTATTGTTGAAAGTATTACAGACACCCCCCCTTTTCTTCCCCATGGACCCCTTCTAGCCTGCATCCACTCTCCCTTTCCCCTGCCCCAGGCCTTCACCACATTATATTCTGTGTCGATGGATTATGCATATATGCATACAAGTTCTTTGGGAACCTTGATTTTTTTAATGACAACTAAAAAGTAAGTAAGTAGCCTTTCCGGCATCCAAGATGTCGAAGAGAGGATGTGGTTGGTCCTTCAGGGAGAAATTCCGTATTTCCCTGGGTCTTCCAGTAGAAGCTGTGATCAACTGTGCCGACAACACAGGAGCCAAAAATCTGTATACTATCTCTGTGAGAGGAACAGGGGACGACTGAACAGACTTCCTGCTGCCGTGTGGGTGACATGGTGATGGCCACAGTCAAAAAAGGCAAACCAGAACTCAGAAAGGGGTACATCCAGCAGTGGTAATGCGACAACGAAAGTCATGCCAGAGAAAAGATGGCGTGTTTCTTTATTTTGAAGATAATGCGGGGGTCACAGTAAACAATAAAGGGGAAATGAAAGGTTCCGCCATCACAGGACCAGTAGTAAAGGAGAGGGCAGATTTGTGGTCCAGGACAGCACCCAATGCTGGCAGCATTGCATGATTCTCTGGTGCATTTATAGAGGAAAAACCCATTAAAAATTGGTGACATGAGAAAAAAAAATTAATTAATTAAAATAAAAATTAAGTAATTAGCCCTGGCCAGCTTGGCTCAGTGGATAGAACATCGGCCTGCAGACTGAAAGGTCCTAGATTCGATTCCGGTCTGGGGCACATGCCCGGTTGCAGCTCAATCCTCAGTGCGGGGCGTGCAGGAGGCAGGCCCCTCCAAGGGAAGGCAAAGTCCCTGTTAAGTTATCCTTGAGGGTCTCATAGAAGTTGGTTTCAGGGAGTTTAGGGAGTATACAGAAAAAGTGTTTTAAAAGACAGGACCCACAAGGGTTCAAAGATTCCTAATGACCTATGTTAGCTGGGCCAGCCAGAGGCAGCACCGCAGGCCCTGAGGGCAAATCCAGTCGGTCTTCTCTAGGCAGAGTAGAAACTGCCTGGTGTCCCTTATTTTCAAAGCAGAATGAGCTTAGGCTCTCATTTACCAGGCAAAAGGTTAGGGTTAGACCTTCAGAAAGCATTTCCAATTGGAAAGCCAAAGTTAAAAATCAGCCATCTTTCCCCCCTCCCGCCTCCCCTGTTCTTAGTTATCTTGATCCTGATCTAGAGCCTAGGGTCTCTCCTTGAGGATTTAAAAACAAATAAACAAACAAACAAAAACACCTTAAAGAAAACCAGCCTTTTACCTTAAAACAAAGAGGTCCGGAATTCCAAGAAAATAACCCAAGTCAACCAGATGCAAAGCAAGGAGGCGGTGGGACATAATGGGTCCCTAGCATTGGTTCAGGTCTGCAAGGTAGTCCTGGGTGGGCTTCTCTTAATAATAATAATAATAAAATTTTAAAATAAATAAATAAAGTAACCTTTATTTAAAGGCTGGTCTGAAATTTTTTTTAAAAAAGTAAGTAATTAGCATCCTTTAGATTGGCAAGTGCATTTCAAACTTCTAGAAATACACTCATACTTTTAAAAGATATACTTCTAATAAAGTGTAAGACATTTATTAACAGCTTCAAGTGTATTTTCTATTAAAAAAATAATCGGTTAACTTCAGACTTGTCTAGCAATCAGTGTTTAACAGTTGAAGTAAGTTAATTGATCTGCTTAGATAGCAAAGATATTTTTCCTTTCAATAAGGATTACTTCCCAGAAACTTGCATCTTAAAAGATGGCCCAGATCAGAGTTCTTTAAAACCAGCTATTTGTATCTCAAAGGTACAAGCAAAGAAATTCCAGCTGCCCCTACAAGGCTATTGGTTTCATAAAGCCAATTATCTATAAGCATTTTGAGTTGAACAGAGGGGTGTAGGAAGGTAAAAGGATTTAGTGGGCCTTTTGTTCTGGAGCCACACCTCTGGCCCTGTAAAGACTATTTGTAAGACAAGGACAGTCATTTTTAACACCCCGAGGATTAGCAAATGTTGGTAAGGGACTAACAAGGTCATTCACCCATTTTTGGAATGTTTCTTTCCATTTGGGTATATTTTTCTTTCAGGATCTGTAGCAATGACAGAAAGCTATTTTACAGGTAGCATATAGCTGAGGGTCATTTCTGAGACCTATAATAGGTTTGCATGTATGGAAAAGACACATAGATCTAATGAGGCCTCATCCTCCATTCACTTAGATTGGGAACAGCAAAACAGGTCTAGCTGTAAGATAGTATTAAATTAATGGTCTTATTAATCAGCCAATCCTCTTCATTGTCCACTTTATAATGGGGCCAGGCTATGTTTCAACAAAAGCTTGAGCCCAGCTGCCGTGGCTCAGTGGTTGACCTATGAACCAGAAGGTCATGGTTCAAAATTCCTGGTCAGGGCACATGCCCAGGTTGTGGACTCGATCCACAGTGGGGCATACAGGAGGCAACCAATCAATGATTCTCTCTCATCATTGATGTTTCTATCTCTCTCTCCTTCTCCCTTCCTCTCTCTAAAATCAATAGAAACATACTTAAAAAATAAATAACGTTTGAAGGTCTCGGTCAAATTTCTCCCACTTGAAGAATATGCATCATCCAAAAGGGTACCTCGAGGAACTGTGGACTGGTTCGCCATCTATGGAGAGACAGATAAATTCTGAGCCAAGAATAAGAGGTGTCCCTGCTAGTCTGGGCTGTTTTGCAGGCACCTGCTGCCCAACAAATATAGCCCCTTCAAGCAAGGAATCCCTCTCTAGATGACCTCTGGCCTTAGCCAGCCTTACTGGGGAACCCCCTTTATCATGTCTGTCCACACGAGGGGTGCCTAGTACCTTTGTCGCCTCAAATGGAGAAGTATCATCCTACAACTCTGGTCTCCAGTAGTCAGACTAGTGGCCTGTTGCCCTTTCATGTTCCCAAAAGCTCTAGTCCTTTAGGAGGATTAGGAGAGAGAGAGAGAGAGAGAGAGAGAGAGAGAGAGAGAGAGAGAGAGA
>NW_006286231.1:1283812-1285273 GCF_000327345.1 Myotis davidii
TGTTCAAAGCAGAATGAGCTTAGGCTCTCATTTACCAGGCAAAAGGTTAGGGTTAGACCTTCAGAAAGCATTTCCAATTGGAAAGCCAAAGTTAAAAATCAGCCATCTTTCCCCCCTCCCGCCTCCCCTGTTCTTAGTTATCTTGATCCTGATCTAGAGCCTAGGGTCTCTCCTTGAGGATTTAAAAACAAATAAACAAACAAACAAAAACACCTTAAAGAAAACCAGCCTTTTACCCTTAAAACAAGAGGTCCGGAATTCCAAGAAAATAACCCAAGTCAACCAAATGCAAAGCAAGGAGGCGGTGGGACATAATGGGTCCCTAGCATTGGTTCAGGTCTGCAAGGTAGTCCTGGGTGGGCTTCTCTGAAATCTTGCCACACAGTCGGAGTCCCAGTCCCAGTCAAAGCACCATTATGTAGTAAGTGGTGGGAACAGCCCCAGATGTCTGAACTGACTGGTGGGGCTTCGGCAATGTCGGTACTTGAGTTCTGCCTGGGAAAGAATTCAGAGTCAAGACTCTCAGTGTAAGAGAACGTTTACTTATAGAGGTAGAAGTAATTTGTAGAAGAAATGGGCGGAGGAAACAAGTTATTGAGGCAAAGGAAGGGCCCTAGGAGCTTGAGAAAGCTATTTTACAGGTAGCATATAGCTGAGGGTCATTTCTGAGACCTATAATAGGTTTGCATGTATGGAAAAGACACATAGATCTAATGAGGCCTCATCCTCCATTCACTTAGATTGGGAACAGCAAAACAGGTCTAGCTGTAAGATAGTATTAAATTAATGGTCTTATTAATCAGCCAATCCTCTTCATTGTCCACTTTATAATGGGGCCAGGCTATGTTTCAACAAAAGCTTGAGCCCAGCTGCCGTGGCTCAGTGGTTGACCTATGAACCAGAAGGTCATGGTTCAAAATTCCTGGTCAGGGCACATGCCCAGGTTGTGGACTCGATCCACAGTGGGGCATACAGGAGGCAACCAATCAATGATTCTCTCTCATCATTGATGTTTCTATCTCTCTCTCCTTCTCCCTTCCTCTCTCTAAAAAAAAAAATCAATGAAAACCTATATTTTTAGAAATCTGTTTGAGCCAACACAATTTTTATTTTTATTCTGAACTTGTGTGCTTCCTGCTTCAGTGGTGATGAAATCGCCTTTTTTAAAAAAATAAAGAAAAGATGGTAATGGCAGGGTTCTTTATTTCTCCTTAACATTCATTCTTGGCAAAAAATAAAGTGTTGGGAACTCTTTGTCAATTCCTTGAAATCTTTGGAAGCCTGGTCCGTGAGAGCTGGAGTCTGGGCGTCTGCTCGAGGCAGCATCTTGTGGCATTCTGTAGGTGGAGGCGGCACGTCGCCGCAGGAAGTGCCTGCCCTCCTGTCACAGGCACGCTGGGTGACAGGAGGCAGGGACTTCTATTCTGGTCTCACTTTTCTGGTCTCTAAAATGAGGAGAGG
>NW_006286231.1:1285935-1290454 GCF_000327345.1 Myotis davidii
TCTGCCTGGGAGAATTCAGAGTCAAGACTCTCAGTGTAAGAGAACGTTTACTTATAGAGGTAGAAGTAATTTGTAGAAGAAATGGGCGGAGGAAACAAGTTATTGAGGCAAAGGAAGGGCCCTAGGAGCTTGGGAGAGTGGTAGGTAATGGTAAGCACCTGGAGAGGGGGAGGGAAAGGGTGAGACTTGGTCATGCTTCTGGGAGGGAGAACACACTGGGCCCTCTTCCCTAATGGTTTTATGGGTGGAGATTTTAGGGGTGGTCCCAGGGGAAGACCTCAATAGAATATTCAGCAATAAATAACGTTTGAAGGTCTCGGTCAAATTTCTCCCACTTGAAGAATATGCATCATCCAAAAGGGTACCTCGAGGAACTGTGGACTGGTTCGCCATCTATGGAGAGACAGATAAATTCTGAGCCAAGAATAAGAGGTGTCCCTGCTAGTCTGGGCTGTTTTGCAGGCACCTGCTGCCCAACAAATATAGCCCCTTCAAGCAAGGAATCCCTCTCTAGATGACCTCTGGCCTTAGCCAGCCTTACTGGGGAACCCCCTTTATCATGTCTGTCCACACGAGGGGTGCCTAGTACCTTTGTCGCCTCAAATGGAGAAGTATCATCCTACAACTCTGGTCTCCAGTAGTCAGACTAGTGGCCTGTTGCCCTTTCATGTTCCCAAAAGCTCTAGTCCTTTAGGAGGATTAGGAGAGAGAGAGAGAGAGAGAGAGAGAGAGAGAGAGAGAGAGAGAGAGAGAGAAAAGTCGCCCCTCCAAGGGAAGGCAAAGTCCCTGTTAAGTTATCCTTGAGGGTCTCATAGAAGTTGGTTTCAGGGAGTTTAGGGAGTATACAGAAAAAGTGTTTTACAAGACAGGAAACACAAGGGTTCAAAGATTCCTAATGATTACCAGGCAAAAGGTTAGGGTTAGACCTTCAGAAAGCATTTCCAATTGGAAAGCCAAAGTTAAAAATCAGCCATCTTTCCCCCCTCCCGCCTCCCCTGTTCTTAGTTATCTTGATCCTGATCTAGAGCCTAGGGTCTCTCCTTGAGGATTTAAAAACAAATAAACAAACAAACAAAAACACCTTAAAGAAAACCAGCCTTTTACCTTAAAACAAAGAGGTCCGGAATTCCAAGAAAATAACCCAAGTCAACCAAATGCAAAGCAAGGAGGCGGTGGGACATAATGGGTCCCTAGCATTGGTTCAGGTCTGCAAGGTAGTCCTGGGTGGGCTTCTCTGAAATCTTGCCACACAGTCGGAGTCCCAGTCCCAGTCAAAGCACCATTATGTAGTAAGTGGTGGGAACAGCCCCAGATGTCTGAACTGACTGGTGGGGCTTCGGCAATGTCGGTACTTGAGTTCTGCCTGGGAAAGAATTCAGAGTCAAGACTCTCAGTGTAAGAGAACGTTTACTTATAGAGGTAGAAGTAATTTGTAGAAGAAATGGGCGGAGGAAACAAGTTATTGAGGCAAAGGAAGGGCCCTAGGAGCTTGGGAGAGTGGTAGGTAATGGTAAGCACCTGGAGAGGGGGAGGGAAAGGGTGAGACTTGGTCATGCTTCTGGGAGGGAGAACACACTGGGCCCTCTTCCCTAATGGTTTTATGGGTGGAGATTTTAGGGGTGGTCCCAGGGGAAGACCTCAATAGAATATTCAGCAGCTTTCCACATAAGTCCTTTCAAGGTCTAGGTCCCCATTGATTGATTGGTTGGCTCCAGGGGGTATTATTCAAGGCAGCTGGTTCTGAGCTGAGCATGGCTTGTCTGGTTTTGTTGCTTTTCTGGGCCCAGAGCTAAAACCAATTTGAGGCCTAGATGTTATCTCTACTGAGGAAAGGTCAGGGGGTCCAAAACCCATGCCCAGTGATATGCTAGGGGAGAAAAGGCCACCCCACCCTGGGGGCAAGCTCCCACCCTACAATTGTCCTTTGCTAGGTCACCAGGGTGCCTGGCTGACCGTCCTTGCTCTGCTCATTTCTGTCTACCTGCCTACCACATCATCATGTCTGACTAAAATGTAGGAATGGGAGAAAGAGTTCCATTTTTTACTAGTATAAAAATAAACCCAAGATTAGTCAACTACCAAGTAGAACAGATTTATATTTTTCTGTAATGTTTTCAGGTTTTAAAATAATCAGTGTTACATGGTATACAGAAGACCCTTTTAGAAAGGGTTCCAAAATAAAATGAGAATTTTTGTAATCTAAATCTTAAAGGAATGATGTTTTGTCTTAAGAAAATATAAAAGCATTCATGAGAAAAAATGATTCTTCTCTATCTTTTGTTTTTGTTTTTCAGCCTTCAGGTTTATGACTGTTCTCATATCCTTCACTTCCTCAACAAAAAATATTGTTGGTATTATGTAATACACTGGTTCAGTGGCAGTAAATCAACCAAGTAAATAAAAAGGCAATGAGAAGTCTGTACAAAATAGTAGTTAGAGTCAATTTCTCTCCCACATAACTTTTCAGGCATAAGGATGTGACAGCTCCATAGGGTTCAAGGATCCAGATTTTTTTATCTTGTTGCTCTGCCAGCTCAGGGTGTGTCCTCCATCCACATTGTCCATGCCTATGTTCCAGGTAGCAGAATTAGTATGTATCAACTCTTTATATTCCTTTGGCCAGAAATTAGGGGAGAACAATTAGGAGACATTACCACAGTTATCTTCTAATGTCCTAAGAATATAGATGCTTCATAAGCTTGATCATTTGGAAGCACTGACCATTTATATTATATTAGAATGCACAAAGTTCAGACTGCCATTCAAATATGGCAAAGTAACACACCTATTTACCCTCATTGTCATTCCCCAAAATCTCACTGAAATTATGGTAAAGAAATTTTTTAAAGAAAACCTCAAAAAAGCACAAGTACGGAGAGAATGGGAGAGGAGGTAATAGCAGCCAAGAGATGTTAACAACAGACTTATATTAACTAATTATAAGCAGACTAGAAGAAGTTAAAAAGGTTGCTGTAGGGGAGAGGGGAGAGGGTACCAGGAAGTTTACTGATTAGGCTGCCAAGCCATTAAAAGCCCAGAAATTAGGGCCACAAGCCTGACTGTGGGGGAAAGATGAGGCTGAGACAAGAGGACTGATTGATGGCTTACATAAAAGCAGTCCCAGCACTACATTTCCTCACCACCCCTGCACAGCCAAGTAACTGACCCTCCCTCCTCTGCCAGGGCTTTGGGAGGATGTCTCCCAGCAAATTTAAACAGATGGTTTAGTTAACTTGTTTTCCTATATTGAGAGTAGTTTTATAGTCCTGTGGGAAGTTTAGAGCTGAAATAGCAATATATGCAGAGAAAACTTAACAAATGAGGCTATTATCTTTAAAGAAAAACAAATATTTGTACAAAAATGGATATTTAACCATAGTATACTACTTGGTTCAGCTAAGAAAAAATATTTACATAGTCATAATAATGTAAGCACATAAATATTTGCTTATATTTCCGTATAATTATAATTGGGGGGGATGAGGACAGGGAAGTGTGGAGATGGTAGGAAAGAGAGAAGAGCTAAATCTTTATGTTTCATAGTTGAAAATCAATGGATAATAACTAAAATGGAAAACTTAAGAGCTAGCAATATAAGCATACAATAATAGAAATATAGAGGTAACTATCTGAATGAACTACTGAAAGAATATAAAATGATTAACTGGAAGGAGGCAATAGGAATAGATTAGACTGAAGAGAGGTCAGACATCAAGTTGTTATATCATAAGTCTTACAGAATAGTCTGACTTTTAAAACTCTGATAAAAATAAAAAAATAAATTAAAAAGAATAAAAGGTGTTAAAATAAATATTTTCTTTCCTAGAAGGAATTTTTCTGAATATAAAGTTGACCTGAAGCTATCTACCATATTATTTCATTAACTGGTTTTTCTGTTAAATATTGAACAAAATTTCTGTCCTCCTTTTGTCCAGTTTTTTCTTTAATTAAGCTTTTAATTTTGATAACATTATAAATTCACATGCAGTTGTAAAAAAGAATACACAAAGATCCCATGTCACCTTTACCCAGTTTCCCTCAATGGTTAACACCTTGCAAAACTGTAATTCAATATCACAACCAAGGTACTGACATTGATATAGTCCCTTCACCAGAGAGATCCCTCATGTCGCTCTTTTATAGTCATATCCACCTCCCTCTGCCTCCCCCAACTCCATACAGAACCCCTGGCAACCACTAATCTGTCCTCCAGGTCTATAATCTTGTCACTATAAAATCTATCTACATAAAACCCTAGTATGCAAATAGACCAAATGGCAGAACAACAGAACAACTGGTCGCTATAACATGCTCTGACCGGGGGAAACCAAGATGGCGGCATAGGTTAACACCAGAGTTTGCTGCCTCGAACAACCACTTCAAAAATACAACTAAAAGACGGAACGGACATCATCCAGAACCACAGGAAGGCTGGCTGAGTGGAAGTCCTACAACTAGGAGGAAAGAGAATATCATACCCAGACTCAGAGGCACAGTGCTGAAGTGAAATACTAAGGTG
>NW_006286231.1:1290464-1291028 GCF_000327345.1 Myotis davidii
GCTGGGACTCTGTGAGGCAGGTCCCCTGAGGAGGGAACTGAGAGCAGCCATAACTGCTCGCTCCGCCCACCCTGTAGATTCCTGGGGACCGCCCCGCCCAAGCCCTGTACTGAGGCATTTGCCGGATAGCCTCAGGCAAACGCTAGATTAGTACCACCCTAGAGATCCAGCACAGAAGCTCTCCCACTGCAGACACAGCTGACTCTCACAGCAAGTTAGCCTGGAGGTCAAATCATTGCCGACAACAATCAAGGCTTAACTACAACAAGACTGAGCACAAAGACCACAAGGGGGTGCACCAAGAAAGCATAAATAATGCGGAGACAAAGAAACATGACAGAAATGGAGGCTATAGAGCTAAAAAACACACTTTTAAGGTCTTTCAATAATTTGCTAGAAACTGCCAATAAATGTAGTGAGATCCTCAAGAAATCTAATGAGACCCTCGATGTTGTGATAAAGAACCAACTAGAAATTAAGCATACACTGACTGAAATAAAGAATATTAAATAGACTCCCAACAGCAGACTAGAGGATCACAAGAATCAAGTCAAAGATTTGAAA
>NW_006286231.1:1291527-1298554 GCF_000327345.1 Myotis davidii
GTCTGATGATTCTTGGGGGGGGGGGGGAAAGGGGTGTGGGAGATGCGGGAAGAGACTGGACAAAAATCGTGCACCTATGGATGAGGACAGAGGGTGTGGAGTGAGGGCGGAGGGTGGGGCGGGAACTGGGAGGAGGGGAGTTATGGGGGGAAAAAAGAGGAACAAATGTAATAATATGAACAATAAAGATTTAAAACAAAAAAACAAAATATGCTCTGACCATCAGGGGGTGCGAGTGGAAATGGCGGGCATCAGCCATGGTGGGATGGTGGAGGTGGAGTAGGTGAGCGGGGGGAGCCAAACCAAGGCAGGACTCCAGTTGCTGTCATTGGGGAGAGCCCCTGGTGGTTACTGAAAATTCTTTGCTCCCTCACACTGTGGTCCCACTGCTCACACCCACTGCCTGCGCCAGCCCCACTTGCACTTGCTGCACCGGCACTGATCGCTGTCAGCCCTGATTGACCCTGATCACTGTCAGCGGGTGGGAGTGGCAGCTGCCAGCCCTGATCAGCCCTGAGGGCTTCTCCATCCTGCTCCTAAAGGGCAATCGGGACAGTGGCTGCCACTCGCACCCACTGACAGCACCAGCCCCAATCACTCCACGCCGTCAATAGCGGGTGCACGCAAGGCCGGAGCGTCAACGCATGGGAGCTGTGGCAGCTGGAATGGGGCTGCCAGCAGATAAG
This sequence comes from Myotis davidii, assembly GCF_000327345.1. Lineage (NCBI taxonomy): Eukaryota > Metazoa > Chordata > Mammalia > Chiroptera > Vespertilionidae > Myotis > Myotis davidii. The sequence continues at coordinate 1,292,214 of NW_006286231.1, forward strand.
GGATCCAGGGCTGAGTGGGGAGGAGCCAGGCGTGGGTGAGGAGGATGGGCCGAGACATGCCCGTATGCCCACCACAGCCTCCCCGCACACAATTCCTTTGAAGGTGCACAAATTCATCAACATTTGTTATTATTTGACTTTATGATTCTAACCATCCCAGGGGGTAAGAGGTGGGATCTCACTGTGGCTTTGATTTGCATTTCTGTGATGACTAATGATTCTGAGCATCTTTTCATGTGTTTATTTGCCATTTGTATCTCTTCTTTTGAGAAATGTCTGTTCACATCCCTTTCTCATTTTTTAAATTGAGCAGTTTTTAATTGATTAGTTGTAAGGGTTCTTTATGTATTTTGGATACTAGATCCTTATCAGATATACGAATTGCAAATATTTTCTCCCATTCTGAGGATTGTCTTTTGCATATTTAATTTTATAAGAAACTACATTACCAATCTGTTTTTTCAGAATGGCCTTACCAGTTTATATTCCTACCAGCAGTGTATGGGTGTTCATTTATCTTTATATATTCATTATTCTTTATATATTGTAGACACTAGTCCTTTGTCAGATTTATGGATTTCAAAGTTTTCTCTAAGTTTATAGATTCTATTTTCATCCTGTTAACAGAATTTTTCACATAACAAAGTTGTTGTTTTGTTGTTTTTACATAACAAAGTTTTTGTTTTTCATTTTGCTGAGGCTCAATTTACTAGTTTTTCCTTTTATAAACAGGTTTTTAGAGTTCAGTCTAAGACAGGGGTGGGCAAATTTTTTGACTCAAGGGCCACAACGGGTTCTTAAACTGGACCGGAGGGCCGGAACAAATGCATGGATAGAGTGTTTGTGTGAACTAATATAAATTCAAAGTAAACATCATTACATAAAAGGGCATGGTCTTTTTTTTTTTTTTTTAGTTTTATTCATTTCAAATGGGCCGGATCCAGTCCACGGGCCGTAGTTTGCCCACGGCTGGTCTAAGACCTATTCCTTTGATCATGAAGTCGTAGAGCCTGAAAAAATTTCCCTTTTTCTTCTAAAAAGTTTTAGTTTTACATTTAGCTTTAAATATGTTATCCATTTTGAGTTATTTTTAATAAGATGTGAGGTTTAAGTCTCGCTTCATTTTTTGGTCTATGAATGTTCAATCACTCAGCACCATTTGTTGAAAGTCTGTTTCCAGTTTTCCTCAATTGAATTACTGTTTTGCATTTGTCAAAAATTATTTGAACATATTTGTGTGAGTCTATTTCTGGCTTTTTAAATTTGTTCTGTTGATTTATATGTCTATTGCTCTCCCAGTGCCACATCGTCTTTTTTTATGTTTTTATTAATTTCAGAGAGAGGAAGGGAGAGGGAGAGAGAGAGAAACATCAATGATGAAAGAGAATTATTGATCAGCCGCCTCCTGCTAACCCCATACCAGGGATGAAGCCCACAACCTGGGCATGTGCCCTGACTAGGTATCAAACCGTGACCTCCTGGTTCATATGTCAATGCTCAACCACTGAGCCACAATGGCTGGGTAATACCACATTGTCTTAATCACTATATCTATATGGTGGACCACTTCATTTGTCCTTGTCAAGATTGTTTGAGTTATTTTAGGACCTGTGCCTTTCCACATAAATTTTAGAATTAAATTGTCAAATACCCTAATATTTAAATTAATTAAATGTATGTCATTTATTTTTTTTAAAATATATTTTATTGATTTTTTACAGAGAGGAAGGGAGAGAGTTAGAAACATCGATCAGCTGCCTCCTGCACATCTCCTACTGGGGATGTGCCCACAACCCAGGTACATGCCCTTAACCGGACTCGAACCTGGGACCTTTCAGTCCGCAGGCTGACGCTCTATCCACTGAGCCAAACCAGTTTCAGCAGATGTATGTCATTTAAAAGAGCTATCTAGAGAATGTTATTTTAGTAATTTATTTGTCTTTTAAAATTATTTTCAGATATCTGGTACAAGTTAGAGTAATGCATATGGATGGCGCTGATTGACTTCTTGGCACTGCAATATAAAGAGCTGAGTAAGCTACTAGGCTTTTATATTGCTTCAATTAGGGCAAAAGGAAGTAAAGAGGGATATTGCCATTTGTTTATAGACCTCTATATAGCAAGAAAGTGATTTATTACGAATACATTATTCAATGAAACCGATAAGAAAGAGTTAACCAAATCATTAGGGAAGTGAACAAGTAGTATAAACAGGCAATTTCACAACAAAGACATGAAGGATGCGCAACGTCTCCAGTGAGTATAGAAATACAAGTTGAAGTCACAGGAGACCTTTGGGAGCAGGATCTTTCAAAATGTTAAACATGTACAGCCTTTAACTAGCAATTCTGCTTCTAGGAATAATTTATCACACATAGTACTTAAATGCATGTAGAAATTTATAATATGAGAGATCACATTTGTTTGTAATAGAGAAAAATCCGAATAATGTAAGTTAATGAAAATGGGACTCACCAAATTGTGTTATACCATATTTTATAATACTATGTAGGGTTTTAAAAAAAAAAAAAAATAAAGATGATCTTGCTGAACAATGATTCTCTCTCATCCCTCTATCTCTCGCTCCCTCTACCTTCCTCTTTGAAATCAATAATATATATATATATATTAAAGATCATTTAACCACACTGCACACTGAATGGGCCCAAAGGTCCCTACCTCACAGCTTTCTTCCCCCACCGGGAGCCTTAAATAAATAAATAAATAAATAAATAAATATAAAATAATAATAATAAAATAAAGATGAGCTTTATGTATAAAATGAAAAGATCTCTAAGATATATTGGATAAATGAAAATGCATGTATAATAATAATAGAGTAACATGTATAATACAGTTATAAAGTATATAAAAATGCAGATGTGTAAATGTGTGTAGAGAGATGCAATAACTTGGAAGAACATATATATCTAACTGTTAACAGAGGTCATGTAAAGGGAGGCGAGGGGATTGGGGTAGATTGGGGATGGTGATGATTAGAGAACAGGCCTGAAAAGTTTCACTTTACATATTTCTTTATTGTTTGAAATTATTTTTACAATAATAAGCTTCTTTAGTACTTATAATAGCCTAAGGTATGTTATTTTGTGTGTGTTAGATTAGATTGCTGCCAATATCAAGTAACTTCTACCATAAGTCAAACCAAGCCTATTTGATTTAACTAAGTGTATAGGAGTGATATAATTTTGGCAGCCAAAAGCCAATTATAACCCCACCTAAAACATCAGGGATTGCTCCCAAATATTACTAAACAACTCCCTTGGCATTTCAGACACAGGCAGATCTGGTGCGCATTAGTGAGTCATTCCCTTTGGCTCTGATAAAACAAGTCTGGGATTTCAGAGGCACTGAAGTGAACGTTTACCTACTCTCAGACTGTACACGGCAGAGATTAAAAAGTCCATCATTGTTTTCATAGGTAGGGGATACTGGTAATTAATTTTTAATGGGGCAAGTATTTGAAATTTATTTTCTGAAGACTTGTTGAATTTGTGTCTGCCCATCCTCACCTCCCAACCTCCTGTGACACCTGTAAATTGCCTTCCTATGGTTGTCATGTTTATCAGTCAGGGTTTCTATTTGCCAGTGACTAAAACATCACTGGCTGACAAGTAAACGAGAAATTTGTTAGAAGGTCATCAGGGCTGGCTGAGTTGATGAGAGGCCAGATGGCCAGGCTGAAGAAATGGGAATAATCTCAGGGTGGACTGTCTGACCAGGTTGAGCAACAGAAACCCCAGAAACAATCACCCAACAGGACAACAAGTCCTCTGACACTGTTAAATCTGACCCCCATCTGTTCCCACCACCTTGTATGACAAAGTGCAAGACAGAGTATCCAATGCGAGGATCCAAAGTCATCTGTCCCTTGAATCTGTCAAGGCTGAGGTGGCCACTATCTCACACTGAAAATACATGCATTAGAAGGTTTCTCAAATGGTAGATGAGAGTTGCTAAAACAAAATGTCACAGCTTGCGTGTGGCCATGACGTACAGCGAAGTCATCCAGCCTAATCATGAACTTATCATTAACTTGCTAATATGTGCTCTAACAGTGATATCAGAGCACAGTTCTTGAGTCATCCCTGCTTTTTCATAAGTTCACTCAGTTCTGTGTAAGAATAATATATCTTACCAGTTTTAAGAATTATGAAGTACTCTTATTTCATTGGCAATCAATAAACAACTAAAGCCTGGCTAGTGTAGCTCAGTGGTTGAGCAGCGACCTATGAACCAGGAGGTCATGGTTTGATTCCCAGTCAGGGCACATGCCTGGGTTGAGGGCTCAATCCCCAATATGGGGCGTGCAGGAGGCAACTGATCAATGATTCTCTTTCATCATTGATATTTCTACCACTCTCACCCTCTCCCTTTCTCTCTGAAATCAATAAAAATATTTTTTTTAAAAAGAGAAAATGTTTAAAAATAAATTAAAAATAAACAACTAAATATTGGAGAAGTGCATTAAAGTATTTAGAAGGCAAAGAGCAGACTATTATGGATCTCTTTCTTTTTTTTTTTTTTAAAGAAACACTTTTTTTTATTTTATTTATTTATTTATTTATTTTGGTGAAATTCTCCATCTTTTTTTTTTAATATATTTTATTGATTTTCCACAGAGAGGAAGAGAGACAGAGAGCCAGAAACATCGATGAGAGGGAAACACCGATCAGCCGCCTCCTGCACATCCCCCACTGGGGAAGTGCCCACAACCCAGGTACATGCCCTTGACCGGAATCGAACCCGGGACCTTTCAGTCCGCAGGCCGACGCTCCATCCACTGAGCCAAACCGGCCTTGGCGGATCTCTTTCTTTAGCTATACAGAAATTATAATCAGCTTTAAATAGGTAAAGATGATGGATGTAACAAATGCATTAATATTCTCTCTCTCGTGAAATCACACTAAAATGATACTAAATGGATATATAGTAGTCCCCCCTTATCCATGGTTTCAATTTCTATGGTTTCAGTTACCTGTGATAAATGGTGGGCTAAAAATATTAAGTGAAAAATTTCAGAAATAAATAATTTTTAAGTTTTAAATTATACGCCATTCTGAGTAACATGATGAAAACTTGCACCATTCTACTCAGTCCCACCTGAGACATGAATCATCCATTTGTCCAGCATGCCCATGCTGTGTACCCTACCTGACCATTAGACACTTAGTAGCCATCTCAGTTTTCAGATTGACTGTCGTGGTATTGCAGTATTTGTGTTCAAGTAACCCGTATTTTACTTAATAATGGCCCCAAAGCCATTCATATAACTCCTATTAAAAGTATGTTGTTATAAATGAAAATAAACAAATAAATAAAGTATGTTGTTATAATGGTTCTATTTTATTATTGTTAACCTCATGCTATGCCTAATTCATAAATTAAATATTATCATAGGTATGTATGTATAGGAAAAAACATAGTATATATAGGGTCTTGTATTATCCTTGGTTTCAGGTCTTGGAAAATATCCCCCACAGATAAGGGAGGACTACTGTATTTTAAAAGATCTTTATGAAGATTTTGGAAGCTAGAGAGCAGATGTGAGAGTGGCAACTACCTTAGCAGAACAAGAGAGCTAAACCCCATCCTACTAGTTACAGGATCTGAAAAGTAACTATTAAAATGTAGAGAAAAGGTGTGTGGGGAGGGGAAAGCTCAGGAATTGATCATGCCTTATAGAAACAGTAAAAATGTGAATATTGGTTGAAAGTGTATTGAGGAATCATGGTAGCTCCCAGATCCAAGCTGTAATTCTGAGCAGCTTGGCTACTGGTCTCCTCCTCCCCCTGGAGAAGACTGAAGGATTTTCTCATTTGAAGGGGCAAAATAGAGGATCTCTGGACAGGACAATACCAGTTACAATAGAGAGTGGAGGTGGTATACTACAAACAGGGGGATTGAGTGGATATTCACATAATGAGTGATGAGGACCTGCCCTTCTTCCCATACACAGCTCCCAGGTATGATGCCAGGCTGTACCTTCCAAGCAAGTCATTGGAAGATTCTTATCTAGGGAATAGGACCAATCAAAGAGCGCAGACCTTAAGACACTGGCCCTGAGGTTTTCCCAACAGCCCAACCCAGTCAGGTCACCCTAGAACTGAGATCACAGCCAAGACTCATCCATGCACTCAGGACTTTCATTCCCTTTTTTACTTCCAATTTTTTCATATATATATATATATATATATGCATATATATATATATATGCATATATATATGCATATATATATATATTAATAAAAGACAAACATGCAGCCGAAACCGGTTTGGCTCAATGGATAGAGCATCGGCCTGTGGACTGAAGGGTCCCGGGT
>NW_006286231.1:1299466-1299843 GCF_000327345.1 Myotis davidii
GTAGTTACCCTGAAGGGGGTGTGACCAGGGACCCCCACCCTGAAGGGGGTGTGACCAGCCTGCAAACAACCATCAGCCCCAGGCTGGCCAGGCACACTGATCTGGGACACCCTTTAGGGCAAATCAGCCAGCCCCCACCCATGCACCAGGCCTCTATCCTATATAATAAAAGGGTAATATGCAAACTGACCTTAACAGCAGAATGACTGGGAATGACTGTATATGACTATATATACTTTTACCTTAACTGATAGATATATATACTAGAGACCCTTAAAATTTGTGCACTTGTGGGGGTCCCTCAGCCCAGCCTATGCCCTCTTGCAGTCTGGGACCCCTCGGAGGATGTCTACCTGCTAGCTTAGACCCGCTCCCTG
>NW_006286231.1:1301403-1302033 GCF_000327345.1 Myotis davidii
CCCCAACCGGAATCGAACTTGGGACCTTTCAGTCTGCAGGCTGACACTCTATATTGAGCCAAACCAGCCAGGACTACTTCCAATTTTTAAATATGAGCAAACACTCAAGGGATACCAGAAATTTAGAAAACATCTACCATGAACAGTAGTGATGAAAGCCACTGAACAAAAAGAAGTGGTGAAAACAAACTACTTAGGGAGAAGAAAACTTCAAAATCCAACATAACCAATATCCTCGGATAGTCAGAAGAAGATATTATATCCATGAAATGTAAATATCTACTTTTAAAATGGTTCATCCCAAGGGAAAAAATGTGATCTTGGAATTTAAATTAAAAAAAAAAGCTCAGTAGAAGTGTTGGAAGGTAACGCTAGGTAAATATCTCAGAAAGTAAAAAAAAAAAAAAAGATACAGAAGTGTAACAGATAGACAAGATCAGAAAACTAGAGAATAAGACAAGAAGATCTAATACCTAATATACAATAATATGAATGCTAGCAAGAGAGGACTTGGTGTTGGGGTCCAGCCCCATCAGGTCCAGGGGTTCCCAAAGGTGTGGACAGAGTCTGTAAAGAAGGAATGACATGGAGACAGAGTTCAGGTGATCATCATAGCCAGGTTCTGTGGCA
>NW_006286231.1:1302211-1305670 GCF_000327345.1 Myotis davidii
GCAAATTGGGAAACACAGAGAAGAAAATCAACAGCAACATAATCAATAAGTTTTCAACACTCTAGGGCATAAACTTCCAGATCCTAAGAACCCAAAGTGCAACGTAAGAGTGGAAAACATCTTTCAAAAAGACACAAGTTTGTGAAGTTTCACAACACCAGGAACAAAAAGAAGATTTAACAAGGTTGGAGAGACAGAAATTCAGGAATTGAATTATCAGACTTTCAACAGCAACACTGGCAGCCTGAAGCGATGAAGGGATGCCATTAAAATTCTGAGCAAGATTATTTCTAACTGAGAATTCTATAAACTATCAATCAGGCACATCAGCCAGAATCCTGGCAGGAAAGAGATGGTGCAATCCAGGAAGGTACTGGAGAAGATTCAATAGAAGGACTGGCTGTAAAGGTTTGGGTAGAGCATAACTACCACTGAGGCACAAAGAGAGAAACGAGTTACCAGTGCCCAGAAGGGAGCTGCATTCAGGGCCACAAGACAACAGCTGCACCCTTAGTGGAGCTGGCAGGAAGGAGGACAGGAAACATTCCCCCACCCCCATCCTCCTGCCTCCCTCCAATCTCCTGCCCATGCTTTCCATTGGCCAGACACTCTGAAGGCTAGATGGCAAGTGACTCCAAAGATGTCTATAAACCTCTGCAGTCCAGGAAATTAAGTTATAAAGTCATAGACTAAATTTGTTAAAATGTATAAAGCTTTTAGAAAAATGCCCATAAGCTTTTAAACATTCAATACATCTTAGCTATTATAACTGTTGTTAGTTTTATCATCATTAGTGTCATGAAGAAGGAACTATAAAAATTCACTTGAAATTAAACATTGACAAACTTCCTCATCGTTTTTTAAGTCCTTTCCCTCTTTCGTTAATAAGATTCTTCAACACAAACACATAAAATGTATTGTAAATTTTTATTAGTGTAAGAAACAACTTTCCACTGACTCCCAGGGACTTTTTAAATTTTCTCCAGATTTATTAGTGACACGTCATTTGTAATAACTTTTTATTAGACTTACTGGTAGAGATGTGTAATTCAGAAGTACTGTGAGTAGGCAGAAATAACTATGAAGAACAGACTCAGTACTACCAATTTCCAAGGAAATAATACGGTTTTAGTAGTATTTTCCCATGAAGTAACTTAATCAAATCACCATAGTGCAATGCTTTGCAAAATAAATACTCTATTCCCCAGAAGTTGAACTGGATAAGATAAGAGGTTGGGGTGGGTGGGGCACATATAATAACATAATAGAATTGAATCGATCTCAAAATATGATTAGTTCAAAACACAAATAGCCATTGCTATGTAAAACATAGTTCAATGTTTCATCTCAAAAGTAATCAATGTGATGTAAATTTAAATGATAATGAGATGCCAATTTTGGTCAACCAAATTAGCAAAGATTTTTTAACTTATGCTATCCAGTGTTTGTGTGGAGGAAAATGGTACTCACACTGAAAATGGAGTGAATGTTATTTCAGTTCTTTCTAGAGGGCAAGCTGGTATTACACATTAAAAGTCCTTAAACATGCATACCCATCACAGTCTAGTGCAGAGGACCGGTATGTAAAAAGATATAATACTATGCATAGTAGAGATGTGTCCCGTGTGCTATGGGAACCAGAGGCGGAAATAATTCAAGTGATTAATTGTTCAAGAGAAGTGAAGGCCATTTCACAGCAGAGAAGGCTTTTGGATAGCTTTGTGGGAAGTAATAAAAAAGTTCACCTCACAGAAAGAATAATTTCAGGAGTAGTCAGACTTCTGGTGAATTGCACGTCACTACACAAAAGCATAGAGGCATGGACAGGTAAGGCATTTCCATCAATAGTGAGACTTTCGATGTGGCTGGAAAGGTGCGAGAAGGTGTCTGAAGATAAAATGTCATCATTTGAAAACCCTGGACAATGAAGAAAGAAAAAGCATCTGCTTTTTAGTTAGGTGAGTATTGGTTTTAAAATCACAATGTAGAGAGAAGTTAAGCAATTGCCCATCTGCAACCTCCCCTCCCCCAACCACTAAAAAAAATCCCAATCTGGCAAAAAGAAGATAAAATAAGAAAGCTGACATAAAGACAAATATTTAGAAATCTAAAGTGGCTTCTGTTCCATGCAAAAGGACAGCCAGGTTAGCAAGGAATGAAAGAATGGGCATGAGATAGTCAGTGGCAAGCAGCCTGAAATGCCACACCACTTAAAATTATCTTAAGTTTTTAAAAATAATTCTTTATTGTTGAAAGAATTACACATGCTCCCTTTTTGCCTGCACCTGCACCCCAACTCCCCACCTCTCACTCCACCCCCACCCCAGGCCTTCAGCACCCTATTGTCTGTGCCAATGGGTTATGCATAAAGGTCTTTGGTTGATTACCTCCCACCCAACCACCCTCCTCCACCTTCCCTCTGAGATTCGACAGTCTGTTCCATGCTTCGAGTCTCTGGATCCACTCTGTTCATCAGTTTATTTTGTTCATTAGATTCCACACATGAGTGTGATCATGTGATACTTGTCTTTCTCTGACAGACTTATTTCACCGGCATGAGACTCTCCAGGTCCCTTCATGCTGTCTCAAAGGATACGAGATTCTTTTCTTTTACTCCTGCATAGTATTCCATGATATCACTTTTTTTTAATCCACTCATCTACTGATGTCACTTGGACTTTTTCCAGATCTTAGCTATTGTAGATTGTACTGCTATGAACATAGGGGTGCATACATTCTTTCTGACTGGTATTTCGGGTTTCTTAGGATATATTCCTAGAAGTGGGATCACTGGGTCAAATGGCAGATCCATATTTAATTTTTTGAGGAAACTCCATAATGTTTTGCATAATAAATTAACTTTTTAAGAATAAAATAATTATATTTATTTTATAATGATAATATTGACTGTTTTGAGGAAACTTCCATTTTAATAAAGTAATGCTTACCACTTTTACAGATGAACTCATCCATAAGCACACTAGGAAGGGAGAATTTGGAATAGGTTTTTAAAAAATAATAATAACCCACAAGATCTGAATGCAGCAAGTAGCAGTTGGTAGTAACTGGTGTTACTAAGAGAAAAAAGAGCAGCAGATGTCTGTCTGCCTACCCTGCGTTTCCACTCTTCTTTCCTGGTTTACAGTGATATTTCGTCTCCTTCCTCAAATATCTCTTCTTCCATCGCCCCATCTCTTCTCATTTGGGAATGTCCTGACAGAAGGGTTTGGGCCAGCAGTCATGAGCACAGTGCCCTTCAGGACACCTCTGCCCCTCACCTCACATTTTCTCTGAGGCACTGGGAGGAACAAAAACCAAGAAGGGAAAGAAAGGAAATTCCACTTGGAAAATCCTAAATGCATTACTATTTCCTGGAATGTCTGTCTGTCTGTGTGTGGGGGTGGGGGGAGATGGAGAGAGAATTTGAAGTGTTTCAACTGCCAATTAGTTTGCATTTCT
>NW_006286231.1:1305692-1308470 GCF_000327345.1 Myotis davidii
TCTCCACCCTGCTCTTTTGATGAGTGGGAAACATATAAGGGTAATGCCAATCTTGTTTCATGGTTACAATCCGCTCTTATCTCTTGCTCTATAAATGCAGCCTCCCCAGATGCGAGTTGAGTTTGGCACCTCCTTTTCATGGTTGTGACTTTTCCCTTAATGGCTGGTGATATTCGGTTTTCATCCCATCTGTGTCTCTGAGATCCCACATTTTCCTGTCTGAGAATTCTGCTTCTGTTCAACAGAGTCTATACCAGCCCTTGCTGGGAAGGGGTAGAATCTGGTGCCTAATGTGTTACAGTAGCTTATCTTTCGACAACACCAGTTCCCCTTCCCTTCTGAGGCTAAGAAGTCTCCGAGGTTATTGTCCGGCCTCTGGTCCACCCTCGCTGCTCCATCCGGGAGGGAACAGTTCTGCTGTCTGCCTCCTGCCAGGACAGGGCCGACCTGGCTGACCATTCTGGAAGTTTCCCCCACCACACTAATGATTGCTGGAGGCATCCCTTCTATTCCTTACAGCCAGTGCCAAGCATTCAGCGCAGTCTCGGCAGTACTTTTCTGCTTATGTATTCTCCTCTGCGTGGCTAACCACATCTGTTTCTCTTTAGAATTTTTCAAAATTTCTGCTTGATGATAGCATTTTTCCTGGTTCTTGGTCATTGTATGGATGTGTGCCTTTTGAATTTTTTCTTTTATGGCAGCTGTGGAATTTCTACATAGGAAAGATGTAAAGGCTACATCCTGTTTCGAAGAAGGGGACTTTTAAATCTAATGGTATGCAGTGGATGCTGTTGAAGTATGGGTAAATAAATAATTATTTTAAGAAACGTTATATATGTGTTTGTGCTTAACTATCTTTATTTTTATTTATTTATTCTCCCAAAAGCATCTGATGGAAAAGTATGCCAAATACATGCTAACACACACAACACACACACACTTTGCCACTGGAGTAGAAAGTCTCTTCCTTTAAAACATTGAAGCCCTTAAATCTCTCAAATAAATGCATTTTACTGGTCCAATGAGTCACAGAAATTCATCAACAAGAAAGGACTCTTGAAAAGAGTCTGCAAGGTTGAATTAAGGAAAGAAACATATTGTAGACCAAGCATGTCAAACTCGTGACCCAGGGACCGCATATGGCCCACAATGAATATTTTTGCGGCTTAGCCAATATGATGGTATGTAAGTAATGTTTTAATAAAAAATTTTAAAAATTTCGTAACTTAATTTTTACAATATCCTGTTATACATATTCTATATATATAAAAGGCTAATTTGCTAAGTGTCCAACTGTCCAATCGGTCGCTATGATGCGCACTGACCACCAACGGTAGTATTTTATGTTAGTGATTACTCATTTATTTCAGCCCTTGTATTCAGCATGTCTCTATCGAAATAAACCTATGTTTCTATGAAAATTGAAGCTTTTGTTTTTTTGCAGCCCACATAAACTTAAACCTCGTTTATTTGGCCTGTGTTAGCCTTTGAGTTTGACATGCTTGTTGTAGACAGTTTCTTGGCCCCTAAGAATTGCCCTCTAACTTGCAGGATGCAATTCAAACTCCTTAAGTAAGACTTGGCTTGTGCTTCCCTCTGGTCTCATCTCCAGCTACTTTCCCATCTCCTACTGTGCCTGTGTCCAGCTCTACTGAAGAACTTGCTGTTCTTCAAAGGAGTCAGCTGTTTCAGTTTCTGATCCTCCATGTGTGTTTCCCTTTGCCTGGAACTTTTTGGCCCTGGCAAGCTTATCTCATCCAAATACGCTGTTTAAAGATAATTCTTTGTTTAAAGACTTCAGTTGCTGGTGTGTTTATTGCGATTAGCTATCATGTTTCAGCCCATCATACGCAATAGTGTCTTCCTTTCCAAGGATGCCACAGCATGCTTTATGTGCCAGCCTCCCCTGGATCCCAAGGCCATCGGTATCTCGGAGTCGTAGCTGTGCAGTGACAGGGCATCAGATAGGTATAAAGGCTTTCAGGAAACACCCTGCCACCCCTCTCCACAAGATAACACATGGACTTTATTAATGATATGTGAACAGCATTCAACAGATTCTTATGAATATGACCTTGACAAGCTAAGACAGTCTATTTCCCAGGTCTCTGTTTCTACATTGAGGGTGTAACTGCTACATAAGGGTGTTAGAAAGAGGCTCCCTGAGCTCTCTCTACAGTTTCAACTTAGATAACAGATTAAATTTTTTTTAAAAAAAATTCTAGATTAATTTAATTACTCTGTAACTACATTGTCATTTAAATACTCAAATAATACCAATGAAAAGATGGTCCCCTTATAACCTAGCCAGTTTAGCTCAGTGGATACAGCATTGGCCCTCGGATTGAAGGGTCCTCGGTTTGATACTGGTCAAGGGCACATACCTCGGTTGCAGCCCTGATCACGGCCCTGATCCGGGTGCATGTGGGGGGCAACGAATTGATGTGTCTCTCTCACATCGATGTTTCTCTCTCTGTCTGCCCACCTCCTCCATTCTCTCTGAAAACCAATGGAAAAATACCCTCAGCTAAGAATTAATCCCCCCAAAAGATGTTCCCCTTGTATCTTGGAATTCTTCCTTCTCATTCTTTTTTTTTTTAAATTAAATCTTTATTGTTCAGATTATTACACTTGTTCCTCTTTTTCCCCCCATAGCTTTCCTATACCTGGTTCCCACCCCACCCTCTGCCCTTAACTCCGCCCCCCCACCTTCCCCATCGGATTCTTGTCCAGTCTCTTTCCGCATCCCCCACACCCCTTTCCTCCCCTCCCCCGAGA
>NW_006286231.1:1309692-1318104 GCF_000327345.1 Myotis davidii
TCAGTATTTGACTTCAGCACTGCGCCTCCTCTGAGTCTCGGTATGCGTTTCTCTTTCCTCCTAGTTGTAGGACTTCCACTCAGCCAGCGTTCATGTGGTTCTGGGTGATGTCCGTTCCGTCTTTTAGTTGTATTTTTGAAGTGGTTGTTCAAGGCAGCAAACTCTGGCATTAACCTATGCCGCCATCTTGGTTCTCCCCTTCTCATTCTTTACACTGCTGCAAGCCATCATTTATTTAATTATTCCTTTGTTGATTAACATCATGGTTGCTTCTAATCTGTCTTATTATACACAATATTAGAGTGAATATCCTGGTAAGAAGTTGTATTTATTCTAATGTATCTCTGCTTTACTTAGAGCAAAAAGTCTGTGTTCTGCGCTTTGTACTCAAGCACAAATCAACTAAGAAGATGAAAATAAAGGTCTCCAGCATACGCAGATAAAAGTCTCTTGACATGGGAGCTAGAGAATAGAGTCAAAGGGGTTTCTTTCACTTGCATGCCATAGGAAATCTGACAACTGCAGCCTGGAGGAAGTGAACATCAGCTGTGGGCAGCGATCCCTTGGAAAAGGATGTCAGGGCTGACATGGTGCTGACTCCTTTGAGGTTTGGACCAAGGTTGAGCACTAAAAGGCACTGAGAGAGTGCAGCAAATCCTTAAGACAACCCTGGAACCTCCCAGCACTTGGTTTGCTGAATCACTAGAGCCAAAAAGCCAGGAGACACCCGGAATCTCTTATTTCACTCCTTATATAGAACTGTGAGTCTTGCAAAAGAAACATTTAATCATCAGCAGAGAAGGAAGGAAACTGGAAGCTTCTCTCTTCTGCTAGCAGGGAGGTTGCTGAGGAAGGTCAGTGGCCATCCTAACCTGAAGAAATAACACTAGTGAGACAGAAGCCCTGGACCAGTGAAGGGCAGCACCGCAGAACAAAATAGCAACTAAGGAAAACAAAAAAAACAATTTTATTGAAAGGGTCAAGCCAGTGAAAATTGGTAAACTGACTTCAAATGCAACAGGAACCTCTGTACACTGAACACCATTAAACACCAGCATGGTGCTCAGGGCTTTTATAGTGAACATCTCCTATGGTCCTCACAAGTACTCTAACGGGAATGTTTTTATTTATTTTTATTTTTTTCATTATTATTTTTGACACTATTACAGATGTCCCATTTCCCCCCTCTTTGCTCTTCTCCATGCAACCCCTATCCCTCCTTCCCTCTGGTCATCACCACACTGTTGTCTGTGTCCATGGGTTATGCATATATGTTTTTTGCCTATCTGAAAGGGATATTTTTACATGTCCTCATTGGGTATATGAAAACATAGAGATTCAAAGAGGTCTATTCCTCCTCTCTCCTTCTATCCCTTCATCCTTTTCACAAATATTTGTTCAGAGTCTATGATGTACCAGGTACTGTTCCTGGTACTGTGGGTAGAGAGGTAACCCAGGAAGTAAGGTCCTATATTGATGACAATAAAAGAAACAAAAGAGTAAAATATGAATGAATACATAAACAAGAAAGAATATTGGATTGCAATAAAGTTAATGTGGAGATTTAAAATAAGGTGATAATGAAGGAACGTCAGTGTGGTGATAGAAATGCTCTACACGTTGATTGTGATGGCTCCACAATTGTATATAGATTCTATCTCAACAAACTTGACCTTTAAAAAATAGAATCCAAGAATAAAAAGTGACGGGAGAATGGCCAGTGTGGCTCAGTGGTTGAGCACTGACCCATGAACTAAGAGAGGTCATATTTGATTCCCAGTCAGGGTACATGCCTGGGTTGAAGGCTCAATCCCCAGTAGCGGGGGGGCAGGAGGCAGCCAATCAATGATTCTCTCTCAACATTGATGTTTCTTTTTTTTTTTTTAATCTTTATTGTTGAAATTATTACATAGGTCCTTCTTTTTCCCCCATTAACCTCTTCCAGCCTGCTCCCATCCTCCGCCCCACAACTCCAGCCATCATTAATGTTTCTATCCCTCTCTCCCTCTCCCTTTCCCTCTGATATCAATAAAAATATATTTTTAAAAATGAAGTGAGAAAAAGAATTAGATTAGGCAACGAAGGCCTCGCTAAGAGGATAGTAATTAAGTTAAGAAATGAAGTTGAGATATGACTACTAGAAAGAAAATGAAGGGAAAGATAATTCCCAGAAAAAGTGATTACAAAATCCTTATGATGGAAATGAACTTGGCATGTTCAAGTTAGAGCAGCGTGGTGAGGTTGGAAATGTGAATAGGAGCCAGAGAATGTGGGATTTTAGCAACCAAGATAAAAAGGTTGACGGTATTTTAGTGTCACAGGATAATCTGGGTTTTTAGCAAGGAAGTTCCAACTTCTAAAAAAAAATCACTCAGTGCTCGCTTCAGCAGCGCATATGCTAAAATAGGAATGATACTGAGATTAGCATGGCCCCTTCGCCAGGATGATATGCAAATTCTTAAAGCATTCCATTTTTTTAAAAAAGAAGAAAAAAAATCACTCAGGCTGCTACGCAGAAAATGACTTGTAAGAAGCAAGAGTATAAGGAGGGAACCAGGAGGCTATTGTAACCGTTCAAGCAAGAAATTATGGTGTCATGAACTAAGGTGGAAGCATAAAGATAGAAAGAGGCAGGTACTCTGTAGTCCCCCCTTATTCACAGGGGATGCATTCCAAGACCCCCCCACAGATAGTACTGAACTCTAAATATACTATGTTTTTTCATATATATGCCTGTATGTGTATATATTAAAAAAACATAGTATAATTTATAAAGTGGACACATAAGAGATTAACAATAATAAGATAGAACAATTATAACAATATACTGTAATAAAAGTTATGTGAATGTGGTAGCTCTCTCTCTCTGATAACTGATCTGATAACTAAGATGACTTCTAAGGACTAAGGCGTGGGCAGCATATACAGGGTGCATACGCTGGACAAAGTGGTGATTCATGTCCCAGGCCGGATGGAGAGGAACAGTGAGAGATTTTATCACACTACTCAGAATGGTATGCAACTTAAAACTTATGAATTGTTGCAGTTTTAGAATTTTCCATTTAACATTTTTGGACCATGTTGACTACAGGTAACTGAAACCTCAAAAAATGAAACCAAGGATAGGGGGAACTACTGTAATACAATGTAATGGTCTTAGTGTCACAAGTAAGTCCCAACCTCAGTGGCTTAACACAGTAGCATCTTATTTTGAGTTCCTGACCGGTGTGCATCTCTCTATCTGGTCACAAAGAGAATGAGACTCCTTCTACCTTTTGATTATATTCTACTCTAGGGCCACAACAGTCTTCCTCATTCAGTCATCAAATGGCAAATCGGTGACCACATGTGGGAGATTCCTATGGGCCTGGTCTGAAACTGGTATGCATCAAGTTAACCCACACTCTAGTAACTAGCCACATACTAATGCACCTAACTGCAAAGGAGGCAGAGAAATGTAGTTTATGACTGTGTCCAGGTAGAAAGGGAACCTGGTTTGGTAATTATCTAACAATCTCTGCCACCATTTTGTTTTGGAGGTAGAGACTACAGAACATAGAACTGGATTGGAGGAAATTGGTGAAAGGAAAGTTAAGAATCAAGAACGAACTCTCAGCCCTGGTCGATGTGGCTCAGTTGGTTAAATGTCCCATGCACTGAAAGGTTGCTGGTCAGGGCACATGCCCAGGTTGCAGGCTTGATGCCTGGTAGGGGTGTGTGCAGGAAGCAACCAATCGATGTTTCTCTCTCACATCAATGTTTCTCTCCCTCTCCTTTCCTCTCTATAAAAATCAATTAAAAACATATTTTAAAAAAAGAATGAAGTCTCAAATTTTTCTCACTAGGGATGCTTGGTAACAGTATTGAAAGAAGATCTATGCTTGGTTCCTATTCTTCCCATAGCATAGCTCCATCTTTTCTACTGAAAGACGGGATGATGAGTGAAGGAGACACAAAGCAATCTGAAGGCTTAATCAGAGGTATAGCGAACAGTTTGATTGGAATGAATGCATATGAGGGAATACTGGTAAACAAGTTTAGAAAGCAGCTCATAGACCAATTGGGGAGCTCTGTGTTGTAAGGAGGTGGGGGTGGGGGAAGAGAGGATGTTAATTAAATGTATCGTTGTCTCCTTCTCCTGGTTCTCTTCTCCTCCTCTTCCTCATTCATCTCCTTATAGGAACTTTCATATCCAAATGTCCCTAGATCCCCAACTCTCTGAAGTCACTCTGTGTGTGTGTGTGTGTGTGTGTGTGTGTGTGTGCGGTTTTGTTTTGTTGTTGTTTTAAATATGTTTTTATTGGTTTCAGAGAGAGGAAGGGAGAGGGAGAGAGATAGAAACATCAATGATGAGAGAGAATCATTGATTGGCTGCCTCCTGCATTCCCCCTACTGGGGATTGAGCCTGAAACCTGGACATGTGCCCTGACCAGGAATTAAACCCTGATATCCTGGTTCATGGGTCAACACTTAACCACTCGGCCATGTTAGGGTCACTGAAGGAGGAATGCATAAGGCCAAAGGGGGTAAAGAATTCTGAATTTATTGTTACATCTGCTAGCAGAAGGGCTGAGACCAAATTGGCATCAGTGGGGCAGAGTAGGGGGAGGGGGATACTTATGCCTCTTGTAAAGGTCAGTTAGAGTAACCGGTCGAACCAGGTGCAGGTGGGGGCCAGGTGTAGGCAGTCCACTGGAAACTGGGTGAGGCGGTTCACTGGAAACTGAAGACCATTAATCATGAAACCTATAATGAGAATATCAGGAAAATTGCTGGGAGGGGCAAGAGCCACAAGCAGGCCATAATTCAAGAATGTGCCTAACATTCCAGCCTCTCTTTTTTTTCTCCTGTAAACTGGGGTTCCTGCAAGCGGGGTTGCTGAGGAAGGCTAATCTCATTTTTCTGTAACTTCTTTATGCTTAGGTGGGGTATAGAGATGTCCCTAATTAGTCAGCGATTGAGGGAGGGGATGATCCCTAGTGTAGGTATGGAATAGCATCATTTCCCCTATGGATCTATTGGTATTTGCTTGAATGTGGTTTTGGAGGAAGAAGGAAAGAGCTATTAGGATGCATGGGCCAAAGATGAGTGCCAGGAAGAGCATTCAGAGGGGTCCAACTAGAGGTAGCAGCCAGGAGGTCCAGTTAAGATTCCATAGCCAGGTGCCCCAGGATTCCCAAAGATGTTGTTGGACTTTTGAGGCCCTGTCAACTAGTTTCTTGGCTCTATCCCTTACTATGCCAGACTGGTTGGCATAAAAACAGCATTCTTCCTCTAGGAATAGGCATAGCCCCCCTTTCTCAGCTGTGAGAGGTCAAGTCCTCTTTGATTTTCAAGGGTAACTGCTGCCAGGGAATCTCTCTGGTCCTGGACTATGACAATACTTGGGGCAATCTCCTCTAAACTGTCTGCAAGGCCTTTGTTTAGGCTCTGATAGTAAGAAAAGGAGTTGCCAGTCCCCCTCTCCCAGTGCCTAGGCCTGTAACTATTCCTAGGCTGGCAAGGAGGGCAATGCCCCTCCTGGTCTGAGCATAAGTGGTAAAAGGAACCTTAGTTTTCCAATGATAACCAAAAAGTAAACCACCAGCATGTCTTAGAACACTATCACTTTCAAAAAAATAAGTGATACATTTTACATTGATGTAATGTAAAACACATGACATTACATTAACAGTTCCAAATCTACTTTATAGATTTTCTGTAACAAAAGCTAAAATCAGGTGAACTTGAAACTTATTGAAATATTTAGATGTTTACCATTTAACCCAGCAATGCTCCAAAGCTTTTAAGTTACCAAAGTTTGGAAAATTATGTACAGGCATATGAGGCTGGAGAAAATGCAAAGAGGGGCAGGGAGCAGACCTTGCAGCCTGTTCTAGGACTGCAGTTTCCAGGCCTCCAAATCCTTGGATTTAAAACTGCCACATTTTTCCTTAGAGATAACATGCTAAAATTTGGGTGATAATGAGTTCAGCTTCTGATTGTATCAGGACTGTTAAGTAAGTGTTTGCAGTTTTGCAGTAAAACAGTTGTTCTTTGGGAAGGGGGCAGGGGTGTCTAGTAAGAAGCAGTGTAGAAGTGAGGTCACTAATGGCTGTGAGATTAGTCTGTCAACCCCCATAATAGAGACTGAGGAGGGGACAAGGGTCCCAGTGAATTCAAGGAGGATAGAGTAAGTGGCCCAGTGTCAATTAAAAAGGAGATTGGCTTACCTGCCACCACAATCATTATCTGAGGCTCTGTCCTGGTGATGTAAGTCTGTGGGGCCTTGTCAGGGCTTGGGCAGCTTCAGTCTTCTGTGGCCAGTCCCAGGAGGTCTGGGAGCTCCAAACTATATCCAGAGGGTAGCCTTGCTGGACTGGCTGATGTCCAACCTAGAGGGGCATCTGATTGAGCTGCCGCTGCCTACTGCTCTCTGAGAAGCAAACTCGGGTGACTGAACCGGAAGCAATGGCTCCCCTTCCCTGTGGAACCCTCCCAGGTTTCAGCACCAAATGATAGGGTTGCTGAAGGAGGAACGCACAAGGCCAAAATTATACATTTGTTATGTCATCTGGAAAACCAGATGGGCTGAGCACCCAAATGGCATCAGCACCTAGGGACAGGGAGTTAGAGATTTTAAAGGACTCTAGGCAGGCTTTTTCTGGGCGGAGAATTCTCTGGGTGGGTCCAGATCCTGGGAAGGTCCAGAGGGGAAAGATAATGGTCTTAGCAAGTGGAATGAGTCTAAGCAAAAGGGAATGTCAGTTGTGAAGTGGTCTACAGATCAGTTCCCAGGGGAGGAGGTATGATTCAATAATTTGATCAGACCTAACAAGTCACCATTGTCTGGGACATCCTTTGTTTTAATACCCACATAAGCTCACTTCTTTCTATAAATCACAACAGATTAATTATTTCTAACAGTAATGAACAACCCCAAAATATCAGTGACTTAAAACAATAAAGATTTATATTTTGTTTATGCTACATAACATCCGGGATCAATCAGGGATTCGGGTGATGGAGCAGCCACCATCTCAAACGTTTCCCTCCATGCCAAGTGGGGAAGACAGTTCTCAAATGCTCACCTCTGAGATAACATGTACAATGTCTGCTCACATTTTATTAGCCATAAATAATCACAGGATCCCACAAAACTACAGAGGGCCAGGGAGTACAATGCCAAGTGCTGCCAGGAATATTGTAATTCTACTGATATAGTTGTAATTCACTGAGCTCCACCCTTTTCTTTCCTTCTCTTGCATTTTTTTTCTCTTTCCAACATTGCAAAATATAGTTAATAATGATATAATTTATGTCTCGGTTTTCATACTGTTTGCCAAAGAATTGCATTTTCCCACAACGTCTTGTTATTCAAATCCAGTCTTTAAGGATAATGCGATTTTTTAGAACTTGCTTCTCTTCCCTCTCTTCCTTTCTCGCCTCTGTGCATATCCACCTGACATTTTTTCAATACATTATTTATTTTATTTATCCTCTCCCAAGAATATTTTTCCATTGATTTTTAGGGAGACTGGAAGAGAGAGGGAAAGACACAGAGAGAAACATCCATGTGAGAGAAACACATCGATTGGTTGCCTCCTGCATGAACCCTTACCAGGACCCAAGCCGGGGAGGAGCCTGAAACCAAGATATGCGCCCTTAATCAGAATCAAACCTGGGACCCTTTGGTCCGCAGGCCAGCGCTGTATCCACTGAGCCAAACTGGCTAGGGCTCCATACATTTTCTCTGTTAGCAACGACTGAGCATGTAAGTCAGATGGAAAAGGACAAAAGCCCATATCATCTCACTCATAGAGGAATATAAAATGAAAAGAAGCAAAAGAGCCCAGCTGGTGTTGCTCAGTGGTTGAGTGTCAACCTATGAACCAGGGGATCACAGTTCGATTCCTAGTCAGGGCACATGTTCGATCCCCAGTAGGAGGTATGCAGGAGGCAGCCTATCAATGCTTCTCTCTCATCATTGATGTTTCTATCTCTCTCCCTCTCCCTTCCTTTCTCTAAAATCAATAACTATATATATATATATATATATTTTTTTTAAAGAACTAACAAAGCAAAATAAAAACAACCTCATAGACACAGACAACAGAATGGTGGTTACCATACCAGGACCCAAGCCGGGGAGGAGCCTGAAACCAAGATATGCGCCCTTAATCAGAATCAAACCTGGGACCCTTTGGTCCGCAGGCCAGCGCTGTATCCACTGAGCCAAACTGGCTAGGGCTCCATACATTTTCTCTGTTAGCAACGACTGAGCATGTAAGTCAGATGGAAAAGGACAAAAGCCCATATCATCTCACTCATAGAGGAATATAAAATGAAAAGAAGCAAAAGAGCCCAGCTGGTGTTGCTCAGTGGTTGAGTGTCAACCTATGAACCAGGGGATCACAGTTCGATTCCTAGTCA
>NW_006286231.1:1318165-1323457 GCF_000327345.1 Myotis davidii
ATATATATATTTTTTTTAAAGAACTAACAAAGCAAAATAAAAACAACCTCATAGACACAGACAACAGAATGGTGGTTACCAGAGGGAGTGAATGGGGGAAATTGGGTAAAGGGAGTCAAATATATAATGATAAATGGAAACTAGACTTGTGCTGGTAAGCACACAATAGAGTATACAGATACAAATTATCATATTGTACATCTGAAATTTATATGTGATTAGCCAATGTGACTTCAGTAAAAAATTAAACATTTATTTATTTTTTTTTAATTAAATCTTTATTGTTCAGATTATTACATTTGTTCCTCTTTTTTCCCCCCATAATTCCCCTCCTCCCAGTTCCCACCCCATCCCTGCCCTCACTCCCCACCCCCTGTCCTCATCCATAGGTGCACGATTTTTGTCCAGTATCTTCCCGCAGCTCCCACACCCCTTTCCCCCACAAGAATAGTCAGTCCATTCCCTTTCTATGTCCCTGATTCTATTATAATCACCAGTACATTCTGTTCATCAGATTATTTATTCACTTGATTCTTAGATTCACTTGTTGATAGATGCATATTTGTTGTTCATAATTTGTATCTTTACCTTTTTCTTCCTCTTCCTCTTCTTAAAGGATACCTTTCAGCATTTCATATAATCCTGGTTTGGTGGTGATGAACTCCTTTAGCTTTTCCTTATCTGTGAAGCTCTTTATCTGGCCTTCACTTCTGAATGATAGCTTTGCTGGATAAAGTAATCTTGGTTGTAGGTTCTTGGTATTCATCACTTTGAATATTTCTTGCCATTCCCTTCTGGCCTGCAAAGTTTCTGTTGAGAAATCAGCTGACGGTCGTATGGGTATTCCCTTGTAGGTAACTGAGTTTCTTTCTCTTGCTGCTTTTAAGATTCTCTCTTTGTCTTTTGCTCTTGGCATTTTAATTATGATGTGTCTTGGTCTGGTCCTCTTTGGATTCCTTTTGTTTGGAGTTCTCTGTGCTTCTTGGACCTGTAAGTCCATTTCTTTCACCAGGTGGGGGAAGTTTTCTGTCATTATTTCTTCAAATATGTTTTCAATATCTTGCTCTCTGTCATCTTCTGGCACCCCTATAATTCTGATGTTGGTACACTTGAAGCTGTCCCAGAGGCTCCTTACACTATCTTCGTATTTTCGGATTCTTCTTTCATTTTGCTTTTCCGGTTGGGTGTTTTTTGCTTCTTCGCATCTGGAATTTTTGACTTGATTCTTATGCTCCTCTGGTCTGCTGTTGGGTGTCTGTATAATATTCTTTATTTCAGTCAGTGTATGCTTAATTTCTAGTTGGTTCTTTATCACAACATCGAGGGTCTCATTAGATTTCTTGAGGATCTCACTACATTTATGGGCGGTCTCACCGGTCTTTTCGAAGGCCTTACTAAGTTTATCGGCAGCTTCTAGACAGTTCTTGAGAGACCTTAAAAGTGTGGTTCTGAACTCTATATCTTCCATTGACAATTTTGTCCTGTTTCTTTGTCTCCGCATTTTGTTATGCTTTCTTGGTGCACCCCCTAGTGGTCTTTGTGCGCAGTCTTTTAGTTAAGCCTTGATTTTTGTAGCTAATACCAGGGGGGATTTGGCACAGGCCAAGTGGCTGTGAGAATCAGCTGTGTCTGCAGTGAGAGAGCTACTGTCCTCTAGGGAGGTGCTAATCTCGCCTTTGCCTGAGGCTATCGGGCAAAAGCCTCTGTGCCGGGCTTGGGCGGGGCGGGACGCACGGGATCAACAGGGCGGGCCGGAGAGAGAGAGCCGTTATGGCCGCTCTCAGTCCTGTCCCGGGGGCTCTGCCTCTCTGAGTCCCAGCAACCGCTGCAAACCTCGGAGAGAAAGCTGCACTCGCTCTGACCAAGGCCAGACAGTCCCTCTTCTCCCGTTTGAGTCTCGGTCCCTAGCGCCTCGCCCGGATCTGGCGCTCAGAGTCTGCGACTCCCTCCCGACTGAAAACAACAACCGCGCCCGCCTCCAGCCCGCTCCGCGCACTCCGCACCTCAGAATTTGCCTTCAGCACTGCGCCTCCTCTGAGTGTCCGAATGCGTTACTCTTTCCTCCTAGTTGTAGGACTTCCACTCAGCCAGCGTTCCTGTGGTTCTGGATGATGTCCCTTCCGTCTTTTAGTTTCACTTTTGAAATGGTTGTTCAAGGCAGCAAACTCCGGCGTTAACCTATGCCGCCATCTTGGTTCCTCTCAAAAATTAAACATTTAAAAAGAATTTATAATACCTTCTCCTCTTGTCCTCTGACAGATGTTTGAAATTATACTTTAGAGTCTCAGTTGTTGCTTTTTTTGTTGTTTTTTCATATTGTTATTGATTTCAGAGAGGAAGGGAGGGGGAGAGACAGAAACATCAATGATGAGAATCATTGATCGGCTGCCTCCTGCACGCCCCCTACCGGGGATCGAGCTCAAAACCCGGGCATGTGCCCTTGACCAGGGTCAAACCTGGAACCCCTCAGTCCGCAGGCTGACGCTCCATCCACTGAGCCAAACCGGTCAGGGCTAGAGTCTCAGTTTTTTTTTTTTTTTTTAATTCTAAAGAACTTTAATAAATAAAAAGCCCCAAGTTTCCAAAGTCCATCAAAAAGGGATTGAATAATCAGTTTCAACAGAGCTGGGGGAAATTTTTTTAAAGAAGGGGGAAAGGTGAAGGTTGGTAACCATTCTCTTTCAAAAATAAAACACTGCTTCCTCAAATAACCACTCAGAATGTCACTTAATAGGAAGGAGGAAAATAACTGTCATATTTACCTTATATACAGTATTGGGCAATTAAATGCAAACCTAGCTATTTAGGAATGGCTTGCCAAAACATTGAAAAAGTGAAAGACTTCATCCTTGTCATAGACTGCCACTTCAGTGGAACATTCGGTGCACATGACTGGGTGATAGGTTTCTTCCACTTCTGTATCTGTCTGCTCCGCAGCATCTTCATGGTTAGCCCGCATCTTCTTATGGCCTCGCTTTTTCTTCCTGTTCTCTGGGGTTTTATATCTTAGAACCTCCTCTTTGTTGACAGAACAATTCATCACAAACATTGCTCTATACCGAGTTTTGTATGATTCATGCCTTTGACAATCAAGACACAGTGTGGTCATGCAGGCAGGGCAATTCAAGACGGCATCACTATTTGGAACAGGCTGTTGTTGTTGGCGTGGCCTCTGTATTCCAAAACCATGGTATCCTCTTCTCCGTGCATCAACCCAGGCCTGATCTCTGTTATCTTTTTCAGGATCATACAGTAATTTGACTTCCATTGTTTTTATGGTGGAATTTAATTCAGCTTCCATTTCTTTTTCAAATTCATCTTCACTAGATTCACTTTCTCCAGTAAGACATTCTCTGATGAGTTTTCGTTTTTGGTCAGGAGTTCCATGTAAAAGCACATCCACTTCATCTTCAGAACTGCTCAAAGCCGGCTCCTCATCACTGGGCTCTTCAACTGCGTAGGGGTCATAGTCATCCTGGAGCCGGTTCATGGCGACCTCCGCACTCCTACACCATCCGCAGACGGCCGCAGAGTAGTTTCCCCCGGTGTCCCTTTCCTAAGGCGCTGCGGATTCCACTTCTAGAGTCTCAGTTTTTTAAGGGAGTTTGTGTAATAGTGATGTCACTAAACCACTGTGCCAGCTTAGGAGATCTTAAGCTTGTTCAGTGCAATTTCAGCCCAAAGTGTAGTCCTTTCTACCTTGTCTTTAGGGATCTAGTGGATGCTCAGGCTTATGGGCATTGGAGCATTGTGGGAAAGCAACCAAAAGGGGAACTGCCACTGCAAAAAAATAAATAAATAAAAGCACTCTTGCTGGGTTTTCAGCCAGTCACTGCATTTGAAAAATAAGTCACTGCACAACCTGCCCAAGAGATGGAGGTGTGTGGCTGAGGGGGTGGTTGCATTCATCCATGAAGGCAGAGCATTTGACTGGTAGAGACTTCTGAGCCCTTTTATCCAGTGTAGCTTCTCTCTGCTCCTCAGACACATCCTCAGAGGAGTGTACTGGGAGTTGGGCAGAGGTACCCACTTACCTTAGGCAACTTAGAGGGTTGGTTCGTAGGCAGCACTCCCTCTGCTACTCCTCCCTTTTTTTCCTTCCTTTAATAAAAATATATTTATATTGGTTTCAGAGAGGAAGGGAGAGGGAGAGAGAAATAGAAATTTCAATGATGAGAATCATTCATTGGCTGCCTTCTGAACACTCCCCAATGGATATGGAGTCCACAACCCCGGCATGTGCCTTTAACAGAATCGAACCTGGGACCCTTCAGTCCACAGGCCAACACTCTATTCACTGAGCCAAACAAGCCAGGGCTCTTCTTTCCACCTTACTCTCCCCTGGTTCCCACACATACCTATTGTATCTTTTCCATATAAAAACCTCATTTTCTTTGCTTCTACAATAGAATTGAGCACCCTCTTGTGGACAAAAAAGGAGCTACATACTAAACCAGACAAGCTCAGGGGAGGCCAGCATGGCAGGCCCTACAGAGTCAGAGACCAAAAGTACCCCCATAGGATTATCAGAACATAAATATTCCTATCTTAAAGTGGGTCATGAAGGATCTTTATATCCTAGGCCTGTAGCTTCCTGGACAAAGGTCAATCTTTACCTTAAGTGAGCCTGTCCATTGTCTTTTTGTATCTAGGATAACATACATTTGAATTGTCAGAATAACCTCTTTTATCAGACCCCTTAAAGCACAACCAGACACCAGAGCATGAGACCACAGAATCCCTCATTGTTATTTTGTTTTCTGAATACCATCTCTATGTGCTGTAAATATTATTAACTATTCTGTACCCACCAGTATAAAAGAAGTATGTGTCCCTCCCCTTTACTTTTTATCCAATTCCAAAGATTTCCCCACTTTGCTCTCTCGCCCCCTTAATCTACCACCAATGGAACTCATGTAACCTTCCTTATGTCTCCACCTTTGATTCTAATGTATAAAATAATCTGCAAAACTGTCGTTTTTTTGGAGCATTGTCTCAATTCATTTTGCTTCCTGGAAATTGTCGACAGTTTGGTTCAAATAAATTCATGAAATTTCTCTATAGGTTTGGACATTTCTTAAGTCGAAACCCTCAAAATCAGAGCCCACATCATTGGGCACTGTTTTCTATATGCTGGGTGGTAGGAAGAATGGGGTTTTCAAACATTGTACAGAGGTAAGAGGAAATACTTGTCCTCTGCATGGAGAGTTAGGAAAGGGGAAAAGAAATTCTCCACCTTGGATTGGGTTAATCCATCAAAACCGTCATCAAATGTTCTTTTTATAGAGATTG
>NW_006286231.1:1323963-1345767 GCF_000327345.1 Myotis davidii
GAAGAATGACCTTCAGGAGAAGCAAAAGCTGCCAAG
Organism: Myotis davidii; assembly: GCF_000327345.1. Lineage (NCBI taxonomy): Eukaryota > Metazoa > Chordata > Mammalia > Chiroptera > Vespertilionidae > Myotis > Myotis davidii. The sequence goes on from NW_006286231.1 coordinate 1,324,000, forward strand.
AAATTGACTGTCAATTGACAGGAAATGACATTCACAGCAGAGCAGTGCGGATAGCACCAGACAAGTTACCAACGGACCCTACACAAGAAGAAAACAAAATTTGGGATACTTTAAGGTATGACAGCTTTGATAATTATTACCTACTATTTTGATCATCTTCAAACTTAGAATGTTGTGGGGAAGCTAGGACCATATTTTTCTTAACTTTATGACTATCTACCCATTCACCTTTTCCCAAAAACTTCAAGGATTTGTGGCCTGGGAAGTTAGTGTTAGACTAGCTGCTGGAATGTTCTAAGGCTCTGAAACTAACTTGCTTTTCTGGAACTGATGTGTTTACCTGATAACCACAATAAACCAAGGACTGCAACAGACCTTTCCCAAGGAGAAAGCAGACAGAGGATAAGGGAATCCCACACCACTGGGGATGGTTTAGGATTTGCCAAATTGTGCACACTTTTTCTTTTAAACTTTCTATACAAGCTTGGCAATGTTTAGGGAAAACTGAAGTAACATTATCAGGGTCAAGTTCATGATCAGTGCTTCATCCCAAACCCCATACTCCACAATTGACTTACTACAAATACTAAGACATTCAGGGTTTTTCTTAAAATTCCTACAGAAGTTTTTGTTCTTATTGTTTTTAATGGCTGCTGGCTCTGCACCAAGTTACACAAATGTCCTACCAGGAAAGTGTCTGTGACAGACAGAATTAATTAATAAAAATGTAGATGGTCACAGTATCTTTAGCTGTAGTTGCCAATGCAAATGAGTCAGAGGGTTTGCCTCAGACACTGAGTTAATTGTGAAACTGCAGCGGGAAATACCATTGGAGAGTGCTTGCTGACCTCACAGTTGCAAAAACTATTTAAAAAGATGTGGAAACCAGATGTTTCAGTCGCATTGCAGCCTCTGCACGGAGAATTTATCCTGAGGAGCCCATAATAGGCTATTATTGCCCTACAACTGCGACATGATCGTCCTAATTTACTTATTTGTCTTGCTGTGGGAAGACGTGCATGGATGGGGATTCAAGAACGGAATTTTTCATAACTCCATATGGCTTGGTAAGAAACTGTACTCCTTGAGCTTTTAGTTGTGAATGTCACTTCTTTGAATTCGTGGAGAAGTGAATCAAAGCAGGAGATTTTTCTGTTCTGGTCAAGCCTGGTGTTTTAAAAAAATGCTTAGGAAAGATAACTTTTGGAATGCTTATACCATTTTTAAAATAGTGTTCCTGCCTTCTAAGATTTAAAAATAGCTTTTTATAAAGTTGTTCAGTAGGAAATAGAGGTTAATATTTATATTCTATATGAAAATATATTTAAGATTTTTCAAAGCAGATATGGTTGTATAGTGGGGAATGTTCGTTTAACAAAAACATCAATGTATTGTTTTGTTTTTATTTCAATGCATTTGCAATGAGATTTTATAGCAGGTAATCGTAATAAAATCATAACAGGCAAATCAGAATATACAATAACTTTATAATCATTGCTCCATGTACTCTGACCCATAGTGTATATCTTGCTTTTTCCAAAGATTCTTTTAACTAGTTTGACAAAGTCAATGTATTTCTGAATGCATGCTTACCACTTTGGTTCCTTTTGTTTGAGCTATCCTTGTACTTTTCTGCCCTTTTTGTTAGATAAGGAACGTTCCTTTTGCTGCTTTGTTTTGTTAAGTGTTAGTGAGGAATGAATTGGACCTAACTGTGAATATAAACAATAAACAAACAAAAAAAGGCAAATACTGACAACCCTAAATACTAAATACCCTTTCTGGTATTCTGAACAATGCTTTAATTCTCATGATACAAATTAATACTGCTTTATGTCCATTATTGTGTTTGGTAGTGAAAATATTTTTGAATTCTTAAGAAGAAAATTGAGGGATTCCTGTATAAAATAAAGAAATAAAGAGAAAGCGAAGTTAACTTCAGGCCAGAGCGTGGTTTTATGCTTGCTAAGCAGCACACAGTTGTAGAATATTTCAGCATGTTTCTCCCTGGTAATAGTAACTGCAGCCATGCGGATTTCATTAAAAAGCTTGATTTGCAATGCACGGCCTTGCCGCCTCTTTTTTCAGCTTGAGCCAGTGAACTAGCTTCATGCTGAACACTGAGTCCATTTGGCAAAGCTGGGGTCTGGAATTTACCAGCGGAATGAACACATCTCTGTTTATTCTCACTGCACACAATCAAACTAAGGAGATAGCCACAGATTTGTTAGACAGGAAAAAGATGGTCACAAAGCTAGTAAGAATTAAACCCATATGGATTAACTTGGAAATGCTATAAAACTCTCTAATGCTCAAGAAATTTGGAGCTGTTGCCATTGGTGTTTTTAAAAGTGATTTTGTGTTTTACAAAAATATAAACCTGAACAATAGAAATTCTGTCCTAGTGGTAGAGAGGAGCAAACCCAAATGTTTGTTAATAGTGCTGCAAATTTGAGGCTTGGGGTAATTGCACGTTGCTCCAATCTGGGACAAATTATTGACTGGTCAGCCTAGCACGAATTGTTTACAGTTGGTTAGGTCCATATAGCATGGGAAACTATTTAAGGAGGAAGGAGAGTTGGATTAGAAGGCAGGACTCGGCTAGCAACGATCAAGAACAAGGCACTTGAAACCCATGGACTCAGTGCCACACTGGTAAAATGAGAAGGTGGAAACCGAGGACCCCTAAGGTTGAACCAGCATAAGTGGGGACTGTCTGTAGTTGCATTGCCCACTCTTGTCCAAGTTGCTTAGGAGTAGGACTTGATCCTCCGCACCTAGCAAACTACCTCATGGTATATGCTCAAAACAACCAGATTGGAAACTAGTGAAACTTTTGCTAATGAGACTTTACCATATGAAGGAAGTGGAAGTAGGTGAGTTTGAAAGGGGAACATGATTTTTGTGTTCCGTGTGTTCTCTGATCTATACTAGTAAGTATCAAATTGACTGAGGTCTTCAGTAATGGGCTTTTACCATATAATGTAGAAAAGGATCCCCTGGCGTCCAGAAAAACAGAGAAAATGCCACACAGCATTCCTATTGGACTGTGGCAGTGTCAACTTCAGTTGGGGGAGGACAGCAAGGAACAATCTTTTTAATGCGGCTGGCTCCGTGTCACTGCATGCCAAGATATATGCGTTCTCATTGGCAATGGTCTTGATGGTGACGATTGCCCAGGTTAGTATACAAGGACTGAACCATAATCTGACAATCTACATAGAACTATTAGAGCTATATGGTACGATTATTGCCCTGAGAATCTTTTTCTCATTGTTTCCATGGCAAAATGCACTCCAAACTCAAAACAATCCTTTTAAATAGCGATCTACTGGGAGATAACTCATGTGTGATTTAACACTACCAAAAATATGTTGGGAATAAATGGGAGCTAAAAAAGGACAAAACATTTAAAGAACTTAAGAACCAGTAATTAGGTATGCCCAGGATTTTCTCTGCTGCATTTGAATCTAGTTTTCTTTTCTTTAATGAAATATTTGTTTGCTTTGGATTCCTTTCAACTTTCCCTCAGGCTTGTATTTGTTTACTAAACTCTCAGTTATATTGTATTAGTCATTTCCCTCAAATGGATATTGTGGCTTATTTTTCTCCATCATTCCAAGCTGACATAATGGATCAATTTTCATGATTTCTTTGCCTTCACCTCCTTTTTTTCACCTATTAGTTACCTCTCCAAGTTTTTATGTAATTTAAAGCCAAACCAAAAAAAAAAAGTCAAACCTTAATCACCTTTTTTAGTGTAGGAATGCAATGTTGTACTGAAACCCTTTCAGGTTGTCAGTTCAGAAACTCAATTTAGCCTCAAGTTTCCATCTATGTCCCCAGGTTTCCCTAAAATTCCCCCTCATTCATATTTTCCCCCAAAGCTTTCTAATAATGAAAATGTAGCTATCCAATGCTGCTGACCCAAGGAACCCTTTGGCAGTAACAATAGCTGATGTAATCTTCCATATGAGGTCACAAAATTTCCCTTGTTCTGCAAGAATGCAAGTAGTGCATTTACGACTTTTTGTGATTTCACAGAACAAGCAGCAGGCGTATATCACAGAGAAGCTCGGTCCGGCAAATACAAGCTCACCTACACAGAAGCAAAGGCGGTGTGTGAATATGAAGGCGGCCGCCTCGCCACCTACAAGCAACTAGAGGCAGCCAGAAAAATAGGTAACTGATTTGACAATGACTTTCTGTCTTGTTCATCCTTGGGGAAAAAATATCCCATCTTTCCTGTAACTCCCTAGTAAGACTTCTCTATTCACCCCTGCTAATAGTTCTCTAAGTCCCCATGACTTCTCTCCTCTCTGCCCTCCTGCTTTTCCCATCTTCTCTGCCTACAACTAGCTAGGGGAAAGTTCCTAATTCTAGTAACTTACTTGGGGTTACAACCCACTGTGAGCTAGTAAATAAAAATCAAAAGAAAATGAAGGCATCTCAATAACATTTAAATTCCTCAGAAATTTAAAGCCATTGCTATTCATTTTAATATTACTCTAGCCTTCTTGACTTCTGAGTTTGGGTTTCCTCATGTGTTGAGCAATGTTATTATGTTGAGTCTTATAAGAAAATGTACATGGTAGAAGAAATACTGAATTTAGTGCCTTTTTTCAAAATGTTCTAATTTTTTTTCTTTTTTCCCCCAATATTAAGTGGGAGAATGCATTTGTATTTCAGAATCAAAGCTATGAGAAAAAGGAGGATAAGCAAGTTATAAGATGGCAGGAGTAGGGAACTGGGAAGATGATGTCAGGAGACCTAGTGGAAAAACCCAGTAATTAACTAGTGGGTTTTTATTTGGTTGGTTGGTTTTTTGTTGTTTTTTTTACTTACTTAGAAAAAGGGGGGAGGTTGCTACCATCTCTCCTGGGCTTTCAGGAGAATCCAAAAGACCACCTTGCTTGGAGCTCTTCTCATTGAAGAAAGCCCTTTGCTGACAGAAAAGTACCTGGCAAAGCTTATGTTGGCAAAAATACAGGTGTTGTGCCCCAAAGTCTCCCCAGATAACTGCTCAGCCTGTTCCCACAGGATTGAGTGTGACAGGGACTGGAATGATGGATACAAAGCCAGAGTCACTACCAGCTAGCTGCCCTGGACTTCAAGTAAAATTGTTCTTGGTTGCCGTTGGCAAGTATTTAAACAGAGAGTTAAGAAGTTGAGCAAGAAAAACAGGGCTGAGGCTTTGTTTGAAATTTATGAGCGCTTTTATCCCTCTTCACATTTTAAAAAATACTAGCAAGCAATATCTTGATTCATCCTGAAATAGAAATGAGTTAAACTATGATTTGAAAAAAAAAAGTTTTCAGGACCGATGGTACTTTCAGAAATTATCTCTTTGCACTGGATAGGTCATTGGTGAAAAGAAGCCAGCTCTGAATATGGAATGTTTTCAGATTCGTGGGGTTACAATTTCTAGTTCACCTTCATCTTTTTTTATTTTTAAGTAATATGTCATTTCTTAGTAAAAGTCAGATGTTATATTTTATGTGTTTCAATTTTTTTTTAAGAAAACCGTTTTTCTTCTTTTACATGAACTGAATTTGGGCAGCTAAGAAATTGTCAGTGTTGGAAGGGACCATCTTTGTCAAGATGACTTTCTCTCAGCTGAGCCCGTTTACCTGTTAAGTGTAAAACCCTTTCATTCTCTTGTAGGATTTCATGTCTGTGCTGCTGGGTGGATGGCCAAGGGCAGAGTTGGATACCCTATTGTGAAGCCAGGGCCCCACTGTGGATTTGGAAAAACTGGCATTATTGATTATGGATTCCGTCTCAATAGGAGTGAAAGATGGGATGCCTATTGCTACAATCCACATGGTTTGTTAAAAATAATAATTTTATACTTTGCAAAAACAGTTACATGTTACTAAGATGTTGTTAAAATGAAATAGCTTATTTTTCCAGAGATAAATCAGTTTACTGATAGTAATTAATAACTATCATTCATAGAGTGATTATGCTGTGTCACTAGTTGATGTTCCTTAATCCACACTGTCACTCCATAGTCACCACCCTTCAAAGAGCTATTTTTACACCCATTTTAGAAATCAGGAAGCTGAGAGTTAAGAATTTAAGCAACTTACCCAAAATTATGTAGCCAATAATTAGTAGGCAGGCAGAATTGTGAATTCAGATCTTGTTTGTGCCATGGAACAAGGCCGACGCTCTATTCACTGAGCCAAACCGGCTAGGGCTGTATAACATTCTTAAGTTATCATCTATATTTTATCCTCAGAATATTCCTGTGTGGGAAATAATAGGAGAGTCATGATTACACTCAATTACCTATGAAGAAACAGGTATAGGGTGGTCACAGAGTGCTTGAACCAGATCTATGACTTTTTTAAAAAAATTATTTTTATTGATTTCAGAGAGGAAGGGAGAGGGAGAGAGATAGAAACATCATTGATGAGAGAGAATCATCCATCAGCTGCCTCCCACATGCCCCGGCCTTGGGGATTGAGCCCAAACCTTGATGACTGGTTCACAGACAGATGCTCAACCATTGAGCCATGCCAGCGGGCTCTGACCTCCCCAGCCTTCCTAAGGTCCTGTTCTGCCTTGGAGATAAGCTTCTTTAACTTCTATGTCAGTAAGAATTCTAACAAGATTTTTTAAAATAGTTACTTTAAAGGAGACTATTCTTGGAAAAAATCTCTAATTGATAAAATGAAAAATATCTTCAAATGCTACCCAGAGTCAGCACTAGCACCACCCTCAGATTATTTTTGAGTTTCCAGGTTTGGTTCGGTCTTTCAAGATACTGGATACTTACTTGATATGGAATTAAAATTAATCAGGGCCCCTTCATAGCTTTCTCTCTAGATCATACTGCAAGACATTGGTCTGGGAGAGGTTGTTCTTATAACAGGTTATGTGACACCACATAAATCTGTAAAATGAAAAATGACTTTAAAAAACATAAGCATCTTCACCAAATCCTCAAATAAGATTAAGGTGTTAGTTTAAAACCAGGAAAAAGACGATAGGAAGATTATAAATTATTCCTTTGAGCTGGATTAGAGTGACCTCCAAGGTCTTCTGTAATCTTGAAATTCTATAATGATTTCCCAAACAGAATATATTGGACTCATTATTCTACATATTCCAGTCCCTAAAGACACAGTGGTGACACCACAAGACAAAAACATCTGACTGGGCTGTTGGTAGCATGAATATATGTATTTGTCAAAGCATAAGGAAGGGTGCTCATAAGATTTGTGCATTCTATGCTTAAAAACATAAATAAAAAGACATCCCCCAAAAAATGTAACCAGGGATACAATGAATTAATTATTTTTTTGCTATTTTACTTTTTTAATTCACAAGTGCCTGCTTAATTTAGAAAACTGGCCGAAACCGGTTTGGCTCAGTGGATGGAGCATCGGCTTGCGGGACTGAAAGGTCCCAGGTTCGATTCAGGTCAAGGGCATGTACCTTGGTTGCGGGCACATCCCCAGTGGGGAGTGTGCAGGAGGCAGCTGGTCGATGTTTCTCTCTCATCGATGTTTCTAACTCTCTGTCTCTCTCCTTTCCTCTCTGTAAAAACTCAATAAAATATATTTAGAAAAATAAAATAAAAATAAAACTGAACAACTATTGATGAAAAATACATTTATTCTTTAGCTACAGGAATATATTATATACTATAGATACTGTATGTTAAGCCATTTCTTTACTTTTTCATAAAGGGTTATAAGTAAATGAACACTAAGACATGAATATCATTTTAAAGTAGGAATAATTTTTTCTAATGCTTTCTTATCTTTCCTCTCCCTCCCCTCCCTCTTCCCCATTCCAGCAAAAGAATGTGGTGGAATCTTTACCGATCCAAAGAGAATTTTTAAATCTCCAGGCTACCCAAATGAGTATGATGATAACCAAATCTGCTACTGGCACATTAGACTCAAGTATGGCCAGCGTATTCACCTGAAGTTTTTGGACTTTGACCTTGAAGATGACCCATCTTGCTTGGCTGACTATGTTGAAATATATGACAGTTACGACGATATCCATGGCTTTGTGGGGAGGTACGTGTTGTTTTCCCATACAGAAAGTTAAAGGAACATTCGATATTGTGCTTGATGTTTCTTTAATTTCTCCCCAACTGTACCTACAATATTGATTTTCCAGTGTTTCTACACTCCTACAACACCATACTTTTTTTTAACAAAGATTTTTCTTAGCATGTTAAGTCATAGTCAGTTGTTACTTATTATTAAAATAGTGATAGCTGCCTTTTGATTATTTTTAAGTTGTAGCAATTATTTAAATAGTCTATTTATGAAGACCTCAAGATTGACTAACAACATGAGGGAAAAGATGTGAGATGAGAAATTTGTTGTGGTTTTTAAGTCTTCTAATTTCTGTCAACCTTTAAAAATAATTATAAATTCAGTAATGGGTGCCTTACTTCTGTGTACAAAGCAATGGGCTAAGTATTGTGGGTATAAGGTAAATAAGCAAAGCCTAGCCGCTGCTTTCATACAAGTTAGCTAAACCTACAAAGGGAAGCTTCTTAAAAATAGTTTTCTTTGCCATAAAAGACAAGTGCTCTCTTCTGCAATATTTCTTTCTCCCTTGGTCTTCAACATGCTGGTACATGATATTTTTGTGTTCTCCCCTTAAATCTTTAATGAAGTCTACATTTTCAGAGACTTACAAAATATTTCAATTTAAAGAGTGTGCAATTAGGTGTTTTATATATTCAGGTCACCATTTAATAATGTGTATTTTATTCTTTTTTAATATATTTTTTATTGATTAAGATATTACATATGTGTAATAATGTGTATTTTAGACTATCCATTATCAATACAATATCAATTCTCCATTATCCATGACTTTATATAAAAATATATATACTATTTTTTAAAGGTCTTCAACAGGCTATAAATTTATATTGTGTAATTTACCTTTATATTACACCCCCCAACCCCCTCTAGAATACATTTCACTGACAAAACTCAACGTTTATATAATGTGCAAAGGAGTTCCTTTCAAGATATGATTCATATAAAAATGAAACCCTCTTATATCTATAAGGTCCAAGTAATTTTCCCACCTTTAAATCTGTCTACTCTAGAATTCAAAATATAATACTACCAACTATACACCCATTGACTTTTAATTGTGAAGAAATTTTATGAGAGTAATCAGAAACAAATTTTTAATTTTTTCAAGAAAATTCAAATTGTCTACTACACAAATAGTTTTGTAGGTGCACAGAGTAGAAATGCCACATATTTTTTCTTAAGCATCTCATTAATAGTTTGGGAAGTTTACTTCAAATAATGTACATTGTTCTCCCTTACAAATTCAAATTTTAAAAAAAGCCGAGGCCGGTTTGGCTCAGTGGATGGGGCGTCGGCCTGCTGACTGAAGGTTCCCGGTTCGGTTCCGGTCCAGGACATGTGCCTGGGTTGCGGGCGCATCCCCAGTGGGGGATGTGCAGGAGGCGGCTGATCGATGTCTCTCTCTCGTCGATGTTTCTGGCTCTCTGTCTCTCTCCCTTCCTCTCTGTAGAAAATCAATAAAATATATATTTTTTTAAAAAGGCAACAAATCACCATAAAATAATAGGAAAATAAGCCATTACTTGGGGGAAATAAAGCACTTTAGTTATCAGTAAGAGCTCATTGCAATAGCTGTATAAAGTTCATTCATGTGAATTCTCTTTAAAATTCCTTTTCAGATACTGTGGAGATGATCTTCCAGCAGACATCATTAGTACAGGTAATGACTCTAAATTAAGGAGCAAAATTATGATTTGTTTTCTCTCAGTGTCACTGAAAGTGAAGGACCCAGGAGTCATTACTGTTTACTTTTTTAAATTTGAGAGACCTGCTCGCTGGCTTGTATATTCCAAGTATTTATTTATACCTAAAAAAAGATCTGTGCCATCTCCTTGCACTGAAAACGTGTAGACTCTTGTCATTTGTGGGAAATACAGTCTGAGACAGTCTTGAATCTGCAAATCTATGAATACTGCCGTGGCTTATGATCTCCATAAAATGTAATAAAAGGCCAAGATTTTTCATTGATAAAGAATGAAAGTAATTTATAAAGTTGTTAAAAATACCTTCTATCACTGAAAAATTTTTACCTTATTTATTGCATTTTTATCTTGGTATAGCATTTCCCAAAGAGAGTTGTAAAGAACACAGTACTGTGAAATGTTTTTAATAGGTGCTACATGAGAAAGGACTCAGGTCAGGTAAATTTGGGTAACATTGAGTTAAATAATGTTAAGCAGGTTTCTTTATTTGAAGATGTCAGAGACTTTTTAATATGTTAATTATGCATAGCAAACCTCAAACAGCTAGCTATGGTAGGTAACCTTTTCCGAATCTTTTTTCTCCTGCAAATTATTTTGTGTGACTTTGTTCCACGAAATGTTCCTCAAGAAATGTCCTTATAGTAGCATAAATGTATCTCATTAAGTAATACCACTGCTATTAACCCAAACTCATATATTCTGATGAAGAACTTTTATTTTCTTAGATATCATTTTTTAATTTAATCACCAGCATTAGTATTTGACATTTTGCATGCTCAATTTTTCCTCCAGGTCATAAAATTATCTCAATACTATGCAACTAAAAACAATAGTTCTTAAGCTCAAATACTACTACTTAAATTATTCCCACGCCCTAGCCTTGCAGTGCGCCACAATTCTCATTTATTCGTCATTATTGCAAGACATGAAACTACTTGTTCAATTCTTGAATGAATAATGCTTAAAACCTATTAATTCATTACTCTGTCACAATTTCCCTAGGATTGGTAAAGTATTAAACCTTCTGTTTCTCTCTATTTTTTTCTTGAGGATATATTTTATGTTAACAGAAAGTTCAAGGAAGATATTATATGAGCTGTAGGAGGTAGTTGGGAGATGAGAATTCTATTTTTAAAAAGAGAGAGAGGAAGAGTCAAAAGGAAGCCCTGAAACGTGCCATTTTTGTCAGCTAAATTAAAAGAGAGTAACATCTTTGTTCTTTTGCATCCTCTTCCTCCCCAGGAAATGTCATGACTTTAAAGTTTCTAAGTGATGCTTCAGTGACTGCAGGAGGTTTCCAAATCAAATACGTTGCAGTGGATTCTCTATCGAATGCCAGTCAAGGAAAAAATACAAGTACTACTTCTACTGGAAATAAAAACTTTCTAGCTGGAAGATTTAGCCATTTATAAAACAAAACCAGGACATTTAGTATTTATGTTTGTATCTTTTGGAACCCCTTGGATCTCACTTTGATATTATTATTATTGTTAACATTTATTTATTACTTTTCTAGATGTAAATGTAATACCTGATAATTTTGAGAAAATTGGAAATTACAGAAAATTTTAAATGAGAAAATAAAATCTCTCATAATTCCACTGCATGAAAACAACAGGTGTTAACATTTATATATTTTTCTTTTAGTCATTTTTTAATTTGTGGTATCTGTATATATGTTCCTATATGTATTTGTATTTGAAGTTTTGGGATTCTGCTCTATATCATTATTTCTTGTGGGTTTTTTTTAAACCTTGAGCTCTACGACTTAAGTATTTTCCCATAACATTGAGTATTATGCAAAAACATGATTTTGAACAGCTGTAAAATGTTCCGTATGATTTTTCCATACTTTATTTAAGCCTGTCTCTATTGTGAGAATTTTAGGTTGCCTTCATAAACATTGCTTCAATAAACATCTTTGAACATATGCATTTGTACAGCTCTCCAATCATTTGGGGGAGGGTCCTAGAAGTGGAATTACTGGGCCAGAGATTAATTAAAGTTGAACTTTCTTTTTGGAAAAGCAAAAATGACATAACTTTGTGGATTTGTTGCCAGAGGATGGCATGGGTGAAATTCCTCCGTTGCCTGTGGGAGTGCGGTACTTGCAGTCTCTTGAGAAAAAGAATCATCTAAGATGCACTCAGGAGAATGAATGATTTTTATTTATTTGTGTGAAATTATATTCCTCAGTTTGCGAAGTCCCATTTCTCTTAATCTAGTCCTGGAAAATGTGCAGCTGGGGCTTCAATAAAGGTGGAAGTAAAGCCAGTGTCCAGAGAGTTTCTGTTCCATGGTGGAGTTGGGTCCGATGTGACATCAGGCTAGAGTCCATTAGTCTGTTGTGTGGAATCCACATCCATGTGGGCCACATGGGTGAGTGCAGAGTGTGCAAGCCCCACAAGTCAGGAGCACCAGAGGGCCAGGAGAGTGAACTCCTTTGTTCAGGAGCTTATGTATCTCAGATTTCACACCCTTGCAGTCGCCACGTCTATTTTGGCCAATGCCTTGCTCTCAGGTGTGACTAACAGATAAACACCTTCCCACATCATCCGGACCTTACTGGGCATGTGTCTAAATTGCAGCTTCCCTCTGCTCCTTTCCAGTTACTAATTATAACCAGGTTATTACAACATGGGGTGGGAGGTAGATGCAGGATAGAAGGGGACAATGGGGGGGAGGGATAAAGGGGACATCTGTAATATCTTCAACAATAAAGATTTTTAAAAAACAGGTTATTACAATGATATCAGTTTGAATTTGCAGTGTGATTGATGGTTTATATATATTTTTATCCAATTTTATTTCTTTTGTGAATTATTTTTCTATGCCTTTCACGCATTTTTTTAAACCTGTGTCATCTTTTTTCTTACTGATTTGTAAGAAATCATTATCTATTAGGTATATGATTTCATGTCTGCCGTACATGTTGCAATGTAATTTTGTTTGTAGTTTGATTTTTTAATAACGTTTTTCATGCACTAAAAGTTAAATTTTAGTTGCTGTCATACTTATTGCTGCGGTCCCTTATCTTTATGTTTAGCATGAATATTCCCATTACAAATTGTTGAATGAACTCAAAAAGAGTTAAGAGGCTTTGCTAGAATATAAATGACAGAGATTTAGTCAAGGATCTTAGAGTTTTCAAACTGGAAACAGAGCTAAGCAAAACCTAGATGTGTTCTGAAGGAGAAAGGAAAGCTGAGGGCTGGTTCTTATAGTATCTAGTACAATCTTAAGGAGAATCAGTCCTGAGTTCTTAGTGTCAGGATTGGTCCAAGATGCTGTAGACAAAACAGGGGCCACATACTAAACACATCAAGCTCAGGGAAGGTCTGAATGACTGGCCCTATAGACTGAGAGCCCAAAAGCAACCACCTAAGATGGTCTGAACATAAAAATTCATAACTAACAGCAAGTCATGGCAGGTAGTCACATCCTAGGCCTGTGGCTTCCTTCACGAAGGTCAATGCTTACTTTAAGTGAGCCTGTCTATTGTCTTTTTGCATCTAAAATAACATACCTTTGGAATGTCAGAGTAATCCCCTTTTTCCAGACCCCTCAAATTCACCTACAATATCAGAGCAGAGATGACAGAACCCCTTATTGTTATCTTATTCTCCCACATACTGTTTCCATGGGCTGTAAATGTTAATTGTTAACTATCCTATACAGGCCGATTCTCTATCCATTGAGCCAAACCGGTTATGGCAATTAATTCCCTTTTAATGTGCACGAATTTCATGCACTGGGCTACTAATGTATAAAATAAGCGGCAAAACTGCCATTCTCCACAGCATTTTCTCAATTCATTGAGATATTGCTTCCTAGCAATTGTTGTCAGTGTGACTCTCAAATAAACTCATGAAAATTCTCTCCAGGTAATCTTCAGATGTCCAGTGTTCTGGACAATGGAGTTTCTTCTTGAGGTCATTCAGATGGTCATCTGAGGGTTTGATGTATGTCCAGGCATTAAAGCACAATAACCTATATGCATCCAGGTACTGGCGCAGGCCGGGAAAGTTAAGAAGTTCCCAGACTAGTTAAGGCAAGAAGAGAATCGTTTCCTCCTGTCTGAGCCTACTTCATTTTAATAATTTAGCAGCATGACCATAGTAAGTCCATTTTATATCTTACTCTAGTCCTCAAAGTTCAGATATTTACTCGTTTACATTTTATTTTTGTTGCTTTATGGCTTTGCTTTTTTAGAAGGAAAAAGTCATAGTTGTTACTTCGTATATGAGGAGTAAAGTCACTATCCAATTACATTTAACAAAAATGTATGTGCTAGGTACTATTCTGGACACTTGGGAAACACCCAAGAACCAAATGAACAAAAATCCCTAGGCTTGCAGAGCTTATGTTCTTGTGGGAGGAGAGACACAATAATCAAGAAACATGCTAGATTAGTAAACTGCATGCTGGAAATAAAGTGGTGTATTGCTTATTAAACTAAATGGAATAAGTGTAGATTTTTTTTAAAAGGCTAAGAACTAAACCCTGGCAGAGGAAGATCAGCAGAGAAGACTGAGAAGGAACAGCGGTGAATTCGGAGGAAAATCCTTTGCCATCCTGAAGCCAAGTGGAAAATGTATCAAGTTAGAGGAAATGACCAACTGTGCTAAATACTGCCAGTAGGTCTACAAATGAGTACTGAATCTAGCAGCATTGAATCTAGCAACGTTAGTAATAGGACCTGTGATATCCTAATGCATGTGCTTCTTTATTAATGTTATAAATAATAAGATCTAGCAGTGGGCCCAATAACTACTATAATTTTAAAATAGGGAGGCATGTATGTACCACATTATGTGAAAACTGTTTCACGATATAAATACGATGTCTACTGGTGACAAAAGCATAGGTATTATCAATGCTATGGTGGTTTACTGTAGTTTGCTATTTACATCATAGTTTAAGGGAATGCTAGATTTAAGTTAAGAGTTCATGGAAATAAAGATTCATTTTTGCATGCAAGATCACCAATGCCTGGATTCAGTCCAAAGATCTGTTAGGACAGTAGTTCTCAACCTGCGGGTCACAACCCCTTTGGGGGTCGAACAACCCTTTCACAGGGGTCACCTAAGACCATCGGAAAACACATATATAATTACATATTGTTTTTGTGATTAATCACTATGCTTTAATTATGTTCAGTTTGTAACAATGAAATTGGGGGTCACCACAACATGAGGAACTGTATTAAAGGATCGCGGTATTAGGAAGGTTGAGAACCACTGCGTTAAGAGGAAGACAGAGTGTGAGGACACAGAAGCTGACCTGTGGAGAGATACATGGAAATCTGCAGAGCCCTATTCTGCACTTCTCATTGAAGAGTCAATTCATGAGCCAAGAGTGAGGATGGAGAAGTAGATGTAGAAGGTTTGAGAAGACAGGAGAAGGCATGAAACAGTCTTCTAGGAAAGAAGGAAAGTAAACAGACTAGGGGAATAGCATGTCATTCATTATCAAGCAGCATTAAGGGCCCATTTGAAGTTTGTAAGAGACTTTAATAAAAGACTGATCAGCAAGGTAATGGTTTTCTCCAGCCATTTTCAGCCACACAAAAACAAAGATTATGGAGGGAGCTGGAGTCACCAAAGTTGGGATTCTGCCACGTGAGTGTGGCAAAAGAGGCCAAGGGAGTAGAGGATGTACACGAGGAAATGTAATGATAACCCATGGAAACTGGTTTGATATGAGGGAAAAGAGGACATCAGGAAAATGAGAGACAGTGAAAAAAGTGGTAGACTGGATAAAGTGAAGATCCCACGAGGGCTCAACGGACTGTAGAATCAGGGTATGAAAGATAGAAAGTATAGAATGAGATTTTAGCTTAGCTGGTTTGGCTCAGTGGATAGAGCATTGGCCCTTGGAATGAAGGGTCCCAGGTTAAATTCCCGTCAAGGGCACGTACCTCAGTTACAGACTCAATCCCTGGTCTTGGTCAGGGAAGTGTGAGAGGCAACCAGTCAATGTGTGTCTCTCATCAATGTTTAGCTCTCTCTGTCTCTCCCTCTCTCTTCCACTATCTCTAAAAATAAATAAATAAGTAAATAGGAAAATATCCTCGAGTGAGGATTAACAGCAACAAAAAAGAATGAGATTTTAAATATAACCTCTTATGGTAGGCAGACTAGTGCCCCCATCCCAACACGTCTACGTACTAATGCCAAGAATTTGTGAATGTTACCTTATGTGTCAAAAGAGATAGTGCACATGTGAGTGAAGAACCATAAAATGGAATATTATCCTGGAGTATCCCAGGGGGCCCAATGTGAACGCAGGGCTCCTTAAAAGTGACTGAGGGAGGCATAAGAGAATCAAAGAGATCTGACAAAAAATGTGGGAGCAGAGAGATGCATCTTTGATGGATTTGAAGATGGAAGAAAGTGCTGTGAGCCAAGAAACGCGGGTGGCCTCTGGAAGCTGGAGAAGGCGAGGGAAGAGATTCTCCCCTAGAGCTTCGGGAAGGAATGCATCCCTGCTGACGGCTTGATTCCAGCCCATGGAGACCCAGGTCAGACTTCTGAACTACAGAGCTCTGAGATAATACATTCATATTGTTCTAAGCCACTGTGTCACACTTTTTTCTGGCAGCAATAAAAAACGAACACACCTCTTCATCAATTTAATGCAGGCTTAGACTCTGAGGAATTCAAGTATCAGTCTAAGTGACAAAGCATAAACAAGAAGAAGCAGTAAACAGAAGATAGCTATTTTTCTAAACTTGGAGAAATTAACTTAGGTGAATAATATTTAAGACTAGAACAACATCTCTCCATTTATATGTGGGGTTTTTTGTGTGTTTTTTTGCCAACATCTAATACTTTTTAGTGAACTTTCTCACAAATGTTTTGCACTCTTTTCCTCACTTCCATAGGCTTTTTGGTCTTTATCAGATTCACCTTTTTTTGTTGTTTCCTTTGTAAGTTATGATGAATGGGATTTAAATAGGAAATTGAAGAATGTGTGTAAATTTGAAAAGTATAATGCACTTTAGGATATAAGATATGATATTACTCATAAGGATGATGAATTCAAATCCTCTAAGACTTTCCTGAAAATATTCAGATGTGTGAAATATTTAGAATGATATTAAATGCCATTTATTACCACAGGCCTATATCTCAATAGTGTAGTGAGAGTAGTATACACAGGGACAGGAACAGGTAATAATGACTTCTAGAGATTCGGCTGGATCATTTCCAAACCTCTCCACCAAGGTTTGGGATACATTATGATTAAATTCTAAAACCTACAGAAATAGTTGGAAAGGAAATACATGATTTATTTTTTTTTTTTAGTGAATTGCTAAGTGACCTTGTAGAACATTTTTAAAAATTTGATTTTCTTGCCCAGCCAATGTGGTTCAGTGGTTGAGCATTGGCCTATGAATCAGGAGGTCACGGTTCAATTCCCAGTCAGGGCATATGCCAGGGTTTCGGGTTCAATCCCCAGAGAGGGGCATGCAAGAGGCAGCCAATCAATGATCCTTTCTCATCATTGATGTCTCTATCTCTCCCTCTCCCTTCCTCTCTGAAATCAATAAAAAGAATTTTAAAAAATTTCATTTTCTTTATTCAATTTAACATCCTTTTGTATGTTTACTTTAATATTCTTTTTTTTTTTTTACTACTATGTGGTCCCTACAGTCATGGTCATCATCAACTCGTAACTATTTAGTGCTTTTAACTTTACAGAAGGTTTCATTATAAACTATTTCAAACACACAGGAAACTATAGACATCATATGACCATGTACTCCAATTCCGATTTCACAAGTGTTAACAGTTAGTTCTCCATGTCTGCTTGGGATTTTCTTTTTAAAAAGAAATTACATGTAATTTCCTTTCTTTCTTTCTTTTTGTTAATCCTCACTTGAAGGTATTTCTTCCATTGATTTTCAGAGAGAATGGGAGGAAGGGGTTGGGAGAGGGGAGAGAAAGAGAAACAGCAATGTGAGAGAGACACATCGATTGATTGCCTTTTGCAAGCGCCAGGGCAGGTGATCAGACCTGCAGCCCCATTATGTGCCCTGGCCTGGGAATCGAATCCACCACCGGGAATTGCACCGTGACCTCCTGGTTCATAGGTTGCTGCTCAACCACTGAGCAACTCCAGGCTCTTTTTCTATTTTTAATTGTAGTCAGAAAACATACCCCCAAAATATCAATTCTTTGGAATTTGTTAGCACTTCCTAAGTTTCCCGTACTTTAATATTCTTTACATTCTACTAATTCCATCTTATTTGAATGTTTTCAATTTAAGACCTGCTCAGATGTATTTATAATTTTTTTTCTCTTTCTTGTTTATGTATGGGTTTGGAAGCTTCTGTTTTTTTAAGTTTTCCTTACTTTCAATTTAATCTGATCTTTATATCAACATCACTATCTGTAAATAAAACAAATGTACTGATGTTGGTATATGTACACTATATTCAGTGTCTTATTTAATATGATATTCAAGTTCAGATTTTATGAAAGAAAATTTTTGAGAAATATGATTTGCAACTCATCTCCCACCAAAAACAACAACAAAACATTTCTTTCCAGGCTCTGTTATTGTAAAGGCGAGTTGTTTACATGTCTTTCATTGCTTTTAAAATTTCTAAAACATGTATTCACAGCTGTTTCATTTCCTTCTGAACACATGGCCAGCAAAGAAAACCACTAGGAGAAATCACACCCCTCAAAAAGTAAACTCCCTAATAACACAGGCTCTTGGGCCTCCACTGGAAAAGCCACATCCTTAAGAGTACTTAGAAAATACAAAACAGTTTTGAGCATTTATTTGACTGTCAAAAAATTATAAATGGGACTTCCTTGGCTATTAATAATCTCACAGTGCCCTGGCTGGTTTGGCTCAGTGGATAGAGTGTCGGCCTGCAGACTGAAGGGTCCCAGGCTCGATTCCGGTCAAGAGCACATGCCGGGGTTGCAGGCTCGATCCCCAGTGGGGAGCATGCAGGAGGCAGTCGATCAATGATTCTCTTTCATCATAGATGTTTCTATCTCTCTCTCCCTCTCCCTTCCTTTCTCAAATCAATAAAAATATATTTTTAAAAAATAATAATAATAATCTCACAGTGATTCTCATGATATCAAATAAAAAGTTACATTATATTAGATTTAATAGAACCAAGACATTTATTTAAAATAAAATTATATGTACAATATCTACAGTATAAAACCTAATCTTCACATTGCTCTCTGAAATTCTATCCCAGCTAGAACGAATGATCACTTACAAAACAATCTTAAGAGGGTTCTTTTGTTTTTCTATTCTAAAATATCAAATATTTTAGTAATTAATATTTTTCAAACACAAACTATTTGCACTTAAAAAATAGTGTATTGATGATGATGATGATGATGATGATAGCCTCCTATCTCACTCAGAAGAAAAGCCAGTTATTCCTAGAAGACCCATCATGACCTGGCCCCTCCTCTAACCTCTCTCATCTCCTCTCTTATTTCTCCCGTGCCTTCTCCTCTACCAATATCTCCACCCCAGCCACACTGGTGTCCTAATTGTGCTTTGACATATTAGCACACTCCTGCCGTAGGGCCTTTATGGATGCTGTTCCTCTGTCTGGAATACTCTTCCCCAGAGAGCCACATGACTCACTCATTGTCTTCAGATCTTTACTCAAAAAGTGGCTCAGCGGTTGAGCATTGACCCAGAAACCAAGAAGTCACTGGTTTGATTCCCATTCAGGGCACATGCCTGGGATTTGGGATGGATCCTCAGTGGGGGTCATACAGAAGACAGCCAATCGATGTTTCTCTCTTATTGATGTTTCTATCTCTCAATTCTTCTCCCTTCCTCTCTCTAAAAATCAATAAAAACATATTTTTTGAAAAGGTCACATTCTCTATCTTTGTGGGCCCTTTATTTCAAATTTTCTAAAATGTCATATCCCCTTCCCTATTTTATTATCGTAAAAGCTTATCACTATTTGAAAGATTAATAAACAGAAAATTCGCTAAAATTGGTTAGCTTTCACATCCTACCACTCATCTTCAATTATCCCAACAGGAAGAGACTAGACTTTTTATTTCCAACAGAACACCCAGCAAACATTCAGACAATGAAAGACTGTTATAACTCAGGCAATGAAAAGCCACAACACTTCAAATTCCCAGTTTCCGCCAAAGGACACTTGGTTTACAACAGCCCCTCTGAACTCCTCCTTTTTTAAATTAAAAACAAATGCTCTCCTGTCCGCCCCCCCCCCCCAAAAAATGCTCCTACCCTTTTGTTCTCTGGACCTATGGTTCACCATTAGACCGTATGTCTCAAATTGCAATTCTTTATTGTTCCCAAATAAACTCATTTTACTAGAGAACTAGCTGGCTGTCTATTTATTTAAGGTCAACATTAGCATTCTACATATGTAGGCATTCAGAATATTTGGACTTCCTAAACTGAAAATGCCATCTGTGCTCAGCGTCTACTGAACAAGCTCATTCAGGTTTTACAAGTAGCAGCTTATTAATAAATTAATGAGCTGCTCAGGAATGGTACATTCAAGGGTAAAAGATAGAAGGACAAAAGAAAGACTCTTTAGACTGGAAACATTCGATATTAACTGCAGCAATTCCAAAATGTCTTTTATGTTGTCGTTTTTGGTGTAAAGTTTCCACATTTGAATTACAGTAATACAGATTTGCTTAAACTATAGTGGCACACTTAGAACAGAAGTCTAAGAAATGCCAACTCTAATAAAACTTAGGTCTGTGAAAATTGCCTATTTTCTACTAACTTAAATTTTTACTTGTTATGTTTCTTTGTAATCCCAAATGACCAGAATGTTCTTGGACAAGGCTGCTAAACATTCTCTCTCAAGGGCTCTTGGTCACAGTTATACTCAAAACATTTCCCAATAGAATTCCACAGTTTCTTCTTTATATGAGAGTTTACTCAAGATATATTAGACATAGCTCCTACCCTAACGTCAATCTGAAAGTATAAGATAACAAAGGCTTTTAAATGTCACAGAAAATCAAATGTTGGGAGAGTACATATGGATAAGTCATTGGTAAAACCCAGAAGGCTGAGTCTGGAAGGTTTGTTGCATTTGAAATCAACTTTTCCCACATTATTAAAATACTTATAGCCCTAGCTGGTTTGGCTCAATGGATAGAACATCAACCTGCAGACTGAAGGGTCCAGGGTTTGATTCTGGTCAAAGGCACATCCCTGGGTTGCGGGATCAATCCCCAGTAGGGGATGTGTAGGAGGCAGCCAATCAATGATTCTCTCTCATCGATGTTTCTATCTCTCTCTCCCTCTACCTTCTTCTTTAAAATCAATAAAAATATATTTATATCTATCTATCTATCTATCTATAGATAGATAGATATAAATATATTTTTATTTATTTATTTTTAATAATTTTTTATTCTTGAACGTATTACATATGTCCCCTATTTCTCCCCATTGATCCCCTCCAGCCCACCTCCATCACCCAACCCACTCCCCACCCCATCACTGCCCCAGGCCCTCACTGTCCCATTGTCTGTGGCCATGGGTCATGCATATCCTATCTAATAAAAGACAAAAAGGGTCACACATTCTAGGCAGAAGTAGAAAAAAATTGCTCCAGTGTATGAGTTGTTTCTTATAAAAGCAGAAAGAACAAAGTTAAAAGTTAAAAATGATTAGAGTTGTGATGTTTTCTTTCTTTTTTAACTTTTTAAATTACAGTTTATAGTCAGTATTATTTTGTATTATAACCGTACCTCCGCTAAGCTTCCCATCGGCTAATCAGGGTGATATGCAAATTAACTGCCAACAAAGATGGAGGTTAATTTGCATATACCAGCTCTGAGCTAAGACTGAAGACAACATGGAAACCTAGAGGTACAGAAGGGAGCAAAGTAGAGGCCGCAGACACAGTAAAGGAGCCAAGGCTGCAGAGGCAGGAGGCGAGAGGGGAAACCCAGCCAGAGCGACTGGGGCCAGGTTGAGGA
>NW_006286231.1:1345880-1346507 GCF_000327345.1 Myotis davidii
CCTATGCTTTAACTTTATTTTTTTAATCTTTATTGTTGAAAGTATTGCTTATGCCTCCTTTTTCTCCCCATTGACCCCCTCCAGCCCAACCATACCCTCCATCCTAGGCCTTCACCATGCTATTGTCTGTATTATTCGGTAATGTATGTATGCATATAACATCTTTGGTTGATTACCTCCCACACACCCACCCTCCCCCACCTTCCCTCCAAGATTCTGCACTTTGTTCCAAGCTTCATGTCTCTGGATCCACTCTGTACATCAGTTTATTTTGTTACTTAGATTACACATATAAGTGAGATTATTTGATACTAGTTTTTCTCTGACTGACTTAATTTACTTAGCATGATACTCTTCAGGTCTCTCCATGCTATCTTAAAGGGTAAGAGATTCTTCTTTTTTACTGCTGCATAGAATCATTATTTTTGGCATTTTTTAATTTTTATTTTTTAAATTAAATCTTTATTGTTCAGATTATTACATTTGTTCCTCTTCCCCCCCCATAACTCCCCTCCACCCAGTTCCCACCCCACCCTCCGCCCTCATTCCCCACCCACTGTCCTCATCCACAGGTGCACGCTTTTTGTCCAGTCTCTTCCCGCATCTCCCACACACACCCCTCAAGCA
>NW_006286231.1:1347774-1355254 GCF_000327345.1 Myotis davidii
CCAATTGGCTGTGAGAGTCAGCTGTGTCTGCAGTGGGAGAATTTCTGTGCTGGAGACACCCCTCCGTGGCAAGACTTGCTTCAATGGGGCTTTGGTGGTCACTGAGTCTGTCCCTTGAGTGTCCTTTATGGATCCGAGGAGCTGCAATCTGGATGGTCCCACTCTGACCACCTGGCACACTGGCTCCTGGATCTCTAAGGAGGTGTTAATCTATCCTTTGCCTAAGTCTACCCAGCAGGAGCCAGCTGTGACACAATGAAAGTTGCGCTGGGGTCTTGGGCCAGCTGCAGTTTGTTAGGTAATTATCAGATTGCCAAGGGCCAGGCCTTTCATATGCAAAAGCCTCCAGCTTGGGTGGGGCGGGGACTCAGGGGATCAACAGGGAGGAGCAAGCAGTTATGGCTGCTCTCAGTCCTGCCCTCAGAGGCCCTGCTTCTCAGTGTCCCGGAAATCACTACAAGCACCTCCAAGAGAAAGCTGCCCTCGAGTTCTGACCGATGCCAGACAGTCCAGTTTCTCCAGTATGAGTCTGGGTCCCCAGAGACTCACCCGGAACTGGAGCTCAGAGCTTGAGACTCCCTCTCAATTTAAAAAGACAATGGTGTCCTCAGCTGCCAGCCCTCTCTGCATGCGCCACATCCTCAGCTGCCAGCCCCTTCCAAGTGCGCCTCGTCCTCAGCGGCCAGCCCTCTCCACGTGTGCCACGCCTTAAGTTGCCAGCCCTTCCTGGGAACCACTGTCCCTTCCCTGCAGATCACAGGGGAAGATGGGCGCATGTGCAGCGAATTTGGGGTAACATAGGGAAGGTGCGTGCCTGTCAGTCTAGCCTGGGGAATAATGGAGTGGCTAGGGAATGGACCCCAACGCAAGCCTGTGAAAATGTGGGAAGCTGGTTAGTTTTTTAAGAAATATATTTTTATTCATTTCAGAGAGGAAGGGAGAAAAAGATAGAAACATCAATGATGAGAGAGAATCGTCAATTAGCTGCTTCCTGCAGGCCCCACACTGGGGATCAAGCCTGTCTGGGCATGTGTCCTGACCAGGAATCGAATATGACCTCCTGGTTCATAGATCAATGCTCAACCACTGTGCTATGTGGTTGAATCATGCCGGCTGAGATCCTATGCTGTATTTTACATTTCCATCACTATTTTGTAACTATCAATCTATACTTCTCAATTCCTTCACCTTTTCACCCAGTTCCTCAAGCACCCCCCCCGCCATGAGTTGTTTTGTTTTATTGTTTTTTTTTCAATTTAAAAGTTATAGGTGGTCAAGTTTAAAAGTGATGTAGATTCCACACTTACATTATTTTTAAACTGACTGATGAACAAAATAGATCCAGAGACATAGAAGCATGGAATAGACTTTGGAATCTCAGAGGTAAGGTGGGACTGGGTGGGAAGAGATTAACCAAAGAATTTATATGCATATAAGCATAACCCATGGACACACACAATAGTGTGGTAAAGGCCTGGGGCGGGGAGCAGGTGCAGGCTATATGGGGTCAATGGGGGAATAGTGGGACATCTATAATACTTTCAACAATAAAGATTTTTTAAAAAGTGATGTAGAAGATGATGCAGTGCTAGACAAATATTAGCACCCTATCTAAAGTTCTAATGCTATTGGAGAAAAGCAACATGTGCTCTCTGCTTGAACAGCAGTACCTTTAGCACAGTTATAAACCCATTTATCTAATCAACTAAGATTTTTTTCTTTCAATTTAATTTAATATTGGGGTAGTTTATGTGATCATATTTCCTCTGATAAATGTTATACCCACCTGATACATGCATAGTTATTACAATATTATTGATTATATTCCCTATGCTATATTTTACATATCCATGACTCTTCTGTAACTACCAATTTGTATTTTTCTGTTTTCTTTTTTTTTTTAATCCTCACCTAAGATAGTTTTTCCACTGGAGACAGTGAGATTTCATGAAGCATTCACTCTGTAGAGAACAGTAAGTTCTAGAATTCAGAATTGAAAATAGCTATGCCAATTGGTGTTCTAGCCATGTATTCTAAATTTAGATTCCTTTTCTGCACTCTCTTATCCAGTCTATTCTCTTGGCTTTCATCACTACCAGTAATATATTAGGAGGAGAAGAAGATAGGGGAAAATGTTGCATCTCTGTGCACTGTGGTTTTCCTGTTGGGCAAGGAAAATGCAATTTCCTTTGCTTCCTCTTCCTCTTAATTTACATCCATTTCCTCTTCTTCTTCTCACCAAGCACCTTCAGTCTCTACACAATTTGTTTTTATCTCTATCCTGCCCCTCCTACACATACCAGCCTCAATGTCTTGAAAAGCTTTTTTACTCCTGGCAAGGCAAAACAGACAAACAATCAAAAAAGCCTACTTGAAGCTAAGCCTTGTAAAAGCTTTATAACATTTTAAATTTATTGTAGAGGTTATTTCAAGGTTTCTCCTATTCTTTCATTTGGGACATGTTTCTTTGACTTTTCATTTTGTTTGCCTTCTTGTGTTTGTTTCTATGTATTAGGTAGAGCTGTTATACTACCAGTCTCTGTAAACGGCCCTGTGCCTTAGGTATCCTGTAGAGCCCAGTGGTACAACCTCCCCAGTGCCTCAAGCCCGGTGCTCCAAGGGCACCCCTCCTCCCCCACCCTGTGTGGGCTGTGTGCACCCTCCCGTTGTAGTTGACCCTTGATTGCTGTTGACACGTGAATGGGCGGGATTGACTTCCCAGGCCAATCGGCTATGAGGACCGGTCATGACTACAGTGGAGGAGCTGCTTTTCAGAGGCTGATCCCATGGAGCAGATCTCACTTCAATGGGGCTCTGGTGTCCAACTAGCCTGCCCTGTGAGTGTGTTGCTATGGAGGTGGTTAGGTGGTGCTCTGGCTTGGGCCGAAACTGTCCATTGGCTGTACTGGCTCTGGAACCTCCCAGGAGGTACAGGCCAAGGTCAGCTTCTGCTTGTGCTCTGCCTGGGGCCACCCAGCAGGAGCTACAGAGCAATCTGCCAATGGCTGTTACCTCTGCTGGGCTTGGAGGTTCCTGAGAGAGGCCAAGCTGTGAACTGAGACCGGTTGCTGCTCGTGCTGGGCCAGGGGCACCTTAGCAAGAAGTACATAACATGCAGAGGCCAGCTGCTTCTTATTTAGGGTTTGGTAACCTTTGAGAAATTTTAGGAATGTTTTAAGTTTAAGCCAAGGCAGGCCATTTGTATTGAAAAGCCACTAGAAGTGGCTTGGGTGTGCCCACAAGTTGGGTGGGGTGGAATCTCAGGGAATACCAGGGCCGGGCAAACAGTGTTAGCCAGGATGATGGACACTCAGATACGGCTTCAGCCTCTGCCTACAGGGGAGGGTTCAGCAAAGGGACAACGGCTTCTGCCAGTACTTCTGTCTCGGGGAAAGCTGCCCCTCTAGTCCTCACCCCAAAGCCAAACAACTCAGTTTCTCTCCTTATGTACCTGGTGCTTTGTGGGCTGCTGCCCCAGGACCTGAGCTCAGAGTGAGACAGTCCATCCGCACGTCAGTATGTGCACAGCTCCCCGAAGAGGCATGGCTGGGACACCAGTAGCCCTCCATCTTATTCAGCCACAATTTCTGTTCGTTTTCACATCCAGAGGTTATGGAGACTTCTCTCACCAACCACCTTCAGTCTCTACGCAATGTCTGGCACTGGAACCCTGAGCTGGGGAGCATGGTGAAGGGCTGAGACTCCTCACTCCTCTGGGCACACCTCACAGCTGAGAGGTCCCTCCTGACTTTTAACTGCCACTTGTGGGTGTGGTTTCTTTTACAGTCCACGCCCCTCCTACCATTCTCGATG
Organism: Myotis davidii; assembly: GCF_000327345.1. NCBI lineage: Eukaryota > Metazoa > Chordata > Mammalia > Chiroptera > Vespertilionidae > Myotis > Myotis davidii. The sequence goes on from NW_006286231.1 coordinate 1,351,588, forward strand.
TGGCTTTTCCTTTATATCCTTATTTCTACGACTTCTGTTCAGCTAGACTTCAGGCAATCTCATTGATGGAGTTCTGTAATTTTGATGTGGTCATGGGGGAATGAATGCAAGTACCACATTTATCTATTCAACCATCTTTACTGGAGGTTTACATCCAAAAGTTTAGTCTAATTTATCATTTGTCTCTTGGTTTGTGTTTCTTATTTGGTTTGTGTTTATTTAAAAAACATTTGCTGCCCTAGCCAGTTTGGCTCAGTGGATAGAGCATTGGCCTGCAGACTGAAGGGTCCCAGGTTTGATTCTGGTCAAGGGCATGCACCTCGGCTGCAAGCTTGATCCCTGGTCCCCGGGGTCGGGGCACATGCGGGAGGGAATCAATTGATGTGTCCCTCTCACATCGATGTTTCTGTCTCTTCCCCTCTCTCTGAAAATCAATGAAAAAATATCCTTGGGTAAGGATTAACAAAAATAAAAAAACATTTGCCTATTCCAAAGTTACTAAGGCTTTCTCCTGTTTTCTTCCAAAAATGTTATAGGTTTTATTTTGACATTTCAGGCAGTTAATGTGAGTTTAATTTTCTATGTGGTATAAGGTAACTCTCAATTTTTGTTTTTATTTTTTGCATCTAAATATTCAATGTCCTAGCATTCCTTTATTTAAACTCTATCCTTTTTCCACTGAATTGCATAGGCAGCTTTGAGAAATTCAATTGACCATACGTGAGTGGGTATATTTCTGGACTCTATTCTGTTCCATTGACCTACATGTCTACCTTTACACCAATACAGCATTTTCTTGATTGCTGTAGCTTTATAACAACTTTTAAAATTAGAAAGTTTTAAAAATTTCTGCTTTTTTTTCAAAATTGTTTTAGCTATTCTCTTGTTTTCATTGTTATTGTTTTACCTTTGATTTGGCCACTTTTCACTGTTTCTTTGTATGCCTTGTGCTCATTTGTGGAGATTGAAAAACCAGTCAGCTTGGCTAGAGATTCTGGGGCCTACTCAAACCTTTTTTGGTAATTTGTCTTCTCAGGGTTTGTGTATCTAATTTCCCAGATAATGATGTTTACCCTGCCCTGGCCAATGTGGCTCAGTCACATCGATGTTTCTCTTTCTCCCGCCTCTCTCTAAAATCAACTTAAAAAGCATATCCTCTAGTGAGAAAAAAAATAAAAGAACAAGAGGTTTGCCCCTACCACATCTCAGGAGCCCTTAATCTCCTTTTCCCTCTAGTGTCTGTCTGCAGTACTGCGGTCTCTCTGGTGCTGGCCACTGCTCTCAGCTGCTCCCAATCTAACCGGTTTGGGCCAGTGGATAGAGCGTCAGCCTTCGGACTGAAAGGTCCCAGGTTCGATTCCGGTCAAGGGCGTGTACCTTGGTTGTGGGCACAACCCGAGTAGGAGGTGCGCAGGAGGCAGCTGATTGATGTTTCTCTCTCATCGATGTTTCTCTCTATCCCTCTCCCTTCCTCTCTGTAAAAAACCAATATATAAATTGTGTTCACTGAGAGGAATTGATTAATTGAACAGGTTTAAGACCAGTTCTAATTGTTATTTGTTATCATGGCTTCTGAACAAGCAGGGTTTTTTTTTTCTACATTCAAGGGGACTCTTTTATTCTCAATCCTCTCCTTTAGTCCTCATCCAGCCAAAGCTGAAACAGAGACTACAAGTCCAGATCTTCACCACTGTTGTTGATTGTTCTTGAATATAAGGTTTCTTTGTGGAAATTTTATTTTCAATTTGCACACTGATTGTTGTGATTTTTATCTTGATTTTTTGTCTTTGAATCATTTGTTAAATCACTGTTAATACAAATGCCTGTGTGGGAAAATCTACTATTTTGGGTAAAAGACATTGAACAACAGTGAGACAAACAAGTAAAACTGGAAGTACTTATAATATTAAAAGGAAAGGAAGACACTCTACAACCATGAACCAAGATATCACAAGTCTGATTAATAAAACAAGGCCTATCAACTCCCTGACTCTTAGCCAGTTTATGTTTTCTTTTAGCTCACATATAGACTGTTTTATCTCAACTAATGTGTTGTTGCCTGTACATCACAAGTTTTAGTAATGGCACAGACTCCTTGCTTGCTGGCCAAAAAAAAAAACACCCTTAAGATAATCTATTCTTAGAACCCTGTAGGGCTCAATCAATGTGAAGAAACACCTTTTTTTATTGTCACCTTGAGTTGTGCTTCTGGCTAGTGGAAAAGTATCCTGGGCAATCTTTTACCAGAAAGGGGTTTATCCTTCAGAATGTTTTTTTTCAAGATCTTTATTTCATGGAGAGTACAGGAATTATACCCATAGAATATCCTAGAGGTCAATTAACGCTGGTTCTGGGGCAGCATTGAAGAGACTGATTTTCACATAGGAAAAATAACCCAGGAGGTGCTCAAGGGAGATGATTAATCTCAGTAGAGTTGCATCTAGTGCCTCTGGGTGTAGTTATGAGAAACATTACTGCTATAGCCCAAGAATAGTCTCATCCCCCTCTTCTAGCAAAAGAACATTTTTCTTCATTATTATAAGCAATAATAATGTAACTTTATATAATACATTTTTCTATATGTTATTAAATAATATATTGTATATAATATCACATAATCATATAATCATTAATATCTATGTTATAATATATATCATATTATAATATAATCTCATATTATAATATAAATTATTATATTTGTATTGTATAACATAACTTCATATTATTTTTCAACTTGGTTGTACTAGCAAAGCTTACGAGAGCTAAATTACAAAATTAGGAAAGTTATCAATACTGTTTTCAAGTTTTTTCTTTTCCAATATTACATTTTTTTCTTTTTAAAAAATATGTTTTTATTGATTTCAGGGAGAGGGAGAGAGGGAAATATCAATGATGAGAGAGAATCATTGATCAGCTGCCTCCTGCATGCCTCCTACTGGGGATTGAGCCTGAAACCGGGGAATGTGCACTGACCTGGAATCAAACTGTGACCTCCTGGTTCACCAGTCAATGCTCAACCACTGAGCCACACTGGCCAGGCTCCAATATTAAAAAATTTTATGTATGCATGTATTTATTTATTTTGGCTTTATTGGGGAGAGGTAGTGAATTTTTTTAAAAAATAAAGCTCATATCTAAGCACATCATTAATATTAGTTAGGGGAACATGATAGAGTCAAAAGTATACAACTTTAAATGAGTAAAGTAAAAACTATGAATAAAAGTATTTAAGAAAGTGTGACAAAGAACCGAAGATGGCGGCATAGGTTAACGCCGGAGATTGCTGCCTTGAACAACCAATTCAAATTACGCCTGAAACAGGGAATGGACAACATCCAGAACCACAGGAGGGCTGGCTGAGTGGAAATTCTACAACTAGGAGTAAAGAGAATATCATACCCAGACTCAGAGGAGGCGCAGTGCTGAAGTGAAATTCTCGGGTGCGGAGTGCGCGCGGAGTCGTGGGCTGGTGGTGCGGAGGGCGCGGTTGTTTGTTTACAATCGGGAGGGAGCTTCAGACTCTGAGCTCCAGATCCGGGCGAGTCGCTAGGGACGCAGACTCAAACGGGAGAAGCGGGACTGTCTGGCCTCGGTCGGAACTCGAGGGCAGCTTTCTCTCCGAGGTTTGCAGCGGTTGCTGGGACTCTGTGAGGCAGAGTCCCTAGCG
>NW_006286231.1:1356660-1358383 GCF_000327345.1 Myotis davidii
CGTACAGCATAGGGAGTATAATCAATAATATTATAATAACTATGTATGGTGTTATACAAATGTCTAATCATTATGCTATATACCTGAAACTAATATAATATTGAATGTCAACTTAATGGGGGGGTGGGGCAGAGAAGTGTGACATACAGAAGAATATGGTTCCAATAGTTGTGGACAGACACATTCTACAGCAGTGATGGCGAACCTTTTGAGTTCGGCGTGTCAGCATTTTGAAAAACCCTAACTTAACTCTGGTGCCGTGTCACATATAGAAATTTTTTGATATTTGCAACCATAGTAAAACAAAGATTTATATTTTTGATATTTATTTTATATATTTAAATGCCATTTAACAAAGAAAAATCAACCAAAAAAATGAGTTCGTGTGTCACCTCTGACATGCGTGTCATAGGTTCGCCATCACTGTTTGACAGTGTGCAGTTATCAGCTGATCCCTAAGATCTTGAATCAGCCATCGACTTTCAGGAACCATCAATTTCTGGAAGTTCTCTGGAGAATCTCATCTTAAAATCTCTAATAGATGTAATTTTGGTTATATTAAGATCCTTTATATTTTTCTAGAGGGTTATCAGTGATACTGATAATAGGTTTTGGGGTAAAGGGCAAAATCTTGTGTAAATAAAATTTATGAATAACTTTCAGTTTAATGTATTCCTATATTGCCCTAACTGGTTTGCCTCAGTGGATAGAGTGTCAGCCTGCGGACTGAAAGGTCCCAGGTTCGATTCTGGCCAAGGGCATGTACGTTGGTTGCGGGCACATCCCTGGTGGGAGGTATGCAGGAGGCAGCTGATCGATGCTTCTCTCTCATCAATGTTTCTAACTCTCTATCCCTCTCCCTTCCTCTCTGTGAAAAATCAATAAAATATATTTTTAAAAATGTATTCCTATATTAATGGACACATAAAATGGAATGTCCTACATAGGAAACACAAAATCTAATGGTATTTTAACCATTATGTGTGTTGTGGTTTCAACAGGAAATGTTTTAACTTATCCTATATATAAATGCACTACTAATAGTGTCCCACATAATAAAAGCCCAGCAACCGAAACAGCAGAATGACCAAAATAACCAGAGACCAGAATGACCATGGCCCCTCGCCCAGCCCAGCCCCGCACCCCAGCAGGGACCCCCAACCCGACCGGGGGCCCCCATCAGGGCAGGCCAGCCAGCCCCCACCCGTGCACCAGGCCTCTATCTTATACAATAGAAGGGTAATATGCAAATTGACCCTCACAGCGGAATGACCAGAACACCGCTGGACCAGTCACTATGAGTCACACTGACCACCTCTTGGTCCCTTTCCCCAGCCGGCAGGCTCCAATCGCCTGAAGGTGAATGGGGAAACGGGGGTGGGTGGCAGGGGATGTGGGTGGTGTCAGGCCAAGGCCCCCGCCCCGCTGGTCACCCCCACACACAGAGGGCGACCCATGGCGGAGGTGAGGCCAGTGAGCGGGCAGGAATAGCCAACCTCTCGGTTCCTTCCCCCGTCAGGCACCGATCACCTGATGGTGAATGGGGAACCGGTGGTGGTTGGCGGAGGGTGTCAGGGAAGATGGCCCTGATAGCAGGCCAGGCATAGAGACCATACCCACACACGAATTTTGTGCGCTGGGCTGTAGTGTATTCATAAAAGATGGAGGAAAATAATTGATACAATTTATTTTGTGATGCTCAGAGGATCTTACAGGGTATGAT
>NW_006286231.1:1359688-1361899 GCF_000327345.1 Myotis davidii
AAAAGTATTGCCAGTGTTATTCATAGTGCAAACCATCCTATATAATAAAAGGCTAATATGCAAATCAGCCAAAGAGCGAATCAACCGCTTGCTATGATGTGCACTGACTACCAGTGGGCAGACGCTTCAACCGGTAGGTTAGCTTGCTGCTGGGATCCGGCCAATTGGGACTGAGCAAGATGGGCTGGTCATGCCTTAGTGCCCTCCCAAAGTCCTTCCCTGGCCCTGATCGTGCACCAGTGGGGTTCCTTGGCCTGACCTGCACCCTCTCACAATCTGGGACGCCTCCTGGGATGTCAGAGAGCTGGTTTTGGTCCAATCCTGCAGTCCAGGCTGAGGGACCCCACTGGTGGTCAGTACACATCACAAATTTGTGAACCAGGCCTCTAGTCTTTACAATATTTCCTGGTCAATTTGGTTCCAGGTGGGATGTGAACTGGCTAAAACCTCTGTCCTAGATGTCCCATAGAGTTTGATTTTCTGGCCAATTTATCCCCACCGTGGATGGGTTATTTCAGGGAAGATTTCCACAAGCATTTATTTGGGCTTTAATGGGTGCTACCTAGTGACCATCTTGGATTTGCTAGATTTTTATCCTCATGGATCTTATAACCTGATCATTCCCAGTGATTATTTTCAGAACTTGGGTGTCCAGATTTTATGGATCTATGATATAATCTTTGAACTTCTACATGATTTATTGTTGGTATCTTTGTTTTGATGTTTTAGATGATGTCCTTTAATGAGAGAAATCTATTTACCATGATGATCTGGTATTCCTAAAATATATGTAAAGTATTTGCAGGGGCTGACAAGCAACCCCTGAATGATGGATGAACAGATTACTCTGACACAGCTTCACTGTGAAAGAGAGGGCTAAGGGGCTTGCCTGGCTTAAGGGTCTAAGCAGCCTCGATTACCTGCCTCGTTAGGCTTTTATTGCAGTTTTCATCTTTAGATACAATCAGCAGGGTGAGTAATCCAGGGAGGACACATGTGGTTACATTGTCCTCTAGGCAAGGGCATCCAGGGACTAAGCATAAGGAGTCCAGTAAACACCCATATGCACAGACTTGTTTGGAAAGGTCAAGGAATAATTAGGGGTGCCACCTTCGACACTCTCCTAAGTCTCCCCTAAGTCAGAATTCCAATAAACAGAGCAGGCGGCCTCCCACACACTCCCTTTTATCAGAATGTCCTCCTTACAAACTTTCCAACCAAGTCTCCTGTGCTCCCCAACAAGTATTTATATAATGATTATAGTATAGTATATTAATTTCTGTAATACCTCTTCTACTGTTAGTCTGTAGCTTTTTGACAGCAATTATTTTAGCATGAAGATATAAAGTAATTGATATATTTGTTATTAAATTTTAAAGGGTACCTTAGAAGTTGGTGTTTGTATATCCTTTTAAAAAAGTGAATTATTCTAAAAGCTTAACAATCTTAATATCTCTATGTTTTTATATATGTATATGCTTATATATACCAGAGGCCCAGTGCACGAATCTGTGCATGGGTGGTGGGGTCATTTGAGGCGACCTGCAGGGGTCAGGCCCCAGCTCATGCCCCCAGACTTACAGCCGCAGCTTGTGCCCCCAGCCTCCCAGCCCTGCAACCCCACCTGGTACCCCACTGTGGCCTGACACTGCCCCCTCACCTGTGCCACCATCCCAGCTTCAGGGCGATCGATTGGGGCCAGGCCCCCAGCCCCCCACTGCCGCTGCTGGTTGCCATCTGCGGGGTGATCGATGGGGCAATTGGGTCCCCGCTCACACCCGCCTTGACCTGGCACCACCCACTCACCTGCTCCACCATCCCACTGTGGTCCTGCTCTTATTGGGGCCCATTAGGGCCCATCGGGACCGGCAGCACCTCCACTTCCACTTGCTGCCAGCACTACATATGTATGTACACACATACTAGAGGCCCAGGGCACAAAAATTTGTGCACTCTTGGGGGTGGAGGGAGGGTGGTGGTCCCTCAGCCCGGCCTGCACCCATTCACAGTCCAGGACCCCTTGGGGGATGTCCACCTGTCAACTTAGGCCCACTCCTCAGGGGATCAGGCCTAAGCTTGCAGTCAGACATCCTTCTGGCAGGCAGGGAGCCCTTGGGGGATGTCTGACTAAAGGCTTAGGCCCCCAAGGGATCGGGTCTAAACCTTTAGTTGGACATTCTTACTGCTGCCACGGAGGTGGGAGCGGCTCCC
>NW_006286231.1:1362309-1374037 GCF_000327345.1 Myotis davidii
CCAGGCTCAGAGAGGGAATGGGGATCAAGCCAGCAACTGAGGTACATGCCCTTGACTGGAATCGAACCTGGGACCCTTCAGTCCATGGGCTAATGCTCTATCCACTGAGCAAAACAGGCTGCAGCTTAATTCATTTACTTTTAATCTATATGTGTCTTTATATTTAAAGTGGGCTTTATTTTTGATTCACCCTCATAATCTGTCTTGGCTTCTGGGGCTTCTGGGTCCTGCCTTCCTTGCCGTCATCGGGGACCCAATCGAGTCTCAGGTGGCAAGGTAGAGCTGGGTTCCCTGGATGGCAGCGCGCTGGTGGCTCACGCTGTCCCGCCCTGCCTGCAGTATGCAAGTTAGCCACCATCTTTGTTGGCAGTTAATTTGCATATCATGCTAATTAGCCAATGGGAGGCATAGCGAAGGTATGGTCAATTACCATGTTTGTCTATTATTAGCTAGGAGGACACATATATATATATATATATTACACTTTTTTATGCTAGCAATCTAATATGCCTTAGAAAGAATCATCATTCAGTCATTCGAACAATTTTGCTTTTGGCAAAAAATTGGATTTTATAAGAGACAGGACTATTATTTATATTTCATATTTTTCATATTTTTAATATAAAACCTATCAACAAACAATATTGAGTTAGTATTTGGTATTATAGTGTAAAAAAATCTTTTCTGATCATGGATATCTTGAGTTACAGAAATATAAATATGGGATTCTCCTTCATAGGGTTATGAAGTTGCTGAATCAAGTGTGCTGCACTAGTATTTCTTTTTTTCCTTTTTTAAAAAATTGACTGTTTAGAGGGACAGAGACAGAAAGAGAGAGAAAAATATGAATTTGTTGTTCCACTTATTTATGCATTCATAGGTTGTTTCTTATATGTGCCCTGACGGGGATAGAACTCCAAACCCAAACCTTGGCATACTGGAATTATGCTTTAACCAACTGAGCTACGTGACCAGAATGCTGCACTAGAATTTCATTGTATGAGAAGAGAGTGATAATTAATCAATAAGTTTAAAATATTGAGTGGTTTCTGCTAGCAATAGTGATTTAGTTCATGTGCCAACATTAGATTAAAAGGCCTAGTATGACAACTGAGGCTATTACAACTTCTTCTTTGACACCTGTAATTGCTCTGAAACAAAGAAGCTTATTTATTGCTCTTCTTATTTAAGGGATAGGTTTTATAGATAATGTTTTTTAATGAGTTAAAATACCTAAAGCATAGTCTATCATTTTCACATATATACAAAAAGATTTATGTAATTAAGGAAAAAAATCAATCTGTAATCTATGGGCTCTGCTCCAAGTTAGTCTGACTATGTCTGTTGAATCTTTCATCTGTAAGAATTCTGCAACCATTACCTTTTTTTTGTAGTTTCTTGAATTATAGATAGTGTATACATTCTGATTTCTAGATAAACTATAATCTGATCATATACAAGAGCTGCAGTATATTTTTGTCTAAAAGTAGATCTTATTACATTTTTAAAAATATATTTTATTGATTTTTTTACAGAGAAGAAGGGAGAGAGATAGAGAGTTAGAAACATCGATGAGAGAGAAGCATTGATCAGCTGCCTCCTGCACACCCGCTACTGGGGATGTGCCGGCAACCAAGGTACGTGTCCTTGACCGGAATCGAACTTGGGACCTTTCAGTCCGCAGGCTGACGCTCTATCCACCAGTTATGGCACATTTTTAGATGTTTGGGTTAGAGATCTCCAAGACCACTCCAGGTACAATGATTTAATAAGAGAACTCAAGGGATTGAGCATACAGTTGTATTCATGGATAAGGACTATAGATAATACAGAACAAAATCAGCAAAGGGAAAAAGGCATCTGGGCATCGTCTGAGGGAAACTAGACACAAACTTCCAAGGGTCCTATCCCAGTGAGTCACAAAGGACATGCTTTTTTCCTCTATCACTGAGTTGTGACAACATGTGTGAAATATTGCCAATCTTGGAAGATCAAGACTCAGTGCCCAGGGTTTCTATTGGGGAATAATCACATAGGTACAAGCTGCCCAAATTCTAGACTCCCAGGAGGAAAAGCAAGTGTTCACCAAAAGCTATAGTTTCTATAAACAGTGTAGTGAGGCACTCTTATCAGTTATTGTTGGGAACCTTCCAAAATCTAAGTTCCAGAGGCCAGCCAAGTGCTAACCTTACAAACCAACCAGCCAAGGATAACAGTTCAAACCTGCTATGCTGATTGTGTTCTGAACAATATTGTATCATAGAGAAAGAATATTCCTATAATAATGATAGCAAAATATCAGTTACAGCCCTGGCCAGGTAGCTCAGTTGGTTAGAGTGTCATCTCAATACACCAAGGTTGCAGATTTGATTTGCAGTCAGGGCACATACAAGAAGCAATCAATGCATGCATAAATAAGTAGAACAACAAATCAAAGTCTCTCTCTCTCAAATCAATTCTAAAAATTTAGAGATTGAATATATGTATACATATATATATATGTTACAGTTGAGACATTGAGTTGTTAGAAAACTTGAGTGGTTCTATTAAACCACTCAATAAAGTTTATTTCTTCAAAAGTCTGACACAATTACTGTATATATTCAAATTTGTCTTGTCTTTTTTTTCAAACAATCTGACGCTGTCATTTTTACTGTACCACAAACTTTTTTCCTGTTTTTTTTCTTTTTAAAAAAATGTTTTTATTGATTTCAGAGAGGAATGGAGAGAGTGAGAGAGATAGAAACATCAATGATGAGAGAGAATCATTGATCAGCTGCCTCCTGCATGCCCTCTACTGGAGATTGAGCCCGCAACTGGGCATGTACCCTTGACCAGAATTGAACCTGGGACCCTTCAGTCCATAGGCTGACGCTCTATCCATTGAGCCAAACTGGCCTTATTTATTTTTTAAAGCTATCTAGCAATGTTAAGCCACATATTAGATATTTTCTATACTGGCAAATTCACATTTTAATTAAGTTTTTTAAAAAAATTAAATCCCCTAAGTCAGATTTCAGCTCATTTATAAAAAGGGAAGATAAGGCTGCTTTTACTTAAGATACTGAATGTAACCCAGACTAGTGTTTGAAAGTTTCCAAAAGTCTATATAGTAATTTCATGTTAACAATTTTGAATCTTTTTCTTTCTTTAAAAGAAAGGTTTATATAGTTGCTTTATGTGGTGTATTTTCTTTTTTTATTTAAAAAGTTTTCACAGCTGAATTATTAAAATCTTTTTCATGCCTTGCTGACCTGAAACATTTTTCCCTTCGGAAGGGTTTATAATTTAATTAAATTAGTTGGTATAGCTCTGTGGTCTAGGACAGTTAGTATCTCTAAGAGTCCTGGGTTCTGTAGCAAAATTTTGTCTCTTTAGGGATTAGCAAATTCTTTAATTATAGAATACAGGCCATATTCTATAATTGGATCTTCTTTATTTTGAAACAGTTTATCTGCTTTCCTTTGCTTCTCATGACATTGCCATTTGAAGAATATAGGCCAGTGGGTTTTTTGTTGTTGTTGTTTTTTTTTTTTAAATATGTTTTATTGATTTTTTACAGAGAGGTAGGGAGAGGGATAGAGAGTTAGAAACTTTGATGAAAAATATCGATCAGCTGCCTCCTGCACACCCCCTAACTGGGGATGTGTCCGCAACCAAGGTACATGCCCTTGACCGGAATCGAACCTGGGACCCTTGAGTCCGCAGGCCAACGCTCTATCCACTGAGCCAAACCAGTTAGGGCTTTTTTTTCTTTTTTATAAAGCATCCTTCAATATGGATTTTTCTGATTCTTTCCCCATGGATAGATTCAGGTTCTGAATTTTGGCCAGCACACCATAGAAGTGATATTGTTTCCCCAGTGAATCACATCCCAGAATCTCAGTGATAATGAGAGGGCGAGGGCTATGCCGTCCATCTTGCCCTGGATCCTCCATGTTTGGGCAGCAGCCATTAGCAATGTGCTCGGCAAGGAGCTTCTTCCCGGAAGCCCAAGCCTCTGCTCTTTAAACTAACCAATGACAATCAAGGGAAGCGCGCGTCATAGACACAACCACATCCTGTGTAACAAGACCCCGACTTGCACCTGGCCAATCGGCAGGGCCCACAGTCCTCTCTCCTCTCCTTACTCCAACCCCCCTATAAAACCCCTCTTCCCACAGAGGTAACTCTCTCTGGCCCCTGCCGCTTCATCGACGGGTGTGGTCAGGGAGCTGGAGCTAGCCCGAATAAAGACTCTATCTGCTTTTGCATCAGACTTGGCGCTCCCTGGTGGTCTTTTGGGGATGCTGAAATCTGGGCTTAACAGTACCAGTTTGGGGGATTTTCATAGATGTTTCCACTGTAAAGTTATCATTTATCTCTTCTTGTTTAATAAGTATCTTAAGGGGAGATAATATATTTTGAGACTGTGCTCCCTATCAGACTTTTGTTCAGTGGTTTTTCCACCTACTGACTTAGCACCTACTGATTTCTTGAATCAATTATTACTATCATGATTGCAAAATGGTGATTTCCTAACTCTTTTCTTTTACTCATTTATATGCTTAGTACCAATACAGGTTCATGGGTTTTCTTTTACTCAATGATTTATAATCCAATCTTCCAGATTCAGTCAGTGAAAGCCCTCCAAACTGGCTCCTGAGTCCTTTTAATGTGTTCCCATCATTTTTAAGCACTTGTTTGCTCTCTGGAACAAAAATATATTATAGGCTTTTCTTATACTTTCTCAGCCCCAATCCTCGAATTAGTAATTTCTCTAAGCAAGTCTGGTTCCTTTTAGTAAAACTTTCCCTCCTCATTAAATATATTTTGAATATCACTACATATTATTACATAGATAGCTGCATAGTATTATTCAGTATAGATGTACCATAATCTATTTAACATGTCCTCATTAATTGTTTCTAATCTTCTTCTTCTTCTTCTTCTTTTTTTTTTTTTACAAATTCTACACTGAACAAAAGTCTTGTCAAAATAATATAAATGGAGCTTTCAAATGTAGCTGCCAAGAGTACGGGTACAGGCTAGAAGGGGTCAATGGGGAAGAAATGGGGACATAGGTAATACTTTCAACAATAAAGATTAAAAAATAGAATAAAATAAAGTGGAGTTGCCAGAGGAATTGCCCTGCATGTCCTTTGTCTCAAATGTTAAAGCAGGGCAAAATAACCTTTGTGCTGGGCCTACGGCAACATTGCGATTCAAAGAACTGTTTGCAAAGATAACAAGAAAGCAGTTATGACAACTGGACAGATGACTACCAGACTGAAAATTAAAAATATCTTTTAGAATTAGTGTCACTATATTATGTCAGCTGCTCCAGTAGAAATGCCTTTCTTCTATTGATGTAATTGTTCCCCTTCCCTTTCTCATAAATACCCTTTGCCTCTGTCTCCTAAGGGAACATTATATGGGCTTCTGCCTGAATTAATGATTCCTGAATAAATGCTTGCTTGATTCTCACTCTGAAAGGCTTCTATATTTTTATTTATTTTTTATTTTAAAATATATTTTTATTTATTTCAAAGAGTAAGGAAGAGGGAGAGATGCTGAAGACCAATTCCAGCATGTCATAATTTCAAGAGTTTCATCAAAAGGTTGATGAGAGTTGGGGAGTCAACAGGGTTGAATCACACATTTATCACCTGTTTCCCAAAACCTGAAAAGGGACTATTGCTTGCTGCCAGACAGCTAAAAGGCATCTTAATCTACATGTTATTGCCTCCTACGGGCCAAACACCTGAACAGCCGTAGGCTAATTCCCCCATTCTGACAATGGACTCTGTACCCTTTGAAACCTTACCCTTTGAAGTGTATTATCTCTACCTTGCCTTAGGACAAATTGTGTTAATAAAAGCAAGGATTCTAGACAAGGAGGGAGTCTTCAGTTCCTTTAGCTGAAGGTCCTCTGACTCCCAATGACTTACAAAATTATATCTCATCTCTGGACTCTTCATTAGTCTCTGGATTCCTATGTCATCTATGCACAGCCCCTTCTCCAGATTCCCGAACCTTTCTTGATGCTGGGACAAGAACCCTGGCAGAGAGAGAGAGAGATAGAAACATCAATGATGAGAGAGAATCATTGATCAGCTGCCCCCTGCACGCCCCCTACTGGGGAATGATCAAGAAAAATAGGACATTTAATCCTGCCCATGAGTAGGCATGGTGATGAATTCAAACTGGACTAATTTTCTAAATTTGTGATTACATTCATTTTCCACAAAGTCCTTAAGCATAATAATGAGTCATTTTCCCTTTTGGCTCCTCAAGGCTGTCAGTTTAAATTATGTTTCTAGGTGCACACCCTCCTAGCAGGACACCCCTGCCTTCCCTTTTTCCCTTCCTCCCACAACTCCTCCCCCTCCCCTCTCTGCCCCCTGCAGTTATAAGAAAAAAGAAAAAGAAAAAGAAATTGTGTTTCTAGTTCCTGAGCTTCTAAAATATTTTGTTTTCTCTCCATGTTTTGAGATGTAAACAAAGGATTTCTCCTATACATAGTGGGTTCTTTCAAAAATTGATATTTGTATTCCAATTACAAATAAAAATAATAGTTAAGAGCTATCCTTCAATGTTAAAGAAAATTTGTACCTTGAACACAGTAGGAATCTCAAACTTTGGAACTGAAAAGACTCACTCAGGGTGCATACTAAAATTTCAGATTGCTGGGCTTGCCCTGGAACTTCTGGTTCAGTAGATCTGACAGGTATGGCCCAGATATTTGCATATAAAGGTCCCTTGTGAATCAATGTGATGCAATGATACAGGAACCAAACTTTCAGAAATATAATATTGCCCTTGTGTGGTTCAGTTGGTTGGGCATCGTCCTGGTTCAATTCGTAGGTTGTGGTATCAATCCCTGGTAGGGGGCGCGCAGGAGGCTTGAGCGTGTTCCTCTCACATCGATGTTTCTCTTTTTCCCTCTCCCTTCCTCTCTCTCTGTAAAAAAAAGAGAGAAATGTAATATTAAATTATTGCTGATTGGCTATATTTTTATGCAGGCATTTAAAAATTGTTTTTAAAAATTTAACATACATTTTTTAATCCTCACCTGAGGAGTGAGGATATTTTTTCCATCGATTTTTATTAAAATATTTTATTGATTTTTTTTTTTTTTTTAGAGAGGAAGGGAGAGGGAGAGGGATAGAGAGTTAGAAACATCAATAAGAGAGAAACATCAATTCAGCTGCTTCCTGCATGCCTCCTACTGGGGATGTGTCCGCAACCCAGGTACATGCCCTTGACGGGAATCGAACCTGGGACCCTTCAGTCCGCAGGCCGACGCTCTATCCGGGATAGAGCCTGCAAACAAAGCACGTGCCCTGACCAGAATCGAACCCAACACCCTTCAGTCCATGGGCCAATGCTCTAACCACTGAGCAAAACAGGCCAGTGCTAATTGCCATTTATTGAATTTTGATGTTGGTGTATTACTTCTCATTTTACTGATGACGACATGGTGAAGCTAAGTATTTTTCTGAAAGATCTCAAGTTTCACAGTGGCAGAATCAGTATTTGACTTCTCATCTATCTGACTTCAAAGCTGGGTTCATTACATTAACATTAGTAATTTGGATTACAGATGGATACTATATTTTATTGAATGAATAACTATAGGATTTCTTTAAGTAGTGCGCTTCCATTGGACTCTTTCTATATATATACTTTTTTTTATTGATTTCAGAGAGGAAGGAAGAGAGAGAGAGAGAAATATCAATGACAAGAAAGAATCATTGGTTGACTGCCTCCTGTATGCCCCACACTGGGGATTAAGCCCACAACCCGAGCATATGCCTTGACCAGGAATCAAAATTGTGACCTTCTGGTTCATAGGTCGGCACTCCACCACTGAGCTACGCCAGCTGGGCTCCATTGGACTCTTTTTTTTTTTAAGTGTATTTTTATTGATTTTTCATAGAGGAAGGGAAACAGAGAGAGAGAGATAGAAACATCAGTGATGAGAGAGAATCATCGATCGGCTGCCTCCTGCATGCTCCCTACTGGGGATCGAACCCACAACCCGGGCAATGTGTCCTTGACTGAAATTGAATTCGGGACCCTTCAGTCCGCAGTCCAATGCCCTATCCACTGAGCCAAACCGGCTAGGGCTCCATTGGACTCTTTATATTGAATTTTCTTGCAATGTTCAAGAGTAGATCTACCATAAAAACTATACCACCATGCTGCTTTATGCAGAGTAGAGCTCGTTAAATGGTGATACATAAATGTAGCTTAAATAGATTAGTTTTGGAATTCCACATGACTACATTAAAGTTCTCTACTCTTTAAGATTCTCATGCTTATTTGTAAATCTTGGAAAAGTAATTTTTCACCTTAAACCACTGTAAGGAGTAAAGGAGATAATGTATATAAAGCATCTGGCACTCAATAAAAAGTAGTTTTAAAAAGAACAATGTTATAATCCTGAAATGCTACATTTAGGGTATAAATTGGGATTCTATGTAGATACTGGGTAGACAGATCCAGGAATTATTAGATAGGAAGAATCATTAGGACCACTCAGGGCAAGTAGGAGAAAGTAGTCATTTAGAGGCAAAAGGTTATAGACTTGATATTTGCTGTGTGATATTTGATATGTGGTAAACGACAAGAATGGGGAAGTTAGAAAGCAGTATTGGATTGTGAGTGTAAGTCTTTTACTTCTGAAGATGTTCTGAGGAGAAAAAGAAGTAAAAGATTTGAAAGGCAAAAAAGATTGAAATTGTGTATTAGTTGAACAACTACATGAAAAGATAGATGAATACATGAACAAATTAATTCAAAACATATTTGAGGCCAGATACTATCAATTTATTATATTTTTAAAATACATTGATTTTAAAATATTGATTTCAAAGAAGGGGGATGGAGAGAGATAGAAAAGAAACATCAATGATGAGAGAAAATCATTGATCTGCTGCCTCCTACACAATGCCCACTGGGGATCGAGTTCGAAACCTCAGCCTGTGCCTTGACTGAAAATTGAACTGTGACCTCCAGGTTCATAGGTCGACGCTCCACCACTGAGCCATGCCAGCTGAGCCAGATACTATCAATTTCTTGTTCAGTCAAGCATGTCCATAGTGGTTGTTCCAGAATTTCTCTAAAAGTGAAATTTGGGAGTAGCAATCTGGTTGAAAGAGTGCATGAATGGTCTGGGTGGGTAAGGGGATTTGTCTTGACTGCAATTTCTTAGTACTTCACATCAGATTCAGAAAATACCAAAGAACAGGGAGGGGCACTGATTGAGACTGTGGCTGGAACTAATTCCCCTCAGGCTCATCTTCAACTCAGCCACAGTTGAGGTGTGTAGCCAAACAATAGCAAATTAATGAGATACTCCTTTCAACAGATGTACAAAGAGCTACCTCAGATAGAGGTGGAAGAATTTATTCTCCCTGGGGGGACAGTAGAGGGAAAGATTTTATAAAAAGATGTGATTTTAGTTGAGTCATTTCTCACACTTGAAAAACTGAATTAATGTTCTAAACAATAACAAAAAAAGGGAGCAATAGCCCTAACCAGTCTGGCTCAGTTGTTAGAACAGTGGTCCACCGACTGAAGGGTCTCGGGTTCAGTTCAGTCAAGGGCATGTTCGGGAGGCAACCAGCCAGTGGATGTGTCTCTCTCACACTGATATTTCTCTCGGTCTCTTCTCCATCTTTCCACTTTCTCTGAAAATCAATGGAAAAAGTATCCTCGGGTGAGGATTAACAAAAAGAAACAAGGGAACAATATAGACTTTCAAAGAAACAGAAAAGTCAGAGACCCTGACAGACTTTAATGGAGGTAAGGCAGGAAATAAGGGTGGTTATGTGCAGGCTCCCTCATTGTACAAGTTTAAGGGCTGCAGCAGCACCCGAGGAGTCCATAGCTTGGCTCATAAGTACTTGTATGCCTCCTTCCCTCTCTTCCTTCTTTTTTTTGTTTTCATTTAAGAAACATGTTATGTATTCAATGCTTGGCGTGGCAGACACTTTGCTGGGTACAGATAACAGAGAAGAGCAAAACAGCCCAGAACTAAGCAAGGCATGCGAGTTTGACATGCTTGCGTGTAGGTGTAGCTGACAGTTGCACTGTGTGTATGTTAAGTGGAGGCTCAAGCCTGATGCCTGGAACTATGAGGCCAGAGCCAGCGGGCAAGGACCTGTTGCTGCTGGCCCCTAAGGTGCCTGATTTAAAGTGAATCAGCCCTGGCTGGGTAGCTTAGTTGGTTAGAGCGTGGGTCCTGTATGCCAAGCTTATGGGTTTGACCCCCAGCAGGGCACATATAAGAATCAACCAATGAATGCATTAATGGAACAACAAATCTGTTTTCTCTCTCACTCTCTAAAATCAAATCAATAATAATAATAAAAAAGTTAAAGTGAATATTAATCCTGTGTGCTGTGGAGAGTGCTCAGAGGCCTATGAAGAGGGGAGCAACAGCCTTAGCTGATTTGGCTTAGTGAATAGAGCATCAGCCTGCAGACTGAAGGGTCCCAGGTTCGATTCCCGTCAAGGGCACATGCCCAGATGAAGAGGGGAGCAACAGCCTTAGCTGATTTGGCTTAGTGAACAGAGCATCAGCCTGCAGACTGAAGGGTCCCAGGTTCGATTCCCGTCAAGGGCACATGCCCGGATTGCAGGCTCCATCCCAGTGAGGGGGGGAGGGGAGGGGAGGGGAGAAGGGTCCCGTTCGATTCCCGTCAAGGGCACATGCCCGGATTGCAGGCTCCATCCCAGTGAGGGGGTGAGAGGAGGGGAGGGGAAGTGGGTGGCGTGCAGGTGTGCAGGAGGCAGCTGATGGATGATTCTCTCATCATTGGTGTTTCTATATCTCCCTCTCCTTTCCTCTCTAAAAATCAATAAAATGTAAAAGAGGGGAGCAACATATTAATAGTTAAGAATTGACTTTCATTAAGGATTTACTGCCAAGTCCCAACCAAGACCCCACCCTTGAACACCTGGGGACTAAAAGAATGCAGATCTTTGGGAACTACCTAAATCTACTGAATCAAGGGCGTGACCCAGAAATCAGCAGTTTAATCAGGAATATCTTCAGGCCATTGTTATGTACAGTTAGACCTTGAGAACCTTGGGCCTCACACCTTTTCTTTTCTTTTTGAACATTTTTATTGGTTTCTGAGAGGAAAAGAGAGGGGATAGAAACATCAACAATGAGAGGGAATCGTTGATCGGATGCCTTCTGCATGCCCCCTACTGGGGATGGAGCCCACAACCCGGGCATGTGACCTTGACCTTGATGTGAATCCAACTCGGGACCCTTGGGTCCGCAGGCCGATGCTCTATCCACTGAGCAAAACCAGCTAGGGCAACCTTTTTTCTTACTTCACTTTGACCTGAGGTAGGTACCATTACCACCCCTATTTGAGGGAGGAGGAAATTGAGACATAGGGTTATGAACTTGCTAAAGTCACACCGAGTTAGGGTTGGAATCTTCTAGACAAATCCAGACCCAGCCCTCCGTCTGGAACATTGCCGTGCAGCTACCTCCTCTTGCTGCATGATTTCATGCTAACACTTCAACAAGCATGAAACTCGGAGTTTGGACACCATCTGCGGGCTCCTTCTATTCAGTCTGGTGAACCCGGAGATTCATTAACAGTTTGGGTCCCTCCCGGGTTAAATTCTGGTCAGAACACCTCCAGCCCCAGGGTAGGAGCAGCCCGGCAGGGCAGGGCAGCGGGCGGGGAAGGGCGGCGCTCGATGACCTCGGCGCTCC
>NW_006286231.1:1374273-1374508 GCF_000327345.1 Myotis davidii
TGCGAGGCCGCGGGGAATCCTCCGCCGGGCGCCCCCTCCTCCCCCTCGCGGCGAGACGCCTCTCCTCCCGGCTTCTCCCGCCCCACGCCGGTCTCCTCCCCCTGTTGAAAGCTGCCCGGGAAAGTGGTGGCGGGAGAGGGCCCGGGCCGGCGCCGTGTGGGCCCGGATGCGAGTTGCGAGGCGCCGGAGGAGGGTAGGGCCGAGGGTCCGTGCGCCCGGGGCCAGGGGCGCGGAC
>NW_006286231.1:1374599-1375613 GCF_000327345.1 Myotis davidii
GCCAGCTGCTGGGAGGACGCCGGGGTCGCGGCCGGGTGCGGAGGCTGGGAGTGGGCGCGGGACGAGCCGCCGCGGCGTCGCCCGAGGTGCATGCAGCTCAGGTGTGTGTGCGGGAGGAGGGAGTCCGCTCCCGCGTTTCGTAGTCCGAGAGTTTGCAAGAGTTTGCTTGGGAGAGGGCATGCTGGCTGGAGGAGTGGTTTTCAGTGTTAGTCGCGTCTGTACTGGGACAGTGTGGCCACCTGGGAGTTTTATTTTAATTGCAATTGCTTTGTAATCTCTCTCCTCCCCCACCGCCCTGGGCAAACCATGGAGTTTTCTGCAGTTGGACCTTTCGAGGAGAGGATAACAACCGGTCTAAAACGATAAAGATGGTGCATTTGTGACGAGGGATAGGTTTCCCTGTTCCCTCCTCACATAGAGCAGCGGTTCTCAACCTGTGGGTCGCGACCCCTCTGGGGTCGCCTAAGACCATCGGAAAACACATATATAATTACATATTGTTTTTGTGATGAGTCACTATGCTTTAATTATGTTCAATTTGTAACAATGAAAATCCGTCCTGCAGATCAGATGTTTACATTACGATTCGTAACAGTAGCAAAATTACAGTTATGAAGTAGCAACAAGAATAATTTTATGGTTGGGGGTCATCACAACATGAGGAACTGTATTAAAGGGCCGCGGCATTAGGAAGGTTGAGAACCACTGACATAGAGAAACTGTTGAAACTTGTACAGTGGATGTAGAAGTAATCCTGAAGGTTATTTTTTTGCTTCAGGTGTATGTTGCTTTCTATACTTACAGTACCTTAAGCACTAGATCAAGTTAATTTGCCAGGCTTCTAACATAAACTTTAAACTTTAGGGAGTGATTATACTTTTGTGTCTATTTGCCTGAACTTTTTATTTCTGCTTTTAAGTCGTATTACTGGAGAAGATGGAAAAGAAGTCATTATAGAAATTGAGAAAAAACTTCCTCGGTTATGTGAAGTTTTAAAGGTATGTGTCTCTCTTT
>NW_006286231.1:1395195-1412567 GCF_000327345.1 Myotis davidii
CTGGGGACGCCTAAGACCATCGGAAAACACATATATAATTACATATTGTTTTTGTGATGAGTCACTATGCTTTAATTATGTTCAATTTGTAACAATGAAAATCCGTCCTGCAGATCAGATGTTTACATTACGATTCGTAACAGTAGCAAAATTACAGTTATGAAGTAGCAACAAGAATAATTTTATGGTTGGGGGTCATCACAACATGAGGAACTGTATTAAAGGGCCGCGGCATTAGGAAGGTTGAGAACCACTGACATAGAGAAACTGTTGAAACTTGTACAGTGGATGTAGAAGTAATCCTGAAGGTTATTTTTTTGCTTCAGGTGTATGTTGCTTTCTATACTTACAGTACCTTAAGCACTAGATAAGTTAATTTGCCAGGCTTCTAACATAAACTTTAAACTTTAGGGAGTGATTATACTTTTGTGTCTATTTGCCTGAACTTTTTATTTCTGCTTTTAAGTCGTATTACTGGAGAAGATGGAAAAGAAGTCATTATAGAAATTGAGAAAAAACTTCCTCGGTTATGTGAAGTTTTAAAGGTATGTGTCTCTGTTTATTAGTAGTTTTTTTTATTTGTGGCGAAAAGTTTTACCAGTTTACTCCTAAAAACTTTGAATTTAAATAAAGTGAAAGCATATTATAGTACTCTGAGTTCCCTTATAGTTTTCCCTCACTTCATCTAACTCCATGTCCCTGTAAGGTTACTCTTTAGTCCCCATTTTGCAGAACAGATTGGTTTAATTTGTCCAAGGCTATTTGAGTCCAAAATCTTTGCTCTTAATTTAAAAGCAATGATCGGAGATTATTTCATCTATTTTATCTCCTTTTGTAGGAATGTACTCCTAAGTAATGACTTTATAATTTTGTTTTTGGTGTATTTATTTGTCTTCACACACCCTTAGTTTTGCTACTCTTGCCTGGTTAAGAACCGTTACGAGGGTTATCTGTGTCACGTGTTTTTGGAAAGGTGGTGCAGTTTAACCTCAAACTGAAGACCTATGTTCTTGTCCTCACTTGAGTACCCTGCAGCTTTGTGACCTTCCTTAACACTTTAATTTTCTTGTTTTTAGAATTAAGAGGTTGAATGCCATCTTCAAAGTCCCTTTGAGTTCTTATTTTTATCTTGTTTTTGTGCTTTTAAAATATAAGTTTTCTATCCAGCTATTCATTGTACTTTTTAGCATGATTTCTAACTAAATGTTGAGGCATTTGAGGTTGTGTCTACCTCAAAGTATCCTGTTACGGTGATCAGGAGCGTACTTTATTGTGTAGTAATTAGTTCAAGACATGAATATTATTGTCGTACAATATCAGTGGTATTGTTATCCCATTTTTCTTTGTCATGTTCCACATTCCAGTAGTATAATCATGCTCTGCATAATGATGTTTTAGTCAACAACTTGAACCAACCGAATATACAATGGTGGTCCCATAAGATTGTATGTAATGAAGCTGAAAAATTCCTGACATTTTAGCCAGCATAACGTTATAGCTCAAGAGTTACTCTTGCCCTAGCTGGTTTGGGTCAGTGGATAGAGCGCCAGCCTGCAGACTGAAGGGTCCCCGTTAGATTCCGGTCAAGGGCATACATGCCCGGATTGTGGGCTGGATCCCCGGTGCAGGAGGCAGCCCATCAGTGACTCATCACTGATGTTTCTATGTCTCTCTTTCTTTCTATAATCAGTTTTTTAAAAAAAGTTACTCTTGTGATCCTGGTGTAAATAAACTACTATGCTGCCAGTCCTATAAAAGTATATCACATACAATTATGTACAGTGCATATAATATTTGATAATGATAAGTGCTTATTGGCTTATGTATTTACTATATTATACTTAATCATTATTTTAATGTGTACTCTTTCTGCTTATAAAAAAAGTGCTGTAAAACAGTATTGTAGCTTGGCAGCAGTCTCATACATCTCACACTTACCACATCTCTTGATTGTATCGTTTTTCTTGTGCTTGATTTAATCTCATGTTTCATAAAGGCTGTAGCCTCGGAGCAGCAGGTTATATCATATAACCTAGGCATGTAGTAGACTAACTATACCTTCTAGGTTTGTATAAGTGTGCTCTATGATGGTCTCACAATGATAAAATTGCCTAATGTCGCATTTCTCAGAACATACCCCTGTCACTAAGTTGCACAAGACTATTTGATGTGATAGAAGCATGCATTTTCATATATTTAGTACTTGACAATGTGTAGGGTCAGGAACTCAATTGCATGCATTTCGAATCAAGATGCACTGTTTTAAATAGGGTTTGTAACTAAAATACCTGATGAATAATTACAGTTGACTGTTGAACAACTCGGGTTAGAGGCACTAACCCTCTCTTCCTCCTTGTAGTAAAAAATCCTCATAACTTTTGACTTCCCTAGAACTTAACTATATTTAGAAATGTCTGGGTGAGTATAATACTGATAGGACAATCAACAGAAGCTTTATGTGTGAATTACTAAGCACTAAAAGGATATTTGAATTCTTTAAGAATAGGAATCATACTAGGTGAAATGTGTTATTTAGAATTCTGCTAGTATTATTTCTGTGAACCCACCACATTCTTAAAGGTAAGACACCATTTTTAAGAAACCTTTCAGGCATTATGTATTTAATAAAAATTTATTTACAGACACATGCTAGCTATTATCCAGGAGATACAGTAGTAGCTCTCAAAAAGTCTTTTTTTCTTTTTAAATATGTCTTTATTGATATTTTTAGAGAGGAAGGGAGAGAGAGAGAGAGAGAGAGAGAGAGAGAGAGAGAGAGAGAGAGAGAGAGAGAAACATCGATGAGCTGGCCGGTGTGGCACAGTGGTTGAGTGCTGACCTATGAAATAGGAGGTCATGGTTCGATTCCCAGTCAGGGCACATGCACAGGTTGCAGGGTCATGGCCTAATTGAGCTGGCAACCTAAGCATGTGCCCCGAGTGGGAATCAACCCAAGACCTTTTATGTTTGAGTCTGTTGCTTACCCATTACGGAAGGGCTTTGCTCCTACTGTTTCTTTTCTGTCTAGTGTCTTTAGCATCTTCCATTTGGTTGACTTTTCCTTTGCCTTCAGATATGTTCTTTTAAGAAAAATGTTCTTTTTTGTTATCTTTTATTTATTGATTTTAGATATAGGTAGGAGTGGGGGAGAGGGAGAGAGAGAGAAACATTGATTTGTTCCACTTATGTATTCATTGGTTGCTTCTAGTATGTGCCCTGATAGGGATTGAACCCGCAACCTTGGTATATTGGGGCAACACTCTAACCAACTGAACTACCAGTCCAGGGCCAAGAAAAATGTTCTTTATTTTGTTGATCTTTGTATAGTTTCCCTCTTTGCCAAGCTATATACATGGACTCCTGGTCTTACTTCATTTACTTTAAAAGATTTATTGATTGGTTTGATTAAAATGTAATTTTGCTTTTTAATCAAACTTTGCTCTCTAAAGATTGATTCACAGTTGTACTCATTTGTAACAAGTGTGTGATTTTATTTTATTTTCCCTGTAGGCTCACATTTCCAGTCAAAACTCAGAGCTCAGTTGTGCTGCTCTACAGGCCTTGGGGTTTTGTTTATATAATCCCAAAATTACCTCAGGATTATCAGGTAGTTAAATTTATTATGACTTAATATTTTTAAGAGTTTATAAATATATACTTTGATGTTTAGAAAAGTACTGTTACCTCTGTTAGATTCACAATATATTTTTAAAAATATGTTTTTATTTTAGTATTATTTTTTGGAGAGAGAAAAACATCGATGTGAGAAACATTAATTAGTTGCCTCCTGTATGCACCCCAACCGGGATCGAACCCAAAATCTGGGTATGTGCCCTGACCACGATTCAAACCAGCAACCTCTCGGTGCATGGGACAGTACTCAACCAACTGAGCCACACTAAACAGAGCTGATAACATAATTCAGATGTTTAAACTATTATTGGAAAGCTTTATTTTTTCTTAGACATAGCTCTTTGATAATTGTAAAATTTGCTCTAAAAGAAAATAAGCTTATTTATAAATGTTATGAAAACTTGAACATTCTCCTTTGGAAAACTCTTACCTGCTTTGGAAGTTAATTTAGGTGGTCACTTATTTTGTATAAGCACATACAGTAAGGAATGTGCTGAATTAGAATGTTTTTACATAGTGGTAAGTGGGATGATTTGGAACTAAAAATGATAATGAAAACGAGACTTAACTGATGCTTTCTAAGTTTTCAACTAATCTAATTGTTGCTCTAAGTTAGCAGTTTGACATGGTAAAGGAAACCTAGGAAATGATCTTTAGAGAAGGGAAATCAGGAATTAGGGAATAAAGATGTCAGAAAGTTGTTAACATCTGTTTTCTGAAGGAGAAGTTTCTGCTCTTTTTAATGTACAGGGTGAGGCAAAAGTAGGTTTACAGTTTATATGGACAATAATAATAAATAATAATATAAGAACAATCTTTAACATGCTCACAACTGTAAATCTACTTTTGCCCTACCCTGTATAGAAACGGTAGCGATTTAAAGTAGTTGTTCATTTTGAGACAGATGTAGGGTTCATAACTTCTTGCCAAAAATTATCTTGTATGTTCAAATCTACTAACGACATCTATAAAATTAATTGCACAAAATATCTGATTTAGAGTCTACTATTTTCTCTGAATATACCATCTTACCTATTTTTGTGTTTTTGGAAAGTAGTTTGATATCAGCATTGGTTCTCTGGTCCTTCTCTTTGGATATGCATTTAATTTGTTTCTCTATTTTTATATTTGGTGTTTTAAAGGACGTAAACTATTCCACATAATTAAAGCTGTCTGTTTTTCAGAGAAAAATATTCAAGAACTGCTTTCAAAATTGAATGATAATGTTAAGAGTTCAGACAAAAATGTACGTACAAGGGCACTTTGGGTGATATCCAAGCAGACGTTCCCCACTGACGTTATTGGCAAAGTAGTGAGTATAGTTTTATATATATATCTTCTTAAATACATGCCATTTAAAAAAAATTCAGGCTTACTTGATTTGAATTTATTTTCTATCTTTTAGGTACCCACTATAATTGATTCATTAGAAATAGTATTTAATAGAGGAGAGATGCATTCTGCTGTTGTTGATTACGAAGCATTAAATGTCATCATAAGGTATGAATTTGGATGCTCTGCAAATTGGAAGAATAGTTTCAGGAAGTTCAGAATTTACTTCAAGGAGAGGACTTTTGGGACTTGAATTTGAGTTAGACATTAAAGAGGGAAATGTCTTCTAGACTAAAAGTCTCAAGAAAAAAGTAACAGGAAGAAGGAGGAAATATTTGTGCTTAAGTTAGTAGGTCTCTTTGTTTAATTTTACTGAGATAGTCTTAAAAGTAAAGTCTTGGTTAGGCTCCTGCTGCTAACACAATTCTGGGTTTAAAAATTATTTCTTGCTTTAGCCGGTTTGGGTCAGTGGATAGAGCATTGGCCTGCAGACTGAAGAGCACTTGCCCGGGTTGCTGCAGCCTATCAGTGATTCTCATCATTGATGTTTCTATCTCTCCCTCTCTCTTCCTCTCTGAAATCAATTAAAAAAATGTTTTTTTAACAAAGGAAGAGATGATGAATTTATAGTAAATGTAAACACATTAAAAAATGTGTTTCTGGCCTAGCCGGCGTGGCTTAGTGGTTGAGCATTGACCTGTGAACCAGGAAGTTGAGGTTCAATTCCCAGTCAGGGCACATGCGCAGGTTGCAGGCTCAATCCCCAGTGGGTGGTGTGCAGGAGGCAGCCGAGCAATAATTCTCATCATTGATGTTTCTCCCTCTCCTCCTTTGTTCCTTTCTGGAATCAATAAAAATATATTTTTTAAAAATTATTTTTGTTAAAGCTTTTGCAAGAGTTTTTTTTAAAAAAGTAGACTCCTAAGTGAGTTATAGTGGGTAGTTAGGATGTAAGTAATAGTGCTTAGCGGGAGATGGCAGAACAAGAAAATTCCTGCTTCTTCTCATCCTGCTCTTTGTTGATAACGGTTGTTTTAAAGTTTTCTTTAGTAGTTGAGCTATTTGCTCTAATTAAATGTTCTGATGCCCTCATTGATTCTCACCTTACATCACAGTTCTCTGGCTATCCCATAAGAACACTGAATTTACTTGTATAAAAATAATTAGTATTTAAAAAAACTTTAAAGACAAAATACCTTCTTATTTTAAAAATGTATAAGAATAATACAGAAATAGAAAAATTATCCAGAAAAAGTAAATTTTTTTTTGTGTGTGTGAATATATGTACATATTCTAAAACGTTCCATACCATGCGTATTTCTGTGTGTACTGCTTATTTTCCTGGTAGTTTAGACATAAAAGGTGAGGTCAAAATAATTTATTCATTGATTTCTCTCTTATAGGCTAATTGAACAAGCCCCAATTCAAATGGGAGAAGAGTCAATTAGGTGGGCGAAACTGGTCATACCTTTAGTTGTTCATTCAGCCCAAAAGGTACATTTGCGGGGAGCGACTGCCCTAGAGATGGGAATGCCGTTGTTGCTTCAGAAACAGCAAGAAATAGCATCTATCACAGAGCAGCTTATGACTACTGTAAGTATTACTTTTTATAAGGATTTTTTGAATACTGCATTGTAAGGTTCTTCACCATGCTTGGGGCTCATATTGGTATAATTGTACTGTGATCTAGGAAATTCTCTTTGAATTAAAACAATGAAATGCTTAAGTTAGTGTAGGCATACTGCTCTTGCACTACAGTAAGGAAGGGAGCTGTGTGTATTCAGTGTTAGTATGATCCAGGCATTTTATACAATCCCTAGTGAGTATTGATTGAAAGGGATTGCATTTTTGGAAAAGGGAAAGTATTAACTAATTCAGTGCTATTTTATAAATTTAATGTGCATAAATGTATCAGCTGTGTAATTTCCTAAAGTTATTATTTGCCCCAGGCTTTAGGCTTTTCAACCTTTTTTCTTGTAACAGATATTTATTGAACACTTATTATATGTTGGGTGTTGTTTTAGACACTGAGTATACCAGTGAACAAAAGGAATTGTGGAGCTTATTTTTGAGTGGTAGAGATAATAAAGCATATAGTAGATTTAGTGAAAACATTATGGAGAATAGCAGGAATTAGACTGGGAGAGTGTCATTGGAGAAGAAGGGTGAAGTGATCAGGGAAGAAAAAGAATGGGTATTTGAACAGTGATTTGGAGATGATACAGAGGATAGCTCTTCGGAGGAATCATGAGAGCAAAAGGCCCTGCTCTGATGGTTGTGGTTAGTGAACACTGAGCAGTATAATAGTGGAGTTCATGAAGGTGAGGAGTAGGAGATGATTTCAGAGAAACAGAGAGCCAAATCACATTGGGGGTCATTGTAAGACTCGGTTCTACTGAAAATCATTTTTGAAGGTTTGAGTCTAGGAGTGGTACTAACTTGGGTTTTTTTTTTGTTTTTTTTTTACTAACTTGGGTTTTAAAGGGATCGCTCTGCCTATGTTGAGCATAGACTAAAGGGGATTGAGTAGGGGCAGGGAAACTAGTTAGGGAATACTATAGTAATCCAAACAGGGAAGCTTCCAGATTCTAAATCCTGGGGTTTATCTATTCATTTTAAAGTTACTTCATACTAATATTTGGAGTCTAATGAAGTATCTCTCTTGTTTTGCAAGTTTTTTATTCTGATAAGTTTATTTTTAAAAGCATATGTAAAATTCTTTATAAATTTATAATACAGTTTCTCAGTCTTATCCATTAAGCTATTAGTGTATTTTTAAAGTTATCAGTTATCAGAGTGATGAAAACCATTAACTTGAAATCTAATTAATGATATGCATGCTGAAGTTTTTAGGGAAAAGAATAATAGGAGAAAAAAAATTTAAGCTGGATTAATGCAAGAATGGCCAGATTGTGTTAATAAAAGCATTAGTAAAATGTTAATGGTGATTTATATTTGGACATCCTATCTAATAAAAAGGGAATATGCTAATTGACCCTCACACTGTTGCAAAGATGGTGGTGCCCACAGCCAATTAGGAGGGAATATGCTAATTGACCTCCCTGCTCTCAAAGATGGCGGTGCCCACAGCCACAAGATGGCCAGCAGGGGAGGGCAGTTAGGGGTGACCAGGCCGCCAGGGGAGCAATTAGGCATCAATCAGGCTGGCAGGCAGAAGCGTTTAGGGGTAATCAGGCCGGCAGGCGAGTGGTTGGGAGCCAGCAGTCCTGGATTGTGAGAGGGATGTCCGAATGCCTGTTTAAGCCCGATCCCATAGGGGCCCCAGATTGGAGAGGGTGCAGGCTGGGCTGTGGGATACCGCGTGTATGCATGTGTGCGCGCACGTGCACAGATTTTGTGCACTGGGCCTCTAGTTTATTATAAAACTCAGCTTTGCTATATGTAAGGAAGTTTTCCTTATAAAACATTGGTTAAAGTTATTTGGCTAAGATAACCAGCCAATTTGACACTGCATATTTTTTCCTTTCTAGGAGTCCTTTTGGTAAATATTTTTGCTTTTGTTTGCAGAAATTAATTTCAGAACTCCAGAAGCTATTTATGAGTAAAAATGAGACATATGTTTTAAAATTATGGCCTTTGTTTGTCAAACTTCTTGGGAAGGTAAGTCCACATCTAAAGAATAGTTCAGTTTTACATACTAGGTCCTTTCATTTCTTAACTTTATTTACATAGCATAGTCAATCTTCATTACTCATCATACCATATATGCAAATTTACCTGTTCACTAAAATTTATTTGTAAAGCTAACATCAGTACTTGTTCTGTATAATTTCCTAAATGTATTACTAGTGTGTATAACAGACATGCAGAGTGGCAAAAAAATTTGAGTTCCCCAGTACGTTTGTGTTCCCAGCTGACCATGAATAAGGTTATGCTCTGCCATTTTGTTTGAGTTCTCTATATTCGCTAGACAAATGTCCTTTTCATGATCGATTTAGTGCCATATTTTTCACATTTTGTGCTTTTTCTTGACGATCACATCATTTAATGACCCCCAAGCATAGTGTTGAAGTGCTGTCTATGATTCCTAAATACAGAAAGACTGATGTGCCCTGTGAAGAAAATACGGATATTAGATAAAGCTTTGTTCATACCTGAGTTATAATACTTTTGGCCAGGAGTTCAATGTTAGTGAATTAGTGATACACAGTTACACACTGGCTAACGATGTTTAGATCAGCAACAGACTGCATATACTATGGTGATTCCATAAGATGATAATGGAACAGAATTCCTATTGTCTAGTGATACCATATGTTTGTGATGATGCTGGTGTCAAACCTGTGTTGCCAGTCAGGTAAAAGTGTATCACATACAATTTTGTATGGTACATAGTATTCGATAATGAATAAATGACTGCTAACTGGTTAGTATATTTATTGTATTATTACTATTTTAGTGTACTCTTTCTGCTTATTAACAAAAACTTTCCTGTGGAATAGTATGCCATGTTACTCTGGCAGCAGCCTCATACATCTTGGTCTTACATCATCTCTTGATTGCATCATTTTCTCTTGTGCTTGATCTAATCTCATTTTTTGTACATTAGCATAATGTACAGGTATACAGCCAAGAAATTGACTATACTATATAGCCTTGGTGTATAGTAGTCTATATACCATCTAGGTTTGTGTAAGTACACTCTAATGTCTGCACAACAGTTGCCTGATGTATTTCTCAGAACGTATCCCTATTGTTAAGCAGTGCATGACTGTAGAAGTAAGGTATCTTTTAAAAAATAATCCTAGCCGAAACCGGTTTGGCTCGGTGGATAGAGCGTCGGCCTGTGGACTGAAAGGTCCCAGGTTCGATTCCAGTCAAGGGCATGTACCTTGGTTGCGGGCATATCCCCAGTAGGAGATGTGCAGGAGGCAGCTGATCGATGTTTCTCTCTCATCGATGTTTCTAACTATCTCTCTCCCTTCCTCTCTGTAAAAAATCAATAAAATATATTTAAAAAAAATAATCCTAAAGCAAGGTTGTGTATTGATTGATTAATGAAATCTGACCAGAAGCTTGAAGGGACTAACTCTGCATTTTTATTAGGAGCGATGGCTCAGTATTAAAGGTGACTTAACACATTGTGTGCGGGAAACGTATTTATACGTTCTACCAGTGTAGTAGAGCGCAGGACACGTATTAATACGTTTTTTATAGACTAGCGGTAGAATGCGGGTAGCGCATAAATAGGTAAACTAAAGTTATATCAAAGCTTTTTTGCCTGATTTTCAAGGTCCTGGTGCCACTTTCTTACAAGTGAGCTTGTAACTTGGCACCCACAGCATTCACTTTCTCTTTTTTTAATATATTTTATTGATTTTTTACAGAGAGGAAGGGAGAGGATAGATAGTTAGAAACATTGATGAGAGAGAAACATCAATCAGCTGCCTCCTGCACACCTTCTACTGGGGATGTGCCCGCAACCAAGGTACATGCCCTTGACTGGAATCGAACCTGGGACCCACCAGTCTGCAGGCCGACGCTCTATCCACTGAGCCAAACCCATTAGGGCCGGCCTCTTTTTTTTCTTAACATGGCCCTATTTGTAGTAGAGCTTGGCCTTCTGACCAGTCATGTCTGACTTCTTTGAGCATTTATGAGCTCCTTAACTTTCCTTTCTCTTTTTCTCATGGTAATCCCAGTACTAACCATAGTGTTTATGGTGGTAACTCAGTATATTTGTTTTGTGGCATAGTAATGGCTGTCCAACTGCTTGGTAAAGGAGCCCTAAATTTTTTGGATCTGAGATCCAGAAGCCAATTCCATACAACTCACAGGAAGTAAAGCATTTAAGTTCTTAATTTATTTTCTAGGTTTTGCTCTGTATTTTAAAGTAGTACTTACGCTTTAAATTTTTTACTTTTTATTATAGTTTACATTCACTATTATTTTAAATTAGTTTCAGGTATACATCATAGTGGTTAGACAACCATATACTTTACAAAGTGACTCCGTCTGCTTCAATATTTCAAGTACCCCCTGGCACCATACATAGTTGTTAGCATATCATTGTGTATATTTCCTATGTTGTCCTTTACATCCCCAGCTTTGTGCTTTTTTTTTATTAAGTTATTACATATGTGTCCTTATCCTCCCATCCCCCCATCCCTCCCCCCAATGCCCTCATCTCTCATGTTGTCTGTGTTCATTGATTAGGCCTAAATGCTTGCATATAAGTCCTTTGGTTGATCTCTCCCCCGTAGCCCCACTCTCCCCTACCTTCCCTCTGAGGTTTGACAGTCTGATCTATGCTTCTCTGTCTCTGTTTTTCTTCATCAGTTTATGTTGTTCGTTATATTCCATAAGTGAGTGAGATCATGTGATATTTATCTTTCTCTGACTGACTTATTTCACTTAGCATAATGCCCTCCAGTTCCATTCATGCTGTTGCAAATGGTAAAAGCTCCTTTTTTACCGCAGCATAGTATTCCATTGTGTAGATGTACCACAGTTTTTTAATCCACTCATCTACTGATGGGCACTTAGGCTGTTTCCAAGCTTTGTGCATTTTTAAATTGGGTGGTTTGTTTTTGTTGTTGAGTTGTAGTTCTTTATTATGGATATTAATTAATTGTCAGACCTGATTTGCAAATATTGTTTCCCATTCTGTGGGTAATCTTTTTTTTTTTTTCTCTCACGGGAGGATATTTTTCTTGATATTTTAGAGAGTGGATGAGAGGGAAAGACAGAGAGAAACATTGATGTGAGAGAAACACATCAATTGGTTGCCTCCTGCATGCGCCCCAACCAGGGCCTTGGCCTGGGAGGAGCCTGTGTAACCAAGGTACATGCGTGACTGGAATTGACCCTTGGGACCCTTTGGTCCATAGGCCGACACTCTATCCACTAAGCCAAACCAGCTAGGGCTTTGCTTTCTTGATGGCATTCTTTGATGGCATTCTTTGATGCATATTGATATTTTTGATAAAGTGCATATAAATTAGGTAAATAGATAACTTTCTTTTTTTTTGGCGCTTTTGGTGTCATCCATGAAGTTGTTGCCAAATCCAGTGCATTAATCTTTTTCTCTGTTTTCTTGGAGCTTTAGAGTTTTAATTTTAGTTTATAAATACTGATCTTTGATCCAGTTTGAATTTATTTTTGTATATAAGGCAAGGGTCTAGCTTTAATTTTGCACGTGGATATTTCATTTTTCCCAGCACCATTTGTTGGACTGACCTATTGAAAAGTCTCTAGGCACATTTATAAAACAACAATTGACAGTATATGAAAGGACTTATTTGGGGGTTTCTATTTTATTCTATGTTTATTCTTATGTTAATACCATAAGTTTTAATTACTATAGTATTGTAATAAGTTTAGAAGTCTCGAAAGTGTGAGTCCTCCAGCTTTATTTTTCAGAATTGGCTATTTGAGGCTCTTTGCAATTCCATATTGAATTTGAAGATTGGTTTGTTTTTTGTTTTTTTCTGTGAAAAGGGCTGTTGGAATTTTGATAGAGATTGAGTTGAATCTGTAGATTGCTTTGGGTAGTATTGATATTTTAATGATAGCAAATCTTTCTACCTATGAATGTGGGATGGTTTTCTACTTATTTAAGTCTCTAAATTTCTGCAGTGTTTTGTAGCTTTTAGTGTATAACTCTGGCTTTCTTGATTAGATTTATTCCTAATGAATATTTAATCTTTTAAGTGCTATTGTAAATGGAATTGCTTTCCTAGCAATTCAGATTATTGCTGACATGTAGAAATAGAACTGATTTTCAGGTGTTGATCTTGTACCTAGACTTGTTGAATTAATTTTATTAGTTCTAGGAGGTTTTTTATGAATTGCTTGTGATTTTCTAAGCCAGTTTTTTTCTGTTAATATATTCTGTTTAGGTTATATATGGTTTATAGCCACTTATAAATTAACTAGAGGCTCAGTGCACAAATTCGTGCACATTGAAAGGAAATTAATTAGAAGGTGGCCAGCAGGGCGGGACTGGGCTAGATGGGGCAGACACACCCTGGAGCCAACCTCCCTCAGTCCCTCCCTAGCCAGCTGCACCTGGGGTGACCAGGGCTCGAAGGGCATCTGCAGAGTGAGCGGGGTCCCTTTGTCAGGTGGGGTCCCTCAGCCTGGCCTGTGGGGGTTGGGCCGAAACTGGCAGTCTGACATTCCCCAAGGGGTACCAGAATGTGAGAGGGCACTCTACAAAGTTGCTGTCGCTCTGCAGCTCCTACATTGAACATCTGTCCCCTGGTGGTCAGTGTGCGTCATGGTTAACGGTCACATGGTTGCTTAGGCCTTTATATATATACGAGAGACCGAGTGCACAAATCGGGGCAGGGGGGAGGTCCCTCAGCCTGGCCTGTGCCCTCTCGTAGTCTGGGACCCCTCAGGGGATGTCCACGTGCTGGCTTATGCCCGCTCCCCAGGGGATCGGGCCTAAGCTGGCAGTCAGACATCCCTCTGGCAGCCTCGGAGCCGTCTGGGGATATCCACTTGCCAGTGGGGAGCAGGCCTAAACCGCAGTTGGACATCCTTAGCTCTGCTGAGAAGGCAGGAGAGGCTCCCACCACCACTGCTGTAGATTCCTAGAACTGTCTTTTTATTTTTTATTTTATTTTTTTATTTCAGAGAAGGGAGGGAGAGGGAGAGAGAGATAGAAATATCAATGATGAGCGAGAATCATTAATTGGCTGCCTCTTGCACACCCCCCACTGGGGATCAAGTTCCCGACCCAAGCATGTGTCTTGACTGGGAATTGTGACCTCCTGGTTCATAGGTCTTCGCTCAAACACAGAGCCATGCCAGCCAGGCAGAACTGTCTTTTTGGCCTCAGGTCTTGTGGCGATTGCTGGGGCAACACAAGCCTCCTGCTCACTTCAGCTCAGTGGCTGCAGCCATCTTTGTGATGGAGTGGGTGAGTGAGGGTGTGACAGTTAATTTGCATATCACTCTTTTATTAGATAGGATATAGATATTTTACCTTTTTATGTATTTTTTTAGGGTTCATATTTATTTGTCTTTTATCCATTTTCCCTTAACCATTTTTCATACCTGTTTTACTTACTGTATTTGAAAAGGTGTTTTTATTAGTTTCAGGGTTTGACATTTCTTATTTTTTCTTTAATGTTGATTCTATTTTTTTTCCCATGTACTCACTTTTTGGTATTATGTTAGTCAAATTTGTTTTTAATCTGACCTTCCTAATTTTCTCTAATGTTTTAGAAATGCTTTGTGTTATGTATTGTCTGCTTCTTGAAGTTTTATATTTTGTAATCTTGAAATTTGAATGTGCATACAGAATTTGGTACTTTAAAAAATGTAAATTCCTAAGACTTTTATGTAACTGAAACAGAATGAATTAAACTAGTGAATCATACTAGAGCCTTATATATTGTTTTGGCAAGTAAATAACTTTTTAATGATTTTTCCTTTTTAGACCTTACATCGAAGTGGGAGTTTCATTAATTCTCTGTTACAGCTGGAGGAACTGGGATTTCGTAGTGGAGCACCCATAATTAAAAAAATAGCTTTTATTGCTTGGAAGAGTTTAATAGATAATTTTGCATTAAATCCAGGTAAGTAATATTTTAAAATTTTGAATATTTATGTTCAAAAAGTATCAAGTACCATTTGTGGCACTCTTAGTACGTGCCAACACTTAGATGAGCACTTTACCACCTATCTCATTGGTTACAATAGAACTGAGGTACTAAGTATTTTTACTATTTTGGGGAGATTATGTAATTTATCAAAGGTCACAGTAGATGATAGGAAACAATTGTGATTGTTATGGAATAAACATATCACTGACTGAACTTTTTTAAAAAATGTATTTTTTTATTGATTTCAGAGAGGAAGGAAGAGGGAGAGAGAGAAACATCAATGATGAGAGAGAATCATTAACTGGCTGCCTCTTGCACGCCCCCCACTGGGGATCGAGCCTGCAACCTGGGCATGTGCCCTGACCGGAATCGAACCCGGGACCTGCCAGTCCACAGGCCAACGCTCTGTCCACTGAGCCAAACCAGAATGGGTGACTGGTGAACTTTTTTATCTTTTAGGACATTTAGAACTGTACGTAATAGTAGATTAATATTAATATACTAGAGGCTCAGTGCACAAAAATTTGTGCACTTGGGGTCGGGAGGAGGGGATCCCTCGGCTTGGCCTGTGCCCTCTTGTAGCCTGGGAGCCCTCGGGGGATGTCCGACTGATGGATTAGGCCCACTCGCAGGGACATCCTTGGGAGCGCACTGACCACCAGGGAGCAGCTCTGGCTCTGTCCCCTATTGCCCCACCACCAGTGGCCTCCCTCTGCCAGAGGCAACCGGGGTGTGGGGCCATTGTGGGACAGCGCCGGCCTACAAGCAGCTGGCCCCACCCCCCTGATCGCCCCTCTGCCGCTGCTGGTCACCACTGCCCCCTGATTGCCATCCCCTCCCTCTGCCTGCTGGCACCCACTTTGGCTGGCCTGGGTCTGCCCGCTCGCCAGCCCTGCCCCTCACCCACTGGTTGTTCCACTGTTTGGTTGATTTGCTTATTAGGCTTTTAGTATATAGGACGTGTTTCCTTTTGATTTACCTTAACCTTAACATCCTATTATCCTAGTGAAAGTGTTTGATATAGATAGATAGATAGATAGATAGATAAGATAGATAGATAGATAGATTGATCTAGATCAGCCTTGGGCAAACTACGGCCTGCGCGCCGGATTTCGGCTGTTCTATCCCGCCCGCGGAGCCGAAAGAGCGGAGGGTTCTCTTGCTCTCCCCTCCGCTCCTTCACCAGCAGCAGTGTTAACATGTATTAGTTCACACAAACTCTCCATCCATGCTTTTGTTCTGGCCCTCTGGTCCAGTATAAGAACCCATTGTGGTCCTCGAGTCAAAAAGTTTGCCCACCCCTGATCTAGATATGTAGATTTAGATATAGATATATAGATACAGATTTAGAGAACGAATGTTTAGCACAAAGGTGGGTCAGTATTAATACCTATTAAACTGGGTAATTAATCTTCAGTATAGTAAATACTGTATATTTCCAGATCTACTAAGTAATGTGGATTTCATCCTATATATATATATTTTTTTACCAAAGACCATTAATTCTTTCCTCTTAATGTGTTTTATAAAGTGATTATTTGCATTAACTATCATTACTTTTATTGAAAATGTTGGTAAAAGTGCATTGCCAGGCACCAGTTTTAATTAGAAATGTCACTTTCTTTTTTTGTTGCTTATGAACTATTAGCATGAGATAATGTTCACGACTAAATCTGTTGGAATTATAAACGGTTGAATGTTACAGCATAAAATAGGAGTGATGTAAAGAAGATGAAGTAAGTCTAGAGCTAGAGAGTCTCTGACTTGTATTATGGATCTAGGAAGTTATTAACAAATCAGGTGCTTGACTTTTCTGTCATCTTCAGTATACCTTAGTTGCAGACTATAGGAAAGAGGGAAGGCAGAGAGCATAAATAAACTTCTCAGCTAAGCTGGCTATCCGTATTGAGCATTCTAGAAATCCACATTCATCACCACTTAAGTATCATTCAGTAGAATGGCTAAACAGGAGACTAGATAAAGAAGTCATAATTGGGCAGCCATCACTGTTATGAATGAAAGCAGGTCTTGTAACTAAAAGAAAATGGATTATTGTATGGCAGTTGGCAATTTCTGCTACAGGATATTTTTTTTGGAGCTCATAAGTAGAGGATTTGTTCTCACAGTAGTCTGACTTCTTATTTCAAAGTCTTTTTTAAGTCTTTTTTTTTAAAATATATTTTATTGATTTTTTACAGAGAGGAAGGGAGAGAGATAGAGAGTTAGAAACATCGATGAGAGAGAGACCTCAATCAGCTGCCTCCTGCACATCTCCCACTGGGGATGTGCCCGCAACGCAGGTACATGCCCTTGACCGGAATCGAACCTGGGACCTTTCAGTCCGCAGGCCGATGCTCTATCCACTGAGCCAAACCGGTTTCGGCACTTTTTTTTTTAAAGTCTTTTTGATAAGTTACTTTAGCACAGACTGTATTTTTATGTATTCCCAGTCAACACTCACACACTAGAGACTTCTGATATAAATATTTTGCTTAAAGAATTAGATTTCATTTTTATGCTGAATTTTAATATGTAATTATTATTATTTTTTAATTTAAATCTTTATTGTTCAGATTATTACATTAGTTACTCTTTTTTCCCAACATAACTCGCCTCCACCCAGTTCCCACCCCACCCTCCACCCTCATTCCCCACCCACTGTCCTCATCCATAGATGGACGATTTTTGTCCAGTCTCTTCCCGCATCCCCCACACCCCTTCCCCGCTCAAGAACAGTCAGTCCATTCCCTTTCTATGCCCCTGATTCTATTATAATTACCAGTTCATTCTGTTCATCAGGTTATGCACTCCCTTGATTTTTAGATTGAC
>NW_006286231.1:1413997-1416453 GCF_000327345.1 Myotis davidii
CCCCCCCTCAGCCGCCAGCCCGCATGTACTCCGCACCTTAGTATCTCACTTCCGCACTGCTCCTCCTCTGAGCCTCAGTGTTTTTCTCTTTCCTCCTAGTTGTAGAATTTCCACTCAGCCAGCTTTCCTGTGGTTCTGGATGATGTCCGTTTCGTCTTTTAGTTGTATTTTTGAAGTGGTTGTTCAAGGCAGCAAACTCCGGTGTTTGCCTATGCCGCCATCTTGGTTTCTCCAAAATGTAATTATTATTAATGTAGATGTAGGTTTCCAAAATCTAATGGCAACAACGGTTATAATGCTTGATAAGATAAATTACTAGCAAAATTTAAAAATAACCATTTTTGACAGAATGTAAAAAATGCCTCTATTTTTTAAAATAGCTTTTTATTGGTTTTAGAGGGAGAGGAGAGAGAGATAGAAACATCAGTGATGGGAGATAGTCATCAGTTGTCTGCCTCCTGCATACCCGCTACTGGGAATTGAGCCCCAAACCCTGGCATGTGCCTTGACCGAGAATTGAACTGTGATCTGGTTCATGGGTCGATGTTCAACCACTGAGCCACACCAGTCAGGCAGCAGTAAGCCTCTATTTTTTACCTGAAAAGTGGAGATGACAAGAATACAACGCAGCTTGGACAATTTCTCAATGTTTTGGAATATCGGGCTAGATAGTTCGTTGTGGAGGACTGCTCTGTATTGTAGGAAGTTTAGCTGCATTTCTGAATGCACCTCAGTAGATGCCAGTAGTGTTCTCCATACCCTTGCTTCTCAAGTTGTAACAACCAAAAATATTTTAGACATTGACAAAGGTCGCTTTATTGCAAAATCACCCCTGGCCCTCAGTATTTAATAAATAATACTTACTCCTTTTTTATTGTTGCTTTCCTAACTATTGTGGTCTGGGTGTACTCGAGTTTGTCAGGGGAAAATTTTGGGTGAAACAGGAACACCTGTTGATGAAAAGTTTTTTTATAGAGTTTATTCTCTTGATAAAAAAAGGACTATTGCATATCCATTCTTTAAATGTAATCTTTTACTCTTTACTTTTAAATGTTTTTACCTGGGTGCTTATTTCATTTTCTTTTAAGAAATACTATGTAGTGCGAAAAGACTAAAGTTGTTAATGCAGCCTTTGAGTTCCATCCATGTGAGAACAGAAGCTCTAGCTCTAACAAAACTAGAAGTCTGGTGGTATTTACTAATGAGACTTGGACCTCATCTTCCTGCTAATTTTGAACAGGTAATGTTACAAGTGTTGATTATAATATTTTGTGTTTTCTTTCTTTAATCTTTCAGTGTTACTTTTGCTGTTTTAGCTGACCACAATATATAGATCTTTTTTCTTGACAG
Organism: Myotis davidii; assembly: GCF_000327345.1. NCBI lineage: Eukaryota > Metazoa > Chordata > Mammalia > Chiroptera > Vespertilionidae > Myotis > Myotis davidii. The sequence goes on from NW_006286231.1 coordinate 1,415,348, forward strand.
ACTTGTTCATTTCCCTTAAAGGATAAGCCCTTTTAATTAGTAAACACTCTAATATCTATTTTTTAGAGACAGAGGATTTTTAAAAAGGAATTTCAGAGGACTTAGAATATAAATGAGAGTAGATTCAATATTACTAAAATAGAAATCAAATGCTATACTGAGTAGATAACAAAATGGGATTCTTATTTTTGTTTCTCTTTTCAAGGCTACATAATGATAACCAATCATTTAAATCCCATCATTGGTTTACAGCAGTGATGGCGAACCTATGACATGCGTGTCAGAGGTGACACGCGAACTCATTTTTTTGGTTGATTTTTCTTTGTTAAATGGCATTCAAATATATATAAAATAAATATAAAAAATATAAGCCTTTGTTTTACTATGGTTGCAAATATCAAAAAATTTCTATATGTGACACGGTACCAGAGTTAAGTTAGGGTTTTTCAGAGTGCTGACGCCGAGTTCAAAAGGTTCGCCATCCACTGGTTTACAGTATTGTTGAAATGATTTTACAGATTTCTTTAGCTATTGATATCCTCTGGGCATTTAAACCCATGCTTAGTCTTATCTATACCTCTTTGTTTTTGCAGTTAATCCCATCCTTGGTTTCTGAATTTTTTAATTGATTTGAGAGAGAGAGAGAGAGAGAGAGAGAGAGAGAGACAAACATTGATTTGTTGTTCCACTTATTTTATGCATTCATTGGTTGATTCGTATATGTGCCCTGACTGGGGATAGGACCCACAACCTTTGTTGTGTGGGGACGATGCTCTAACCAACTGGCCTGATCTGGCCTGAAATTTTTTTTTAGTTAAGTTTAAAACAGGACAGGCGCGATAGCTTTTATCTTTTTTATTGCTTATCTTGGATTTTCAGTATATTTTAATTTTGGATCTTAAGTCCTTGTCTTCTAGTCTGTGTAAATCCTATCTAATAAAAGACAAAAATGGTAATTGGCGTACGACCAATACCCTTTTCATTGGCTAATCAGGGCTATATGCAAATTAACTGCCAACTAGGATTGGCAGTTAACTGCCAACTAAGATTGACAGTTAACTGCCAACAAGATGGTGGTTAATTTGCATATGTAGGCACAATGCAGG
>NW_006286231.1:1417006-1420501 GCF_000327345.1 Myotis davidii
GCCAGCAATCGGAGGGGTCTGGGGGTCCCCTGCCCAGGCCTGATGCCTGGGCCAGAGGCATCAGGCCTGGGCTGGGGGCAGAACCAGTGATGGGGAAATGAGGGTCCCCTGCCCAAGCCTGGGCAAGGGGCCGATCCTACGATTGGAGGGTGATGGGGGTCAACGCCTGAGGGCTCCCAGTATGTGAGAGGGGGCAGGCTGGGCTGAGGGACACTCCCCCCACACACACACCAAGGGCACGAATTTCGTGCACCGGGCCCCTAGTATCTTATAAGCAGTGAGTTTATTCTTAGAAAGGGATACTTTAAATATACTTGAACTTTTCAAATTCAATATAAAGGCTTTTAAACTTGGTGGAAGATGAAATAATTAAAATTGGACATTGATAGTATTATATAATTGGGACCGTAATATTTTGAAATTCTGTCATTGTAAGATCCTATTAGGCTAACCTTGTCCAACACATTTATTGGCATAATTTATTCTCATTGGCTAGATTTGACTGGTGCGGAATGATCTTAGAAATGAGTTTGAAGTTGTCTTAGTTCATATATTTTTAGCATGTTTTTAAAAAGCTTAAAATGAGTCTATCTGCCAATAGTATTAAAGCTCAGGTAGATGTTATTTGCAAAAATTATTTGTATATAATTTGGAATTTAGAACTGAAATTTTAGAAAGTATGCATCTAGGGTTATATACAGTTTGTTAAAAGTTTTCAACTTGTCCAAATTTCAGTTTTTTCCCTGTGTAGTGAAATAGCTCATAAAATTCAACATTTTAAGAGAATTTATACTGCTTCTTAAAGAAAATCAACTGTATTATGCAAGGCTTTTTTTAACAAGAAAAGAAAATTATTCAGTTTACAAATAATGTTTTCCTTTTTATTATTATTACCCTAATAGGTTTGTGTGCCTCTAATTCAAAGCACAATAAGCATTGATGCTAATGCTTCACCTCAGGGCAGTTCATCTCGACTAGCTACTTCTCCAGGCTTAAGTCCTATGACCCCTCAACACAAAGGTAAGAGATAGTCATACTTGTTTTTTTATCTTTTTTTTAAAAAAAATGCTTTGGCTGATGACTTTGTTCAGTGTTAATCACATGAAGTGAAGGACTTCATAATTTTGGCCCCCCATCACAAAGTCCATAATATATTCTCAGTTGTTAATGTTTACTGCAATAATTGCATTGCATTGTTGTAGTTGGAAAAGATCAACTTTTTCCCAGTACATTATGTGAGGTACATTACAGATAATTGCGTTGGTTTCAGAGCCAATATTTTAAGGGATATTATTAAAAACAACATCCTAAGAGATGTAAGAAATGTGGCTTAGCGTGTACACCATGAAAGAAAGTTATTTGCTATTATTATTTTCTGTTAGCTGTTCTGAGCCAAAATTTTATACTTAAGTTTAAGGAATGCCTGCATAGTAATAATTCAGGCATGGATTAATGCCTGAGAATTATATTCATTTAAATGGAGTGTAACAAATACTCTTGTTCTTAACTTAATATTTAATTGAAATTCTATGGGTTTTAAACAAAAACTTTCAACTCTTATTTGAGAAACACTATTTACATTTGAAGGTACATTTCATTGGAAGGTAGTAACCAATATATTCATTTGGGTAGATAATTTAAGCTTACATAACTTTTTTTTTTGCTTTAAAGGTGCTTCCCCATATGGAGCCTCAGTAACCACCCGGATGAACTTGAGTTCGAATTTTGGTGTAATGGCCACAATCCCCTCTATTCAACTTTTAGGACTTGAAATGTTACTTCATTTTCTGTTGGGTCCAGAAGTTTTAAGTTTTGCTAAGCAAAACAAACTTGTACTGAGCTTAGGTATTTGCTTTAAAAATAATTTCAGTTATTAAAACACTATATAACACAGTTAATTGGAGGTGATTTGATTAGTACTGGAATGATTTTAGAAATGAGTTTGAAGTTTCTTGTTCATATTTTTTTAGTATGTGACTTTTAAAAAGCTTGAAATGAGTCTGTCTACCAGTAGCATTAAAATTCAGGTAGATGTGTCCTAGCCGGTTTGGGTCAGTGGATAGAGCATTTGCCTGTGGACTGAAGGGTCCCGGGTTTGATTCCAGTCAAGGGTACCTTGGTTACAGGCCTCTCCCTGGCGTGGCCCCTGGTCAAGGCTTGTGGAGGAGGCAAGAAATCTATGTATTTCTTTCACATTGATGTTTCTCTCTGTCTTTCCCTCTCACTTATACTCTCACTAAAAAAATCAATGGAAAAAATATCCTCAGGTGAGGATTAACAAAAAGAAAAAAAATTCAGGTAGATGTTATTTGTAAATATTATTTGTGTATAATTTGGAATTTAGAATTGAAATTAATTAGGGTAAATATAGTTTAGTAAAAATATTTTGTAATTATGAAATAAGTAAAAGCGTTTTTAATAGAAAACATGTCAGACCACCTAAAATTTTATATTATGTTTATTTCATAAAGTGGTTTTACAGAGTTGTCTCTTTTTTTGTTCTAGAGCCTCTCGAATACCCGTTAATCAGCAACTCTTCTTTTTTTTCCAAATATGCAAATACACTTATCACGGCTGTTCATGATAGCTTTGTTGCAGTTGGAAAAGATGCTTCTGGTAACTATTTAAGAGAAGTTTTTAAAATTATTTGTTCAAAAAGCAAATAAAGTAGCAAATAGTTACATAGTGTCACCTATTATCTAGATTGTGTTGTAAGATATAGTTCATTTAATCTGCAGAGCAATCTTCTGTGTTAGTCAGTTTTGCAGATGAGGAAATTCCATTGTTCTGTAAGTAAATAACCTGTGCAAAGTCACCTAGTAAATGGTAGAGCCATGAATCAAGCCCAGACTCTATTACACCACCATCTACACCTAAACTCCTTTATTCAATAGCCTATCAAATGAAGAGAAGAAATTTCATAAATAACATAGTGTGCTATTTAATTGGCTTGGGAAATATTTTTCTAGTGGTTTTTAGGTATTCTGATCTTTGTTTTTTGTTCTCTCAAAAGTTTGAGATATTGAATACAGAAAATACAGGTGAAGGGGGAAAATAAGAATTAACTATAGTTATATGACCCGGTGTTAATATGGTACAGTCCTTAAAAAAACAAACCAACTACATTTATTGCTTTAACAAAAATAAGGTGATAGTATTTTATAAACTGATTAATTATAAAGTTGTGTATTACAAGGAAAATTATATTCTAAATTAAGTATTGCTCAATTTCTTTAGTATAAGGATGAGAGGAGTGCCATTATAGTCACATCTTCTTTGTTCTAAAGTACTTTACGTTTTATTTTGACAGATGCAGTTGTCAGTGCTATTTGGAAAGAGCTAATTAACTTGGTAAAGTTAGTTATTGAATCAGGTAAGCACCATAATACTGATCAAATTATTTTTATAGCACTCAGTGAATTATTTGGCTTTTATATATAACACTAGAGGCCCGGTGCACAAAAATTTGTGCACTTGGGGGGAGTGGGGGGGTCC
>NW_006286231.1:1421242-1434446 GCF_000327345.1 Myotis davidii
AAGCAGGTTTATGGGGTTTTATTTAGCTTCTATAGTTGTTACAATGTTTCAAACTGCAGACTCAGAGGCTGGCAAGGCAGGCGGGGAACGTTGGTTTCCTCCGTCACCGAAGCAAGCAAGCCTCAAGTTAGTTTCAAGCTGCCTGGCTGCCGGCCGCCATCTTGGCTGACAGTTAATTTGCATATCTCGCTGATTAGCCAATGAAAAGGGTAGCGGTCATATGCCAGTTACCATGTTTCTCTTTTATTAGTGTAGATTTATTTTAAAATAATTTTTTGAACTATAGCTTCCAGACTTTAGTTTTTAACAAAGCACTTTAAATATATCTATCTATCTATCTATCTATCTATCTATATATGATTTTCAGTGATTTTCGAGAGAGAGGAAGGAAGAGGGAGAGAAAGATGGATGAGAGAGAAAAATTCATTGGCTGCTTCCTGCACAGCCGCCACCTGGGCATGTGTTCTGACAGGAAACCAAACCGGTGACCTAGGTGCATAGGACAATGCTCAGCCAACTGAACTACACTGGTCAGGGTACAAAGCATTTTTTAGATTTGGTAAAAAATTAATTTTCATAGCTCTCTTAAATGTATATTTTTATCCCTGAAAATCTATACACATATATATGTAAAAGCCTAAGCGACCCAGCAACTGGTCAACTGGTCACTATGACGTGCACTAACCACCATGGGTAGATGCTCAGCAGAGGAGCTGCCGCGTGGTGGTCAGTGTGCTCCCACAGCGGAAGCACTGCTCCTCTGACTGACAGGCGCCAGATGCATGGCCCACGGCTGTTGAGTGCTGCTGCGGGGGCGTGAGCCTCTCCCCATCGACTGACTGGGCGCGAGCATGTGGCAGGCACAGCAGGGCCGGGATGAGTGGGAATGGCAGGCAGCGTGCCGGTTTCAGCCCAATTCCTGCAGGCCAAGCCAAGGGACCCCACTGGTGCATGAATCCATGCACGGCCTCTAGTACTTGTATGTTTAGAAGTACATTCATGCTTTTACTTGTTCATAGGTAACAAAAAAGAGAGACCAGGTTCTGAGGTTTTGACCCTCTTATTAAAATCTTTGCAAACCATAGTGAAATCGGAAGTATTTCCTGTATCAAAAACACTGGTAAGTACAATACCTATATGCTGGTATTTAAAAACCACTCTTTGAAATTGAATTTTATATTGCAGATCAGGATTTGGAAAAACATACCAAGTATTAATCATGAGTTTGGCCATGTAATAAATGCTATTCCATTGACTTAATAGTCATTTGAAAACAAAGTAATGGCTATAATGTCAACTATAAAAATCTTCCATGATGAGAAGAAGGATAAGCCAGAGAGAGAAAATTAGGTAAAAGACATGAAACTTGGATGAACACTAATTTTATGACAAGATTGCTAAGCCCCACTAATTGTTACTTTGTGCACTTAAGAAAATGTAGTAATCTTACGGATCTTTTGCATTTAAATGAATCGTTTTTTTTGTTTTTAAGTCCTCACCCAAGCATATGTTTTTCATTGATTTTAAGGAGAGGGAGAGAGACACACACACACACACACCCACACACACAGAAAATATCAATCTGAGAGAGAAATATCAGTTGTTTGCCTCCCACATAGGCCTGGAAGATTAAAACTGAAACCCTGGTATGAGCCCTTACTGGGATTCGAACCCGCCACCTTTCAATGGATGGGATGATGCTCCAACCAACTGAGCCACACTGGCCAGGGCATTAAATGAAATCTCTCTAACAAACATAATGACATTGATATTAAACATCTCTTTTATTATATATATAGGAGAGTAGAAAAAAAGGCTAATTAGATAAACTTTTTATTGTATTGAATCTCCCCAAATAAGCTGCAGATGGAGCAAACAATACCCTTGCATAAAATCTGAGTCTGCTTCCTGTATGTGTTGTGACAATATCTAGTATGGCAGTCAAGCATAGTGGTTAATAGTAAGGGCTCTGGATCTGGCTACGTTAAATCTCAGCCTATTTATTAGCTGAATGAAGTAGGGCAATTTATTTTTCTTGTCTCTGTTAAGAAAGAATGCAGTGTTCTCACAGAATGGGTTGATATGTACAGAATACTCCAGGAACAAAATACATGAGTTAACAAATGCTATTTATTATCATTAGTATCTGCTTCAAATGAGTATATGTGAAGCATATTTTCACTAACAACAGTTATGTCCCTTTTGTTATATAGTTCAGGTTAATACCAGTATAGTGATATTTTGGATCAACAGATTGCTGGACTGTCACATTTGAGAGACATGTCTTTTATTCAGCTTTTAGTTAGCAATTCTTAGAAATAACTTGCTTCTGGTACTAGTGAGTACATAATTCATTGAAGAATTTCTTTTTGTAATAAAAAGGTAGAAATAGCCTCAAGAGCGATTAATAGAAAAAATGTTTGCATAAATTATGTATGTTCATATAGCAGTTAGACGTGTCTACATATATTGATGTGATGTGAAAATTCCACAACACAGTCAGATGAAGGTCATAATATCTTTAGAATAATATCACTTGTATAATGGTATAAAAGTATGACAGCCACATCTAGAAGATGTTTCTTGGTATACTTATATATATGGAAATTTAGATGTTCTAGAAAAATAAACTCTAAACTCACATTAGTTATCCCTGGAAATAAAGAAGGACTTTGTCATTTTAGTTTTTATATTTCTGTATTTGAACTTTTTAAACTAGTGCAACATTATAATGACAATATATTTAATGAAAGTAGAACAAATTGTTCAATTAAAAAATAGAGATTACTATGTAGATTTTTACTATATAAAGTACTATATAGACCACTTATAATAAAATCTTTGTCTTTCTTAGGTCCTCATGGAAATTACAATTAAAGGACTTCCTCAGAAAGTATTAGGTTCACCAGCATATCAGGTTGCTAATATGGATATTCTTAATGCAAGTATCTTAAATGTTATTATATGATTAAAATGAGCCAAAAAGAAAAGTTCTATGATTTCCCTTTCTTCAAATAGTGAGGCTTAAGTTGTAAAATTTTGAGAAAATTGGATTTGCTGATTATGTTAAAGAAAAAAATGATAGAGTAATGTAAAAAATTAAGTATGTCACTATTTTTTTTAAAAAAATACATTTTTATTGATTTTAGAGAGGAAGGGAGAGGGAGAGAGATAGACACATCAATGATGACAGAGATCATTGATTGGCTGCCTCCTGCACGTCCCCTACTGGGGATCAAGCCCACAACCCAGGCATGTGCCCTTGACTGGAATCGAACCTGGGACCCTTCAGTCCACAAGCCAATGCTCTATCCATTGAGCCAAACCAGTTAGGGCAGTATGTCACTATTAAGGGGACTATTTTCTGGGGTTAAAAGGGGGTTTCAGAAGGAAAGTTTTTTATTTGCTTGTACATAATAATAGTGTTGGTTACCATTACAAATTTTGCAAGTTTAGTAACATTGGCTAAATTGTGAAAGGTGTACTTAATATAGGCAGAATATAGGTATTGTTGGGCAAGTTTTAAGTTAATAATTTTTATATCTGGAATCTGTCACCATTTCTCATTGTACATGGAACAGCTGTGGTTAAAATAATAAAGAGCTTGATTCTTTGGTCAGTTTATTCAAATACATTTTTATCTTTTTGTCATGTAATAAGTTAAATTTTGTAAACCTTAAAAGGATCATGTTTCACATAATTGTAGAAAACAAGTATAACAAGAAGATTGTACTCTTTATAACAAAGAGATTGACCGAAATCTCTCATCTTTCTTCAGGGAACGCCTGCTTTATTCTTAATTAAATTAATTTTCAACAATAATCTCTTGGGATGTGGTGTAGAAGATGAAAGGTAAGTTAAACTGAAAATATTCTTTTAAAAAAATATAGATTTTTTATTGATTTCAAAGAGGAAAGAAGAGTGAGAGAGAAACATCAATGGTGAGAGAGAATCATTGATTGGCTGCCTCCTGCACCTTCCCCCTACTCTCTGCCCCTCCCCCCGGGGGATTGAGCCTGCAACCTGTGCATGTGCCCTGACTGGGAATCCAACAGTGACTTCGTGGTTCCTAGGTCAGTGCTTAACCACTGGGCCACGCTGGCTGGGCTGAAAAGAATCTTTGTTTATCTTGGAAAGGTGGCTTTGTTATGAATAAGATTCTATGGGTTAACAATTTATAATAAATTTTGTCAAAAAATAAAATTTGAAATTCATTTATTGTTTTTGTGTTATTTTTAGAATTGTGTTGCAGTGTAATTAATGTATTTTGGGGAAACATACAGTTTATTTCATGGTTCAAAATTTTCTCTTCAGGTTTTTTCTTAACCTGGAAACACTTGTAGGTTGTGTTCTTTCTGGTCCAACTTCACCACTAGCTTTCAGTGACTCTGTTTTAAATGTTATTGATCAAAATGCAAAACAGTTGGAAAACAAGGAGCATCTCTGGAGAATGTGGAGTATTATAGTCATTCCATTAACCGAATTGATTAATCAGGTATGATAAAAGTCTGCTACATATTTATGTTTCCCCCAAGATTTAAGGAATTTTTTTTCTTGTTAGAGCATTTGAATAAATGAATAGAAGCTTGCATTTGAATAGAAGGTAGTAAATATTTTTCCTGTGATTGGTTCATTTTCTACTTTTAAGATTACTTGATTTCTTTTCATTGCATTTCTGCCTTATTGTTCAATAAAGTATAATTTAAGGGGGACTAATCCAGTTCATTTTCTCCAATAGAGCTTCTAATGCCAGAAGACTCACATCTGATACAAATTTTCACGTTTATATCTTGAGTTCTGTCAGTATTTGTATTTTGGGGAATAATAACTGTCATCTTGACTAGACTGTATGTTAGGATTCTCATGATCAAGCCATGTTAGTAAAGCCATATAGTAGTACCTAAATCAGTAATCTGTTGAGAGTTGATTAGTCCTTACATTTAAATACGTGGCAATATTGGCAGAGTTGTGGAGCTTACATTCTGTCTTTATTGGTGGTTTTCAGCTACTTTATCAATCTTTAAAAATTATTCTTCGGGAAATATTTCACCATAACTCTCCAATGAAGTGATGACTCCGAAGAATTTATTAAGGGAGACTGCAATAGCCTTTATTTTGGCTACTCAAGCCAGCACATCATTCAACACATTCTTCTGGAAGAAAATAGGTGTACGTTTTTAAATATTTTCCCAGTGTTTGAAGGACTGCAAGGCCCCGTTTTTTAAGTCCTTTCCTGAATGCTACCTTCAGAGTGTGGTACCATAAACGATTTTGGAGTCATCTCTGGGATTACTTTTTAGGACTTGAAACAGTGCATTGTTTCTCAGAGTTGCTGTAACAAATTATACCACAAATTGATAGCTTGAAACAACAGCAGCTTCTCTCATAGCTCTCAAGGCCAGAAATTCAAAATCAAGGTGTTTGGCAAGTTTCTCTGGACCTCTTGAGGGAGAATCTGTTTTATGGCTCTCTCATAGCTTCCCGTAGTCACTGACAATTCTTGATGTTCCTTGGCTTGTATATGCATTACTCCAATCTCAACCTTCATTTTCACATGGCATTCTTTATATCTCCTCTAAATTCCCCTTTTCTTATAAGGTGACCATTTGACTTTTTAAATTTTGATTATATCTTCAAAGACCCTGTTTCCAAATAAGATCACATTTGGTTACAGGTGTGAGGAGTTTACCATCTCATGAACATCTGAACCTTGGGGGACACAGTTCTATCCACTACACATTGTATATTAATAATTATCACACTAGAATTGGATGATATATCTAATTTCTTTATAATTTTTCTTGTTTCAGACCAATGAAGTAAATCAAGGTGATGCCTTAGAACATAATTTTAGTGCCATCTATGGTGCATTGACTCTACCAATAAATCACATTTTTTCAGCACAGAAAATTCCAGGGGTAAGGCAATGTCAAGTTTTTACCTAAAGAATTTGCATTTTTCTGAAAACATTGCTTTATCCTTTTAAATGAACTTTCATAGTAATTGTACCAAGACTTTTTTTTATGGCTTAATCAATATGGAAGAAAGGAAAATGGAGAAGAGATAAGCTCCTTTTAAAACACATAACTGTTGGTATTGTGACATTATTACAGTTCTCCCATTACAGCCATGTTGGTGGATGGCAAACTTATTATCCTATGCTTGTTTCTCCTATAACACTTTTAATGTTAGTATTTTTTTAAATGTTAATGATCTATTAGGTATTTGACATGTAAATAGTACACTTAAGTTTTTGGTGTCTGTGTGTGTGTGTTTACTGTTATTGTTAGGCCACCATAAAGACCTTACTTAGAACTTGGTCAGAATTATATAGAGCATTTGCTCGCTGTGCTGCTTTGGTGGCGACTGCAGAAGAGAATTTGTGCTGTGAGGAGCTTTCTTCCAAGATAATGGTCAGTTTGGAAGATGAAGACTTTTCGGTGAGTTTATCCTGATCCTGACCATTTTTTAATTTAAAGGATTATTTCCATGTCTCTGGATCCACTCCGTTCATCTGTTTATTCTGTTATTTTGATTGCACATTTGAGTGAGATCATGTGATACTTGCCTTTCTCTGACTGACTTACTTCATTTGGCATAATACTCTCCAGGTTGAATTTGGGGTTTTCTTTGTATATATTTATCAATTTATTTAACATTTCTGTGTCTTATGTAGTATATAAGTAAAGATGGGATCTGTGTTTTAATAAGTATATTTAAATTCTCATATAATTAGAAATAGAGTATATGTTCTTTTACATTACATCTTTTTGTTTTTCCCTTTCCTAACATTTTATTTTATTTATTATTTTTTAAATATACTTTTATTGATTTTAGAGAGGAATGGAGAGGGAGAAAGAGAAATAGAAACATCAATGATGAGAGAGAATCATTGATAGGCTGTCTCCTGCAGGCCTCCTATTGGGAATTGAGCCCATCACCCAGGCATGTGCCCTTGACCAGAATCGAACCAGGACTTTCTGGTTCATGGGTCAACACTCAACCACTGAGTACTACTCAAATTTGTCAGATTTGAAGAGTTAACATCATATAGATGTTAAGATTCTAGCCCAGCAAGTGAAGAGATGGATATATTACTATTCCACAAATTTTTCACTGAGTCAAACCGGCTAGGGCTTTACTGACATTTTAATCAGGCTTTATACTTTACATGTTTATATATATGTATATGTATATATATATTCTATTTCTTTTATCCTTTTATTATTTAATATATATTTATTGATTTCAGAGAGGGAGAGAGATAGAAACATCAACGATGAGAGAGAATCATTGATCAGCTGCCTCCTGCATGCCCCACACTGGAGATTGAGCCCACAACCCGGGCATGTGCCCTGACCGGGAATCGAAGTGTGACCTCCTGGTTCATAGGTAGAACACTCAACCATTGAGCCACACCAGCTGGGCTATATCCCATTTTAGATAATACTACTCAAATTTGTCAGATTTGAAGAGTTAACATCATATAGATGTTAAGATTCTAGCCCAGCAAGTGAAGAGATGGATATATTACTATTCCACAAATTTTTGTTTTTACCACCTCCCAAGTTATGTTAAAAAGATTTGAGTTTTAGTTATAGTTACTTACACAATAATTTGTATCACAGAATTTTGCAGTAAAGTTAATTTGTTATAGCTTCTTTTGCAAATACATAGTTTGATGTTAATTTTCTTCTTAGCCTTTTTTTCTGTACATTTTAGGATTTTTCCCCCCTAATGTTTGTAATTTATACATTTCACCAGGGTGTGTCTGGGGGCATCTTTTTACATTATTCTTCTAAATACTTGATAGACCTTTTCGATCTAAAGCACTGTGTCTTCATCTCAGGAAATTTTCTTGCATTAGCAGTACTCTGTAGTCCTTTTTGAGTACCATTTTATGCGGGTTTATTTAGGATATATACAATTTATGTAATAAATTAATGTCATTCAAAATACAGTGCTAGAACATTATGCAGTTGAACATGCTAGTAATGTTTGTCATGAAGCACCTATGCTCACGTTAGATGGGCAGCGCCGCTACTGCTAGTGGTTCCTGGATGAATGCCAGAGCAGCACTCATTACCTGCTTGTCCACCCAGCCAGTGCAGAGATTTCTTGAACAGTTCACCTTTCTAATCATACCCCTACACACTACAGTTTTAAAAAAACACACCCTGACAGCTAATGGGTATCTACACACAATCACTCTACAGTAATGCTTGTTATTAAGATGTAATGACCTGGTTGACCCGCTCTGAAACTTTATGGTGGAGAAATACAACAGCAGCAGATAATACAGAAAATGGAGACATTTACTGATGAAAACTCCATCCAGACTCACACAATGAGGGACTAGTGTTATGGGTTCAATCAGCGAGATAGACCACCGACTCAGAATTTAAATTTAGGAGCCTTTATTAAGCTGGCCAGCTGACTACAGCGCGCCCATCCAGTAAGGAGCTTCGCAGCTTGCAGTCCCGACCGAGGGTACAGCAAAGCCTTTTATCTGCAACACTACAAAGCATTTAAAAAACAAAAAAAACCTGCAAAGTGGTTCATTAGCCATTCCTGGCACTGGCAGGGTTCACACAAAGTTTACAAGTACGAATGGGGAGGTAAACAAGTCACACCTGGCTGGGTTGAATCATAATATATTGTTTTTCTAAGACAATCTAGCAATTTTTCTCTGCCACGGTCCCTGACCCTAATACAATCGGTAAACTTTCCATGCCGCAGTCCCTCCCCCTAGCACACTAGCAATCATGGATTAGACCTTTGGGATTTATCTTGTGTTCCTTTTATTTCTCTACATGTGTTTGTGTTTTGCTTATTTTTTTTAAGTCCAGTCTATTTTTTAAAATATGTTTTTATTGATTTCCGAGAGAGGATGGGAGAGGGAGGGAGAGATAGAAATGTCAGTGATGATTGGTTGCCTACCTCATACTGCGGATCCAGCCCTGACCAGGAATCAGTGTGACCTCCTGGATCATATAGATCAATGCTCAACCACTGAGCCATGCCGGCTGGGCAGAAAGCTATTGAGGTATTCTTTGACTCATTGTGCTGGGATTTCCTTTTATTTTTAGTCTTCCCTTGAAACCTCTCCCCATATCTCCAAAAAACACCTGCCCTGTTTAAATAAATTTCCAGAAAAATCTCTGATACTTTTATGGGCTTATTTTTATTTCAGTTAGATTGGAGGAGGGGAAAGACGAGGTATGAGGTAGCTTAGCATCCTTTTAATTTTTTTGTTATGTTTTCTCTGGGTTTAGTGAAGACCTGTAATTTTAAGAGGAATTTAATCAAAAATCTAATTATGAATGTAGCTCTTCCATTCCCAATTGATTCGTTTATATGTTGAGTTTTATGGCCATCTTAAAGCTGAATTATTTTCTCTGTTGACAAAAAAGTATAGTACATGGCACACAGCAGTTAACTGAGAAATATTCATAACCTATACTTAGTGTAACTTATATGGTATAAACTATCACTTGTGTGTTATTGTAAATTATATATGGGAGTAAAAGTCTTATAATTTTTGTCAGTGCTTACTATTTTGGAAAACTATGCTAGTTATTGGAAGTTTTTAATACTTTTAATTATTCTTCTCTAGAATTTGTTGTTCTTGGATAGGATCATTCATGTTATTACTGTAGTGGTTGATTGCATCGACTTCTCACCATATGATATTAAAATTCAGTCCAGAGTTAAATGTAAGTATTTTCTTTACCTTTATTTGTACAAATATTTTATAAACCTGGCTGTCTAAACTGCTGTCATGGCAAATTCTAATGGTTTTCCCACGTCATTTTACCTAGTTTTGATACTGTATAACAATGTCAATTACTATGCTAGTTACACTTTTGAAATGAACTCATTCTCTCTCTCTCTCTCTCTCTCTCTCTCTCTCGAAGTACACTCATTCTCTCTCTGTCTCTGTCTCTGTCTCTCTTCCCTTTCTTCAGTTCTCCCATTCCCTCTCATACATACAATGTCTTTACTCCTTGTTATAACTCAGAAAGACAAATATTATCCTGTCTAGACATTGCCTAATCAAATGATTTTACTTATTCCAGTCGGTGCAAGGGATTATAGCTTTGATGTTTGCTAAAATAAAAATGTTCTTACTTGTAGACTGATTTGGAATAATCATTGAATTGACATTAAGTTTAAGAGAAAATCATGGCAGTGATTGATTGGTTATGATTTACAGAAAATTTAAAGTGATTCTAAAAGAATTTAACTTAGTTTTCATTGAGTTAAAATTGCACAATTAACATAGTGGTATGATTTTTAAAACTATGCTTTGGTTCATTCTAATAATGAGCTATTTTAATCTAATTGATTCTTTGAAATTAAATGTCTCCACCGATGAGTATACAGTTGAACCTCGTTTCCCAGTCATGTATCTCTCAGGTGACAAAGGAGAGAATGCATGAATTTGAGTCACTTTACCACTTAAAATCTCAAGATATTGTGCTGTGAATATTTTCATTTTTTGCTTTTGAGTCTGCTTATAATTGTTATATTTTCATTTTTTTACTGTACATATCTTTCCCTTTGTTAAATTTTCATGTCATGTCTTTTTTGTTTTGAAAGTGTTTACAGATTAAACAGTACAATAGACATGTATGTGAGAAAGATTAAAATGGGATCATTTGGGGGTCTGGGATGAATTAGTTCAATTTACATTATTTTAATGCAAAAAAAATGATTCCATTTTCGAACAGCCTTTCGGGGTGAATTAAGTTTGAGAAATGAGATTCCACTGTATATATTTATACTATGTAGAAAATAACTTTCCAGTAATCATTAGAGCTAATTACTTTTCTTATGTGGAACAATTCCCAAGTTTTATCTTTCATGACCTTCAAAAGTGAAGAGCACAGGCTTATTTACCATTTGAGAATCCCTCCATCTGGCCTTGTCGATATTTTGTCAATATTAGATTCAGGTTTCATTAATTTCTTTACAAGGATACTTCAGAAGTAATGCTATAGATTTTTCTAGTGCATTATGTCAGCAGGCATTATGCCAGTTTGTCCCATTAGTGGTCATGTTAATATTTACTATTTGTTAGGATGGTGTCTGCCAGGTTTTTCCCTATAAAGTAAATTAGTAAATTTGAGTCTTACCCTTTTCTGTATTTGTCTACTTCAGTGATGGCAAACCTTGGTTGATTTTTCTTTGTTAAATGGCATTTAAATATATAAAATAAATACCAAAAATATAAGTTCTTTGCAATTAAGAAATTAATGTTTTGTGGCAAATACTTTGAGATATTTAAATATCCTGTTCCTCAGCAAATTTACAGTCATGAGTTTATCATTCATTGATGCTTTTTGCCTGAAACACTAGGTTGATTCCCAAAGTGAGTTTATATTTCCAAGGAACGTGGTTCCTTATAGCTGAGAATGGCATTAAGAAACTGTAAGATCTGTTCATTGCCACTATGGTATCGCTGTTTCTGGATCCCCTCAGTGGACAGGGGTGAGAGAAATAGATGTGTTTGTGAACTACACAGTTACTTGTTTCTCTAGATCAGGGGTGGGGAACATCTGGCCTGCAAAGTCATTTAGTCTGGCCCTGCCAAGGCATTAGGGGTGAGTTAAATATTTGACCAAATATAGCAGGTAATTTTTAAGTTGATAGTTTTGTATGGCCCAAGAATGATATTACAAATATCCAAATGGCCCTTGGCAGAAAAATGGTTCCCCACTCCTACTCTAGATATTTGAGTCTTACCCTTTTCTGTATTTGTCTACTTCAGTGATGGCAAACCTTGGTTGATTTTTCTTTGTTAAATGGCATTTAAATATATAAAATAAATACCAAAAATATAAGTTCTTTGTTTTACTATGGTTGCATATATTCAAAAATTTCTCTATGTGACACGGCACCAGAGTTAAGTTAGGGTTTTTCAAAATGCTGACATGCCAAGCTCAAAAGGTTCGCCATCACTGTGGCTCAAAAGGTTCGCCTCAATATATTTACTGTTTAATCATTATCTTGTATGTAACCAGTCTCCGGTCTTCTCAGCCTCAACATCCTGTCCACGAATTTTTGGGTAGACATTCCAAATTATATTCATGTCTGGGAAAATGCTGTTTCTAGGGAGGATTATTGACTTTCTTTTATTAACACTTGTTTTGCAATTCACTACATGATATGTTTAATTAACAAGCACTGAATTAGAGTTTTCTCTTGAATCTGACATCTTACTGTAAGAGAATGGATTGAGGGAAACAACGGTAATTTTAGAATGGGGTTTATTCCTGTAGGTTAGGTACCTTAACAGATGGAGGGTACAAAGGAAAAGTTGAACAATGCTTTTAAGAGACATTTTTTTTTCTTTAAAGACTTTGTTTTTCTTTAAATCTAGGCCTTTTTAAAGAAACATTTCTGCCCTAGTTGGTTTGGCTCAGTGGATAGAGCATCAGCCTGTGGACTGGAGGGTTCCATGTTACATTCCAGTCAAGGGCATATACGAGGATTGTGGGGTCAATCCCCCATGTAGGTGGGGAGGGGCATGCAGGAGGCAGCCGATAAATGATTCTCTCTCATCATTGATGTTTCTCTCTCTTCCTCTCTGAACTCAATAAAGTTTTGTGTGTGTTTTTAATTCTTACAATTTGTGGATCTCTTAACTTGTTCAGTGTTATTTCTGGGTTCAGTGTAACATATAGATGAGGCAGGAAGCACTAATTTCTAAGGAAAATTTTGTTTTTTAAAAATATCTTTTTGTTGATTTCAAAGAGAGGACAGGAGAGAGATAGAGATAGAAGCATTGATGAGAGAGAAATATCAATTCGTTGTCTCCTGCACACCCCCTACCAAGGATCGAGCCAGCAACCCAGGCATGTGCCCTGACCAGGAATCAAACTGTGACCTCCTTCCTGGTTCATGGGCCAAAGCTCATTGACTGAGCCACACTGGCTGGGCTGTTTCTTATTTTTTAAAATGACTTAAGATTTAATTTGGAAACCTATAATTTAGTACTTTTTTACAAATTAATTGTTGAAATTCTGAGGCCATAAAATAAACTTTTGAAATGCTTCCTTAGAGAAAATGATTCATTTTTTCCTTTTTTCCTCTAATTTTGTTTTAAAGATGTTGTGATGATATTTATCCATTAATGGTATGTATATCATTTTAAGATTTGTGGGTATTACTAGTGAAGCTAGTAGATGTATTTGTCATT
>NW_006286231.1:1434694-1446087 GCF_000327345.1 Myotis davidii
ATATGAGGTAGGAGTTCGTAGCCCTTTATATGCTAGTCCAACCCCCTTTCAATTTACTGTATATCTTTTTAGATTTGTTAATGCAAATAAGCATACCTATTATATGAAAGCATATTTAAAATACTACTTTGCAATTCGGTATATGGTATGCACTAAATATATTATATGGGTCTGGCACCATACACCTAAGAATCTCATTCTTTTTAATGTCTGCATAGGGCTTCATGAAACTTAACCCATATTCCTGTTAGTGGACATAATATCCTTTTTTCTAGCCTTTCCCCTCTTAACCTACAATGTTGCAGTTGAATTTATTTGTACTTAAGTCATTGTCTACATTTGCCACTTTCTGCAGAATAGGGTCCTAGAAGTGAAATTACTGGTTTAAAAGGATATATACATTTACATTTACAAATTATCTCCCAAAGTTTTAATTTACATTTAATTGAAACAAGTAAATCCTTAAAGAAACCTGAAAAATTGCAAATAATGTATTTTTAAAAAACAGTTGCAAGGATTCATCAGTGTTCTTTATAACAAGTTTATATTGTGCAATCATAATATAACCTATAATAATTAAATTCACAGAAAGTTTTAGGAACAGATTTTATTTTTAAAAATTCTTTATTGTTGAGAGTATTACATATGTACCCCCTTTCCCCCCATTGACCCCTTGCAGCCCACCCCAGGCCTTCAGCACCCTATTGTCTTGTGTCCATGAGTTATGCATATATGCATACAAGTTCTTTGGTTGATTACCTCCTCCCTCCCACCGTCCCCTGCCTTCCCTCTGGGATTCCCACTCTTAGGAACAGATTTTATAAAGAACAAACTAGAGCCTCAAATCTATTAACTTTTTTATAGTTCTTAAGCTTCATCAGAAATAACTGATACCTTTTTTGGGAAAAGTACGGAAACAAATAACTGATGTTAATACTTTGAGGTTTATTCCTGATGTTTTTCTGTCATTCTTTAAAGATAGGTCTATACCATACTTTATATTTGATAATTGGCCTTTCTAAAAAAAATCTTGGGGTACATTTTTATATCACTATACATGCATGTCTCATTTTTATGGCTGCATTACCATACTTTTAGGTTTAATTTTCTAACATATAAATGATACTGCATCTTTTTTTCTTCACAGGCTTGATGAAGTTCCTAAAGTGTATAGTTGTATGAACAACAAGGTAAAAAAAGACATACATTATGAAAATGTTAGGGTTTAAATAATTGTCTTCCTTAAATAGAAATCTGACTTTTAAAGGGGTTAATTATTATACTTCAACTTTAATGGACATTTAATAATATGGCAAACAAAGGATGGTTTATTTTGTTTGTTTGAAATACATTATTTTCATAGTTTGCAGGGTAGGGATCTGGACCTGTTAGAATTAAATCAGGCTTTCTGGACCTCTTGCCCTGTTATGAAATCCATAAGGTTTATACCAGTGGCCTTCAAACTTTATCCTGCAGCAGAATTACTTGGAGATCTTGTTAAAGCACAACTTCTAGGCTTTAGCCTTGAGGTTGCATGGAGCCTGAGAATGTTTGCATTTCTGACAAGTTCCCAGGTGATGTTGATGCTGCTGTTCAAGGCTCACATGTAGTTAAATTAATTTAAGAATGTATTTGGTTTCAGAGAGGGAGAGATAAAAACATCAGTGATGAGAGAGAATTATTGATTGGCTGCCTCCTGTATGCCTCCCCACTGGGTATCAGCCCCACAACCCAGGCATGTATCCTGACTGGGAATCAAACTGTGACCACCTGGTTCATAGCCACGCTGGTTGAGCCATGCTGGCTGGGCGGAGGACACATTATTTTTTTCATATATTTTTATTGATTTCAGAGAGGAAGGAAGAGGGAGAGAGAGAGAGAAACATCAATGATGAGTGTCATACTGAGGCTAGGGATCCAGCCGGCAAACCTAGGGATGTGCCCTTGATTGGGATGGAACTCTGGACCCTTCAGTCAGCAGGCCCAGGCTCTAACCACGGAGCCAAGCTGGCTGGGGCAGAGGCCACATTTTAAGAAGCATGGATTTGTACCCTCTGGACCACTTTTTCATCGTGCTGGTTCACAGCAAAGCTTTACTTTTTTTAAAGTATAGTTTTTTAAAAGAAGGATTTAAAAATGTTGCTTTAAATTCATGTAACTCCTATCATCTCTTTATGAGGGTAACTGGTTTCAGTTGTTTATATATACAACTGTATAAACAATCTATTAAAATTGATGTGAAAACAGTTTTCTGTTAATGGAAAATAACCTTGAAATAAGGTTCTAACGTTAGTAATCTTAAAGTCACATGGTAATTTGTCAGCTTATAAAGTAGTATATGTTGAAGGTGATGGATACGGAGCTTTTAAAAGGCCATATTAAGTTTAAAATTTTTTACATTTTAAATTTCCAGCAGCATTATTTAAGGTTCATTACTAAAATTCAGAAATTGTTTTAAAAACCACTTTTAACCCCATTGTTCAGTAGTAAGCGTTATTTTAGGAATCCTTTTTACATTTTTTCCATATCGAAAAGCACGCATATACATGCATAGACACAGGGCTGTTACCTACTGCGCGCATGCGCGGGAACATGCGTTTTAAGTAGCGCCAGGCCTCCCGGGCCAGGCCTGCCTCGCCAGCCACCCTGCACCCTGGCGGCCTCGGAAACGTCCCCGCGTTCCTGCTCCCACAACCCGGCCTCCCATCACCCTTCCCTAGCCGGGCCGGGCCTTCTCCCACCTCCCACAGGCTTGGGACAGGTAGCTCAGGCCGCACCAACTGCGCCTGCCCACGGGCTGTTCACGGGCGCCGCCCAGACCGTGCCAAGTCCCGCGATAGCTCACGGGCTCATAGCTGCTTCGCCTTAACGGCTCTGCGGGTCTGGAATGTTCTCGGTAGCTATTTGAATTTTAAAGATTGAAATAGTCACATGTTCTGTGCGTATTTTAGTTTAGTATGCTTTGTGCTTTTATTTTTTTCTGCTGTAATCGGTACATTTTCAAGTATTATCCTAATAAGCTTTTTCTTTTTCTTAGTTAGAAAAGCTACTCGGAGAAGTCATTGCTTGTCTACACTTCAGCTACACTGGGACTTACGACAGTGAACTTCTTGAAAAGATCTCTCCATTATTATGCATCATATTTTTGCACAAGAATAAGCAGATTCGAAAACAGAGTGCTCAGTTCTGGAATGCCACATTTGCTAAAGTGACGACGTTGATTTATCCTGAAGAGTTAAAGTATGCTAACTTTACGTAGTTACTTTATTGATCATGTACATTCACTTTTTAGTTTAAAAAATTTTTCTTGTCAGGAATTATTGCAGAGGTTTCTTAGTTGAAATGTTGTTATGTGGAGTACCTGCTAATTATTAAACATTTGACCCTTTCTTTGGGTTTCAGAGTAGTAACCTCTTGGTTTTAGGAAAATAAAAAGCAATTTGAAATACAAAGGTCAGGAAATTGATGGTTATTATTTCTGGGTGATGTGCACTTGGGTACATAAAGTAATAATATAGTCTACCCTTGCTTGACATTTTCTGCAATAAAAATTTGAAAAAATTTTTTATAAAGAAAATTTGGAAATGGAAGAATTTAGCAAAAAACATTAAATGTTGCCAATAATTTCTCTCAGTTTTGTGTTTGTAGAGGATAAAGTAGTCTTTAAGCTGGATGTCATTTTGCCACTTTAAAATTATAATTAAAGTGTTCTTGTTGATACTAATATTCACCAGTACTACTTGATTGAAGGAATGCATATTTGTGTACTTTTTTAAAAGACCTATACTAAGACAAGCCAAAGAAAAATTTCTGCTGCTGTTGCCTGGTTTGGAAAATGTTGAAATTATGGAGGAATCCAGTGGACCATATTCGGATGCAGTGAGTTGTTTTTTTGTTTGTTTTTTTTGCTTTTGAATGACTAGTTAGTTTATTGGGTTTCGGTGTAATTTATTGAAGTGATAAGCAAGTACAAGCTGAACAGAGATACTTCATAATATAGGATTTTTTTCCATAAAGTCAGTTGTCTGGCTTGAAATACTTTCATGAGTGAAGGGCAGTAAATTTCACCATAGATTCTTGTGTGTGTAAGCTCTGCATGTTCGTTAATGATCTCTTTTGAATTACTGTACATCATGTGTGCTGTTTTACAAAGGCTATAAATTATTAAAATACGTTGTTAAATGTTTCTGTTTAGATAAACTAGGAGTAATAGTTATTTGTTCACATCTAAGCAAGAGTTACCCTTATTTTCTCATTTCTTTCCATTGAGTCATTCCTTCTGTCAGAAAAACACATCTTTGTTATTATGTCATTGATTGGACCAAAGTTACCTTGGCTAATGATACCTGATGACTATCTGAAGATTAAGGAGTAAAGGCATGGATATTGTATACCCCACAAAGTGAACATCCTTAGACAACTTCATCCTCACACAACTTATTTCTTCAATAACAATGTAGTCTAGTTAGTTTTTGTTTAGAACCTGTAAAAGACAAAAGATCAAATACTCTTTAGTTTTGGTTTTTAGCTAAAAATAATAGACGGTTGAGACTTTTTGATTGTATGTTGGCTTGAAAAACCTATATAGTCTGCTGGGAGGGGCATGATAGTTAACATTTTCTATCATTCATGCTTATTGTTTAATGTCTTAATGTTTTATGGTTTTGGTTTTTCTTTTAGAACTATTTATAGTAGCAGGAGGGGTATTTGATTTATTTTTGTTGTAATGGTATATCTTGTTTTCAGAATTCATAAAATAAAGTGGTGCAAAACAGCTTATTGCATATGTTGGAGATACCAAATCTATTTGCTGTTAAATGAAATAGTGATTTTCTTTTCATTAACATGATTTTATTAGAGTTAATCAAAAGAAATTTGAAATGAGTATTCATTACACTGGAAATTTTAAAACGTGAAAAGGAGAAATATTGTACTTAATGATATTGTTTTATTTGTCCTAAAACAGACAGAAAACTCACAATTAAATATGAAGATAAGTGGCATGGAAAGAAAATCAAGTGGAAAAAGAGATTCTTTTCTGGCACAACCAAAAGTTACAAAAGAAAACATGAAATCACCAGCCAAAGTATGTTCTTTCAAAGTTTATTTCATAGAACTTTTAAAGTATATGTAGCTTTTTCTAACTAGAAGAAAAAGCTGTTAAAGACTAAAAGTGGGATTGTAGGAGAATATCAGTTTGGTCTGGAAAGACCTATATTAGCATGGCATGGATGTCTTGAAGCTTTGGGAGATGATTCCTTCTTAATAAAGTTAGATCTGCATAATACTTTGCATCCATTAAGTAGCAGCCTTCTTGAGATGGAATGAAACTAGATTTGAATAGCTGTAACAGCATAAGAGGAAAACATTGTAGAACTTATATCATTGAATACAAACAAAATGCCTAGATAAGAAATCTATTTTAACCTCAAATCTAAAACTAAATATCTCTCTAGTTGCCGTTTAACCGATTTATATTATTGGTATGTAGGGCATATGATTTTGGCAGCTGGAACTCGACTAATACTTCACCATGAGAGCCATAGATATACTCTCCTCCAGTTTGAACAAAAGGATTTCTATGTGTTGGCCTGAAAAACATTTCCCATGCTTTGTTGGTAAACGCACACTTGCCTACTTTTTAAAGAGATATAATAATTTTTATTTTCTGAGTATTAGAGGTACAGTGAAACAAAGGGACATTGTACTAATTGTTATTAACAAGAAATGTTATAGTTGTGTGGTTTTGAACTTAAAACTTTCTACTCATTATCAAAAATTTAGTGTTGGAATAGAGATTTATTGAAATATTAGACAAATAATTCGGCAACTCAAATGTATATTTACTTTTTTTAAAATTTATAGTTCAAACTAGAATCTTCATCCCCCAAAATAAAGAGTGGAATGCCTTTGGAAGAAGAAAAGTCTACTGAATTTGTGTTTATACCTCCAGAAGGAAAAGAAACAAAGGAAAGAATACTAACTGAACATCAGAAAGAAGTACTCAAAACAAAGAGGTTTGTAGTCCTTTTATCTTGAATTGAGTATTTTGCAGTCACACTTAGATTTCATGCACCAAACTATAGCTTTGTCTTTAGAACTAAGATATTGTTTATATTACAGTATATTGTAATGCTGAAAAGATTCACTAGGTAACTACATTTCATAGTGTATACAGCTCCAAAGTAATGCAACGAAGGTTTGTAAACTGAGTTCCTTTATTGAGGTGTAGTGTGGGAGGGAAAGGTAAAGAAGATGGTTTCATGGAAAATAAGCATCTAAGCCTTGGTATATTTTTTTTAATTGTTCTTCAGAGAACTAGATGTAGAATTGTAGGCTTTACTTTCTGATTGTAGAAATAGCAGATTTTGAACTTATAAAATATTTTTCAGGTGTGATATTCCTGCCATGTATAATAATCTGGATGTTTCACAAGATGCATTATTTTCTCAGTATAGTCAAGAAGAGTCTATGTAAGTATGGAAGCTGCTGAAGTAACTTTTTTAAAGTTTTACTTAAAAACTACTCTAATTTATGTTTATTTATTCCAGGGAAATTCCTAAATTAGCTGAAAAATTGAAGGAAGATTCCAAGATGGCATTTAAGGTATACATACTTTGGGGGTTTTCAAATCACTTTCATTATGGAGTCTATTGTATTCATTTTAAGATGTGCTGTTTAATTTGTTAAATTTCACTCGCAGATGTTAGCAGAATTATAGTCGTCTGTGGGTGTGGATGAGTTATAATGTATTTGGTTTTTTTGAATATCATTAGAAAAAAGTTAGTGGGTGTCTACCACCACCTTTGGAGTAATTACAAAATACCAAAAGTCAGTGATTACCTTTGAATTACTAAGGCATTACACTAAAATTTCCCCAGAAAGTCAGACTTGTATGCTGGTTAATCTATATATATGTACATTTCTCTGCAGGAGGAACTAACAAAGGGTGACATTGTCATTACACAAGATGTTACAGGAAAGTGTGGTATGGAAGAACATCTTGAAAAGACTTCTCTTTCAAACATTGAATGTAGTTCTGTTGAGGAAACCCATCCCGGAATACTGAGCAGTAATAATAATGCCAGAAAAAAAACTTTAATGTCATCAAAGAAAATTTCAACTGAATGTGCATCTAGTACAGGAAACACTTGTGGTGTTAGCAGTAGCTCAGTTTCTAATATCACCAATTCTGGAACACCCTCACAGCCTACAAGTCGAAGGCAAACCTTTATTACTTTGGAGAAGTTTGATGTTTCAGAAAATAGACCTTTTAGTCCATCCCCCTTGAACAATATGTCATCAGCTGTTACAGTGAAAAATAGTCAGGAAGGCATGGCTAAAACAGATATTCCACCGAAAGCAAAGAGAAGAGAAGTGGGTCTTTCAAAATCTGACTCTGAAAAAATAGTGCATGGAAATAAGCGGTCAGGCCTAAGGTCAAGTAAAGCTGAACAAACGGGGAATAAAAGTTCTAAGCTCTTAGTGACATCAGATCAGAAGAAAAGTACTCAGGAATCTAGTGATAGCATGGTAGCCTTAGAAAATAATCCAGCTAGTTTGCTTAATCAAACAGAATGTGTGTTAGATAATCAGGCTCATCTCTCTGAATCTGCAGTGGAACATGAGGATACAATGCTTAAACCAACAACAGAAAATGCTTTATTAGAAAACAGTATTATTGTAGAGGAGAAAATCTTAGGAACCAATTTGGAATCCAAAGAAAATACACCCCCAGCCATAATACCAGCAGATCAAATGGTAAATGAGGATAGTCATGTTCAGATAACTCCAAATCAGAAAACCCTTAGACGTTCTTTAAGGCGACGTTCAGAAACAGCAGAGCCTATCACTGATAGCCAAGATAAAGAAAATACTCTTCAAAAAAAGGAAAGATACAAGGAAGAAGAAAAGACTCTTCAAAAAAGTCAGTTACATGTAAAAGATGATATGTTACCTAAGCAAAAACTGATTTCTGAACAAACTGTACAGGAAAATTTAATTGAGAAAGATACTTTACATGAGAAGACTTTAGGGGAAACCAGCACTAATGCTGAAATTGAAAAAAATAGAAGAAAGCCAGACCTTGAGAATAGTAAATCTGAGGGAGATGCTGGCCAGGATATTGCAGATAAGTCCTCTGAGAAACAAGTAAGGGGACGGACACGGTATCAAACAAGGAGAGCATCCCAGGGTTTACTTTCCAGCATTGAAAACTCCGAATCTGATAATTCTGAGGCAAAGGAGGAAAGTTCTAGAAAGAAGAGATCTGGAAAATGGAAAAACAAAAACAGTGACAGTGTTGACATTGAAGATCAAGAAGAGAAAATGGAAAAACAGGAATGTCTACAAGTTGAAAGTCAGATACATGATCATAAAGCAAATTCAGAAGTAGACATAAATATAAAATCTCAGATTTGTGAAAACAAAGATGAAAATAATACTGTAGCTCTCCAAGATTCTACAGTATCTTCAGATTTGCTGCTAGTTTGTGATATATCAAGTACTTCTGAAGAAAAAAGTAAAACTAACAAATGTGCAGGTTATTCCTCTTCAAATTCTGTATCAGAATTAAATCTAAGGACTAGAAATGCCAATAAGAGGTTACATAAGCGAGATTCCATAGAAAATAATGTGGAAGAAGGGTCAAAAATAGACACATCAGACAGTTTTTTGCCTTCTGAAAAATCTTTTCAAACGCCTGAATGCCGACACAAGAGAAGTAGGAGGGTAAGGAGATCTAAAGGTTGTGATTGCTGTGGAGAAAAGTCACAACCTCAAGAAAAGTCACCCCTTGGGTTGACAAATACAGAAAATTACAATGTAAAGGTCAGTGAAACCAAAAAGATAGATGTGCCAATTCCTGTAACTATATCAGAGACTTCTACAGGTAATATTCACCCTGAGGCTAAACTTCCAGATGAGTGTCATAGTGTGAATTTTCATTTGGGTCTCAAGGAGGAGAATGACACTATTGATTCATTAATTGTACCTGAAACTGAGTTGAAAGAAAAAGATATTCAAGACTCTCTTCCTTCTGAAATAGTAAATTTTAAAGAAGAAATGTGTGATACGGATTTTAAGGAAGCAATATCGATTGAAAGCCAAGAGCCATCCAATAAAAAATATAAGACTGTTGGCCCATGTTTAGGTGATTCCAAAGATATTTCACTGGAATGTTCTAATTTGGAGACCAAAGAAGAAAAGCCAGAGGCTGTACTAAAAATGGAAGTAAGTACAGAGAACATTGTTAATGTTGAAGCAGATGCATGTAAAGTAAAAGGAGAATTCAATCCAGAAGTAGAAGCTATGGAATTGGATGCAGAATGTGATAAGCCTGAAGCTAGCTTCTCTGAACAAAAGAGTACCAAAACGGGTATTTTTGAGGAAGAGGCAACAGAGAAAAACAGTACAAGAAGTGATGAATCTGAAGCAGATGCAGCTAAAGTACTGATTGCTGAAGAAGCAGTAACTGAGGAATTTAATTCAGCTATTGGTCATCCTGATAATACCACACCTGTAGAAGTAAGAGCTCAGTTAGAAGTTTCTGAACAAATAGCAGTTGGTGGAAAAGACGGAGGAAATGATGAATCTGATCCAGGCTCATCTGAAGAAATGAATGCTGAAGTGGACAATTATGAAGAAAGAGTAATTGGTGAAGTGAATGCTGAAACTGACCTTGTCAGTGAAACAGAGGATGAAGACTTAGTTACCAAGGCATCAAAGTCGACAGAAGCTGAAACAAACAGATTGAATATAGAAATTGGCGACATTTTCCCTAACACACTTAAGGTGAACACTGAAGAAGGAAAAGCTAACTCTAATAAAACAGAAACAAGCATTGTACTTAATAAACCTGAAGAAGTAAAATTAGATGACAACCTATTGAAAGTGGAAAATGGTGGTGAAACTTTACAGGAAGTTCACCATACTTCAGAGAAAGTGAAGGAAACATCACAGTCTCTGGTATCTGAAAGAGATACCTCTGAACTGATAACAGAAGACAATAATGCATCTCCTCAAAAATTAAACGAATTTGATCCTTTACTTCTGTCAGCAACTGAGAGTCCTAGTGGCATGCAGGCACGCTGTATCTGGTCTCCTTTGGCTTCTCCATCCAGTAGCATTTTAAAAAGAGGACTAAAAAGACCCCAAGAAGATGAGATCTCACCACCTGTTCACAAGGTAGGGGTCGAGGGCTGAATCTTAATGGCTCATGTTTAAATGGAATATTTTTGCATATGTCTTTTCGAATTAGTGTTTTGTTTTCTTCAGATAAATACTCGGGTGGAATTGCTGGGTATATGGAAGCTCTGTTTTTATTTATTTATTTTTAAACATTTTTATTGATTTCAGAGAGGAAGGGAGAGGGAACGAGAGAAACATCAGTGTTGAGAGAGAACTGATCGGCTTCCTCCTGCACACCCTCTACTGGGGATTGAGCCCACAACCTGGGCATGTGCCCTGACTGGGAATTGAATCCAGGACTCTTCAGTCCACAGGCCAACAACACTATATGCACTGAGCCAAACTGACTAGGGCTCTTTAATCCATTTCGAGTTTATTTTTGTATATGGTGTTAGAAAGTGGTCCAATTTCATTTTTTTTGCTTGTACCTGTCCAGTTTTCCCAGCACCACTTATTGAAAAGACTGTCGTTACCCCATTGTATATTCTTACCTCCTTTGGCGTTAATTGACCATATAAGCAAGGATTTGATTTTTGGGTCTCCAGTATGCTATACATTATTAATACAAATTAGTTATGTTTTGTTTGATAGTATCTCATTTCAGTTTTATTTAGGCAACAGCATAGTGTAGTTTTTTTATAGCCGATATGTACAGAATCTTCCCACTTTTTTGAATTAAAACTAGGGAACATTTATATACATAACATTGTAATTGCTCTGCTGTGTATGTCAGATAGCTTGATTGTGTGAACAAATTGTAAGAGTTTAGAGGAGACTTCAAGCTATAGCTAAGAACAAAAATTGCTACCCAATTGCTGTGAGTCTGGTATCTTCAGAGTTTAGAATAGAATCAATATAAGTAAGATATATCAGAGGCTAGTTAGTACTATGTCTAACTCTTTAACTTGTTCTTTACAGTCATTGTAGTTAATAGTTAAACCCATAAAGTTAGTAGTATTGGATTATGCAATTTTTACTGCTACATGCACTTTCATTAAGTTTCTGCTACTGTGTCTGTTTCAATCTTTGTTGCTATAGAGCAGTGGTCGGCAAACTCATTAGTCAACAGAGCCAAATATCAACAGTACAACGATTGAAATTTCTTTTGAGAGCCAAATTTTTTAAACTTAAACTATATAGGTAGGTACATTGTTATTAACTTAATTAGGGTACTCCTAAGCTGGCCTTTGCTAAAAACGTCCTCA